>NC_138296.1:17955000-18027500 GCF_965601325.2 Salmo salar
CACATTCATACCAAACATACGTTCAGTTCCAGAGATAGTCCATGCTGCTGGGTAGCTCAAGGTAGTTAAGATGAGCGACCGCCACGCGTCAGTTACTTATCTTCCATTGGTACATTTGCTCATTCTTTCGTTCATTTGTTAATTAGCTTGTTCATTGGTAGTGGTTTGGCAGTCGTTCCTCATTGTCTGTTGCCATCAAGCGTCTGTAGCACTCATGACCCGGTCCAGTGCAGGCGACAGGAAAACATGCATGAGCAGGGAGCCATTGTGAACAGACATAATCCACCACACTCACACATGTATGGTCCCCATCTGGTTACAAGGTCATGGCGGCAGGGTGTAACGTGGTCCAGTAGACGGTAGTAGAGGCAGTAACAGCAGGGTGTGATGTGGTCCAGTAGACGGTAGTAGAGGCAGTAACAGCAGGGTGTGATGTGGTCCAGTAGACGGTAGTAGAGGCAGTAACAGCAGGGTGTGATGTGGTCCAGTAGACGGTAGTAGAGGCAGTAACAGCAGGGTGTGACGTGGTCCAGTAGACGGTAGTAGAGGCAGTAACAGCAGGGTGTGACGTGGTCCAGTAGACGGTAGTAGAGGCAGTAACAGCAGGGTGTGACGTGGTCCAGTAGATGGTAGTAGAGGCAGTGATGGCAGGCTGTGACGTGGTCCAGTAGACGGTAGTAGAGGCAGTAACAGCAGGGTGTGATGTGGTCCAGTAGACGGTAGTAGAGGCAGTAACAGCAGGGTGTGATGTGGTCCAGTAGACGGTAGTAGAGGCAGTAACAGCAGGGTGTGATGTGGTCCAGTAGACGGTAGTAGAGGCAGTGATGGCAGGCTGTGACGTGGTCCAGTAGACGGTAGTAGAGGCAGTAATAGCAGGGTGTGATGTGGTCCAGTAGACGGTAGTAGAGGCAGTAACAGCAGGGTGTGACGTGGTCCAGTAGACGGTAGTAGAGGCAGTAACAGCAGGGTGTGATGTGGTCCAGTAGACGGTAGTAGAGGCAGCAACAGCAGGGTGTGACGTGGTCCAGTAGACGGTAGTAGAGGCAGTAACAGCAGGGTGTGATGTGGTCCAGTAGACCGGTACCAGAGGCAGTAACAGCAGGGTGTGACGTGGTCCAGTAGACGGTAGTAGAGGCAGTAACAGCAGGGTGTGACGTGGTCCAGTAGACGGTAGTAGAGGCAGTAACAGCAGGGTGTGACGTGGTCCAGTAGACTGTAGTAGAGGCAGTAACAGCAGGGTGTGACGTGGTCCAGTAGACGGTAGTAGAGGCAGTAACAGCAGGGTGTGACGTGGTCCAGTAGACGGTAGTAGAGGCAGTAACAGCAGGGTGTGACGTGGTCCAGTAGACGGTAGTAGAGGCGAGTAACAGCAGGGTAGTGACGTGGTCCAGTAGACGGTAGTAGAGGCAGTAACAGCAGGGTGTGACGTGGTCCAGTAGACGGTAGTAGAGGCAGTAACAGCAGGGTGTGATGTGGTCCAGTAGACGGTAGTAGGGGCAGTAACAGCAGGGTGTGATGTGGTCCAGTAGACGGTAGTAGAGGCAGTGACAGCAGGGTGTGACGTGGTCCAGTAGACGGTAGTAGAGGCAGTAACAGCAGGGTGTGACGTAGTCCAGTAGACGGTAGTAGAGGCAGTAACAGCAGGGTGTAACGTGGTCCAGTAGACGGTAGTAGAGGCAGTAACAGCAGGGTGTAACGTGGTCCAGCAGACGGTAGTAGAGGCAGTAACAGCATTGTGTGATGTGGTCCAGTAGACGGTAGTAGAGGCAGTAACAGCAGGGTGTGACGTGGTCCAGTAGACAGTAGTAGAGGCAGTAACAGCAGGGTGTGATGTGGTCCAGTAGACGGTAGTAGAGGCAGTAACAGCTGGGTGTAATGTGGTCCAGTAGACGGTAGTAGAGGCAGTAACAGCAGGGTGTGACGTGGTCCATTAGACGGTAGTAGAGGCAGTGACAGCAGGGTGTGACGTGGTCCAGTAGATGTTAGTAGAGGCAGTAACAGCAGGGTGTGACGTGGTCCAGTAGACGGTAGTAGAGGCAGTAACAGCAGGGTGTAACGTGGTCCAGTAGACGGTAGTAGAGGCAGTAACAGCAGGGTGTGACGTGGTCCAGTAGACGGTAGTAGAGGCAGTAACAGCAGGGTGTGACGTGGTCCAGTAGACGGTAGTAGAGGCAGTAACAGCACGGTGTGACGTGGTCCAGTAGACGGTAGTAGAGGCAGTAACAGCAGGGTGTGACGTGGTCCAGTAGACGGTAGTAGAGGCAGTAACAGCAGGGTGTGATGTGGTCCAGTAGACGGTACCAGAGGCAGTAACAGCAGGGTGTGACGTGGTCCAGTAGACGGTACCAGAGGCAGTAACAGCAGGGTGTGACGTGGTCCAGTAGACGGTAGTAGAGGCAGTAACAGCAGGGTGTGACGTGGTCCAGTAGACGGTAGTAGAGGCAGTAACAGCAGGGTGTGACGTGGTCCAGTAGACGGTAGTAGAGGCAGTAACAGCAGGGTGTGACGTGGTCCAGTAGACGGTAGTAGAGGCAGTAACAGCAGGGTGTGACGTGGTCCAGTAGACGGTAGTAGAGGGAGTAACCACAGGGTGTGACGTGGTCCAGTAGACGGTAGTAGAGGCAGTAACGGCAGGGTGTGAAGTAGTCCAGTAGACGGTAGTAGAGGCAGTAACAGCAGGGTGTAACGTGGTCCAGTAGACGGTAGTAGAGGCAGTAACAGCAGGGTGTAACGTGGTCCAGTAGACGGTAGTAGAGGCAGTAACAGCATTGTGTGATGTGGTCCAGTAGACGGTAGTAGAGGCAGTAACAGCAGGGTGTGACGTGGTCCAGTAGACAGTAGTAGAGGCAGTAACAGCAGGGTGTGATGTGGTCCAGTAGACGGTAGTAGAGGCAGTAACAGCTGGGTGTAATGTGGTCCAGTAGACGGTAGTAGAGGCAGTAACAGCAGGGTGTGACGTGGTCCATTAGACGGTAGTAGAGGCAGTGACAGCAGGGTGTGACGTGGTCCAGTAGATGTTAGTAGAGGCAGTAACAGCAGGGTGTGACGTGGTCCAGTAGACGGTAGTAGAGGCAGTAACAGCAGGGTGTAACGTGGTCCAGTAGACGGTAGTAGAGGCAGTAACAGCATTGTGTGATGTGGTCCAGTAGACGGTAGTAGAGGCAGTAACAGCAGGGTGTGACGTGGTCCAGTAGACAGTAGTAGAGGCAGTAACAGCAGGGTGTGATGTGGTCCAGTAGACGGTAGTAGAGGCAGTAACAGCTGGGTGTAATGTGGTCCAGTAGACGGTAGTAGAGGCAGTAACAGCAGGGTGTGACGTGGTCCATTAGACGGTAGTAGAGGCAGTGACAGCAGGGTGTGACGTGATCCAGTAGATGTTAGTAGAGGCAGTATCAGCAGGGTGTGACGTGGTCCAGTAGACGGTAGTAGAGGCAGTAACAGCAGGGTGTGATGTGGTCCAGTAGACGGTACCAGAGGCAGTAACAGCAGGGTGTGACGTGGTCCAGTATACGGTAGTAGAGGCAGTAACAGCAGGGTGTGAAGTGGTCCAGTAGACGGTAGTAGAGGCAGTAACAGAGGGGTGTGACGTGGTCCAGTAGACGGTAGTAGAGGGAGTAACAGCAGGGTGTGAGTGGTCCAGTAGACGGTAGTAGAGGCAGTAACGGCAGGGTGTGACGTAGTCCAGTAGACGGTAGTAGAGGCAGTAACAGCAGGGTGTGACGTGGTCCAGTAGACGGTAGTAGAGGCAGTAACAGCAGGGTGTAACGTGGTCCAGTAGACGGTAGTAGAGGCAGTAACAGCATTGTGTGATGTGGTCCAGTAGACGGTAGTAGAGGCAGTAACAGCAGGGTGTGACGTGGTCCAGTAGACAGTAGTAGAGGCAGTAACAGCAGGGTGTGATGTGGTCCAGTAGACGGTAGTAGAGGCAGTAACAGCTGGGTGTAATGTGGTCCAGTAGACGGTAGTAGAGGCAGTAACAGCAGGGTGTGACGTGGTCCATTAGACGGTAGTAGAGGCAGTGACAGCAGGGTGTGACGTGGTCCAGTAGATGTTAGTAGAGGCAGTAACAGCAGGGTGTGACGTGGTCCAGTAGACGGTAGTAGAGGCAGTAACAGCAGGGTGTAACGTGGTCCAGTAGACGGTAGTAGAGGCAGTAACAGCAGGGTGTGACGTGGTCCAGTAGACGGTAGTAGAGGCAGTAACAGCAGGGTGTGACGTGGTCCAGTAGACAGTAGTAGAGGCAGTAACAGCAGGGTGTGATGTGGTCCAGTAGACGGTAGTAGAGGCAGTAACAGCTGGGTGTAATGTGGTCCAGTAGACGGTAGTAGAGGCAGTAACAGCAGGGTGTGACGTGGTAAATTAGACGGTAGTAGAGGCAGTGACAGCAGGGTGTGACGTGGTCCAGTAGATGTTAGTAGAGGCAGTATCAGCAGGGTGTGACGTGGTCCAGTAGACGGTAGTAGAGGCAGTAACAGCAGGGTGTGACGTGGTCCAGTAGACGGTAGTAGAGGCAGTAACAGCAGGGTGTGACGTGGTCCAGTAGACGGTAGTAGAGGCAGTAACAGCAGGGTGTAACGTGGTCCAGTAGACGGTAGTAGAGGCAGTAACAGCAGGGTGTGACGTGGTCCAGTAGACGGTAGTAGAGGCAGTAACAGCAGGGTGTGATGTGGTCCAGTAGACGGTAGTAGAGGCAGTAACAGCAGGGTGTGACGTGGTCCAGTAGACGGTAGTAGAGGCAGTAACAGCAGGGTGTGACGTGGTCCAGTAGACGGTAGTAGAGTCAGTAACAGCAGGGTGTGATGTGGTCCAGTAGACGGTACCAGAGGCAGTAACAGCAGGGTGTGACGTGGTCCAGTAGACGGTAGTAGAGGCAGTAACAGCAGGGTGTGAAGTGGTCCAGTAGACGGTAGTAGAGGCAGTAACAGCAGGGTGTGACGTGGTCCAGTAGACGGTAGTAGAGGCAGTAACAGCAGGGTGTGACGTGGTCCAGTAGACGGTAGTAGAGGCAGTAACGGCAGGGTGTGACGTAGTCCAGTAGACGGTAGTAGAGGCAGTAACAGCAGGGTGTAACGTGGTCCAGTAGACGGTAGTAGAGGCAGTAACAGCAGGGTGTGACGTGGTCCAGTAGACGGTAGTAGAGGCAGTAACAGCAGGGTGTGATGTGGTCCAGTAGACGGTAGTAGAGGCAGTAACAGCAGGGTGTGATGTGGTCCAGTAGACGGTACCAGAGGCAGTAACAGCAGGGTGTGACGTGGTCCAGTAGACGGTAGTAGAGGCAGTAACAGCAGGGTGTAACGTGGTCCAGTAGACGGTAGTAGAGGCAGTAACAGCAGGGTGTGACGTGGTCCAGTAGACGGTAGTAGAGGCAGTAACAGCAGGGTGTAACGTGGTCCAGTAGATGGTAGTAGAAGCAGTAACAGCAGGGTGTGACGTGGTCCAGTAGACGGTAGTAGAGGCAGTAACAGCAGGGTGTGATGTGGTCCAGTAGACGGTAGTAGAGGCAGTAACAGCACGGTGTGACGTGGTCCAGTAGACGGTAGTAGAGGCAGTAACAGCAGGGTGTGACGTGGTCCAGTAGACGGTAGTAGAGGCAGTAACAGCAGGGTGTGATGTGGTCCAGTAGACGGTACCAGAGGCAGTAACAGCAGGGTGTGACGTGGTCCAGTAGACGGTACCAGAGGCAGTAACAGCAGGGTGTGACGTGGTCCAGTAGACGGTAGTAGAGGCAGTAACAGCAGGGTGTGACGTGGTCCAGTAGACGGTAGTAGAGGCAGTAACAGCAGGGTGTGACGTGGTCCAGTAGACGGTAGTAGAGGCAGTAACAGCAGGGTGTGACGTGGTCCAGTAGACGGTAGTAGAGGCAGTAACAGCAGGGTGTGACGTGGTCCAGTAGACGGTAGTAGAGGGAGTAACAGCAGGGTGTGACGTGGTCCAGTAGACGGTAGTAGAGGCAGTAACGGCAGGGTGTGAAGTAGTCCAGTAGACGGTAGTAGAGGCAGTAACAGCAGGGTGTAACGTGGTCCAGTAGACGGTAGTAGAGGCAGTAACAGCAGGGTGTGAAGTGGTCCAGTAGACGGTAGTAGAGGCAGTAACAGCAGGGTGTGACGTGGTCCAGTAGACGGTAGTAGAGGCAGTAACAGCAGGGTGTGACGTGGTCCAGTAGACGGTAGTAGAGGGAGTAACAGCAGGGTGTGACGTGGTCCAGTAGACGGTAGTAGAGGCAGTAACGGCAGGGTGTGAAGTAGTCCAGTAGACGGTAGTAGAGGCAGTAACAGCAGGGTGTAACGTGGTCCAGTAGACGGTAGTAGAGGCAGTAACAGCAGGGTGTGACGTGGTCCAGTAGACGGTAGTAGAGGCAGTAACAGCAGGGTGTGACGTGGTCCAGTAGACGGTAGTAGAGGCAGTAACAGCAGGGTGTGATGTGGTCCAGTAGACGGTAGTAGAGGCAGTAACAGCTGGGTGTAATGTGGTCCAGTAGACGGTAGTAGAGGCAGTAACAGCAGGGTGTGACGTGGTCCAGTAGACGGTAGTAGAGGCAGTAACAGCTGGGTGTAATGTGGTCCAGTAGACGGTAGTAGAGGCAGTAACAGCAGGGTGTGACGTGGTCCATTAGACGGTAGTAGAGGCAGTGACAGCAGGGTGTGACGTGGTCCAGTAGATGTTAGTAGAGGCAGTAACAGCATTGTGTGATGTGGTCCAGTAGACAGTAGTAGAGGCAGTAACAGCAGGGTGTGACGTGGTCCAGTAGACAGTAGTAGAGGCAGTAACAGCAGGGTGTGATGTGGTCCAGTAGACGGTAGTAGAGGCAGTAACAGCTGGGTGTAATGTGGTCCAGTAGACGGTAGTAGAGGCAGTAACAGCAGGGTGTGACGTGGTCCAGTAGACGGTAGTAGAGGCAGTAACAGCTGGGTGTAATGTGGTCCAGTAGACGGTAGTAGAGGCAGTAACAGCAGGGTGTGACGTGGTCCATTAGACGGTAGTAGAGGCAGTGACAGCAGGGTGTGACGTGGTCCAGTAGATGTTAGTAGAGGCAGTAACAGCAGGGTGTGACGTGGTCCAGTAGACGGTAGTAGAGGCAGTAACAGCAGGGTGTAACGTGGTCCAGTAGACGGTAGTAGAGGCAGTAACAGCATTGTGTGATGTGGTCCAGTAGACGGTAGTAGAGGCAGTAACAGCAGGGTGTGACGTGGTCCAGTAGACAGTAGTAGAGGCAGTAACAGCAGGGTGTGATGTGGTCCAGTAGACGGTAGTAGAGGCAGTAACAGCTGGGTGTAATGTGGTCCAGTAGACGGTAGTAGAGGCAGTAACAGCAGGGTGTGACGTGGTCCATTAGACGGTAGTAGAGGCAGTGACAGCAGGGTGTGACGTGGTCCAGTAGATGTTAGTAGAGGCAGTATCAGCAGGGTGTGACGTGGTCCAGTAGACGGTAGTAGAGGCAGTAACAGCAGGGTGTAACGTGGTCCAGTAGACGGTAGTAGAGGCAGTAACAGCAGGGTGTGACGTGGTCCAGTAGACGGTAGTAGAGGCAGTAACAGCAGGGTGTAACGTGGTCCAGTAGATGGTAGTAGAAGCAGTAACAGCAGGGTGTGACGTGGTCCAGTAGACGGTATTAGAGGCAGTAACAGCAGGGTGTGATGTGGTCCAGTAGACGGTAGTAGAGGCAGTGACAGCACGGTGTGACGTGGTCCAGTAGACGGTAGTAGAGGCAGTAACAGCAGGGTGTGACGTGGTCCAGTAGACGGTAGTAGAGGCAGTAACAGCAGGGTGTGATGTGGTCCAGTAGACGGTACCAGAGGCAGTAACAGCAGGGTGTGACGTGGTCCAGTAGACGGTACCAGAGGCAGTAACAGCAGGGTGTGATGTGGTCCAGTAGACGGTAGTAGAGTCAGTAACAGCAGGGTGTGATGTGGTCCAGTAGACGGTACCAGACGCAGTAACAGCAGGGTGTGACGTGGTCCAGTAGACGGTAGTAGAGGCAGTAACAGCAGGGTGTGAAGTGGTCCAGTAGACGGTAGTAGAGGCAGTAACAGCAGGTTGTAACGTGGTCCAGTAGATGGTAGTAGAAGCAGTAACAGCAGGGTGTGACGTGGTCCAGTAGACGGTATTAGAGGCAGTAACAGCAGGGTGTGATGTGGTCCAGTAGACGGTAGTAGAGGCAGTGACAGCACGGTGTGACGTGGTCCAGTAGACGGTAGTAGAGGCAGTAACAGCAGGGTGTGACGTGGTCCAGTAGACGGTAGTAGAGGCAGTAACAGCAGGGTGTGATGTGGTCCAGTAGACGGTACCAGAGGCAGTAACAGCAGGGTGTGACGTGGTCCAGTAGACGGTACCAGAGGCAGTAACAGCAGGGTGTGATGTGGTCCAGTAGACGGTAGTAGAGTCAGTAACAGCAGGGTGTGATGTGGTCCAGTAGACGGTACCAGACGCAGTAACAGCAGGGTGTGACGTGGTCCAGTAGAAGGTAGTAGAGGCAGTAACAGCAGGGTGTGAAGTGGTCCAGTAGACGGTAGTAGAGGCAGTAACAGCGGGGTGTGACGTGGTCCAGTAGACGGTAGTAGAGGGAGTAACAGCAGGGTGTGAGTGGTCCAGTAGACGGTAGTAGAGGCAGTAACGGCAGGGTGTGACGTAGTCCAGTAGACGGTAGTAGAGGCAGTAACAGCAGGGTGTAACGTGGTCCAGTAGACGGTAGTAGAGGCAGTAACAGCAGGGTGTGACGTGGTCCAGTAGACGGTAGTAGAGGCAGTAACAGCAGGGTGTGATGTGGTCCAGTAGACGGTAGTAGAGGCAGTAACAGCAGGGTGTGATGTGGTCCAGTAGACGGTACCAGAGGCAGTAACAGCAGGGTGTGACGTGGTCCAGTAGACGGTAGTAGAGGCAGTAACAGCAGGGTGTGACGTGGTCCAGTAGACGGTATTAGAGGCAGTAACAGCAGGGTGTGACGTGGTCCATTAGACGGTAGTAGAGGCAGTGACAGCAGGGTGTGACGTGGTCCAGTAGATGTTAGTAGAGGCAGTAACAGCAGGGTGTGACGTGGTCCAGTAGACGGTAGTAGAGGCAGTAACAGCAGGGTGTAACGTGGTCCAGTAGACGGTAGTAGAGGCAGTAACAGCATTGTGTGATGTGGTCCAGTAGACGGTAGTAGAGGCAGTAACAGCAGGGTGTGACGTGGTCCAGTAGACAGTAGTAGAGGCAGTAACAGCAGGGTGTGATGTGGTCCAGTAGACGGTAGTAGAGGCAGTAACAGCTGGGTGTAATGTGGTCCAGTAGACGGTAGTAGAGGCAGTAACAGCAGGGTGTGACGTGGTCCATTAGACGGTAGTAGAGGCAGTGACAGCAGGGTGTGACGTGGTCCAGTAGATGTTAGTAGAGGCAGTATCAGCAGGGTGTGACGTGGTCCAGTAGACGGTAGTAGAGGCAGTAACAGCAGGGTGTAACGTGGTCCAGTAGACGGTAGTAGAGGCAGTAACAGCAGGGTGTGACGTGGTCCAGTAGACGGTAGTAGAGGCAGTAACAGCAGGGTGTAACGTGGTCCAGTAGATGGTAGTAGAAGCAGTAACAGCAGGGTGTGACGTGGTCCAGTAGACGGTATTAGAGGCAGTAACAGCAGGGTGTGATGTGGTCCAGTAGACGGTAGTAGAGGCAGTGACAGCACGGTGTGACGTGGTCCAGTAGACGGTAGTAGAGGCAGTAACAGCAGGGTGTGACGTGGTCCAGTAGACGGTAGTAGAGGCAGTAACAGCAGGGTGTGATGTGGTCCAGTAGACGGTACCAGAGGCAGTAACAGCAGGGTGTGACGTGGTCCAGTAGACGGTACCAGAGGCAGTAACAGCAGGGTGTGATGTGGTCCAGTAGACGGTAGTAGAGTCAGTAACAGCAGGGTGTGATGTGGTCCAGTAGACGGTACCAGACGCAGTAACAGCAGGGTGTGACGTGGTCCAGTAGACGGTAGTAGAGGCAGTAACAGCAGGGTGTGAAGTGGTCCAGTAGACGGTAGTAGAGGCAGTAACAGCAGGTTGTAACGTGGTCCAGTAGATGGTAGTAGAAGCAGTAACAGCAGGGTGTGACGTGGTCCAGTAGACGGTATTAGAGGCAGTAACAGCAGGGTGTGATGTGGTCCAGTAGACGGTAGTAGAGGCAGTGACAGCACGGTGTGACGTGGTCCAGTAGACGGTAGTAGAGGCAGTAACAGCAGGGTGTGACGTGGTCCAGTAGACGGTAGTAGAGGCAGTAACAGCAGGGTGTGATGTGGTCCAGTAGACGGTACCAGAGGCAGTAACAGCAGGGTGTGACGTGGTCCAGTAGACGGTACCAGAGGCAGTAACAGCAGGGTGTGATGTGGTCCAGTAGACGGTAGTAGAGTCAGTAACAGCAGGGTGTGATGTGGTCCAGTAGACGGTACCAGACGCAGTAACAGCAGGGTGTGACGTGGTCCAGTAGAAGGTAGTAGAGGCAGTAACAGCAGGGTGTGAAGTGGTCCAGTAGACGGTAGTAGAGGCAGTAACAGCGGGGTGTGACGTGGTCCAGTAGACGGTAGTAGAGGGAGTAACAGCAGGGTGTGAGTGGTCCAGTAGACGGTAGTAGAGGCAGTAACGGCAGGGTGTGACGTAGTCCAGTAGACGGTAGTAGAGGCAGTAACAGCAGGGTGTAACGTGGTCCAGTAGACGGTAGTAGAGGCAGTAACAGCAGGGTGTGACGTGGTCCAGTAGACGGTAGTAGAGGCAGTAACAGCAGGGTGTGATGTGGTCCAGTAGACGGTAGTAGAGGCAGTAACAGCAGGGTGTGATGTGGTCCAGTAGACGGTACCAGAGGCAGTAACAGCAGGGTGTGACGTGGTCCAGTAGACGGTAGTAGAGGCAGTAACAGCAGGGTGTGACGTGGTCCAGTAGACGGTATTAGAGGCAGTAACAGCAGGGTGTGACGTGGTCCAGTAGACGGTAGTAGAGGCAGTAACAGCAGGGTGTGACGTATCCAGTAGACGGTAGTAGAGGCAGTAACGGCAGGGTGTGACGTAGTCCAGTAGACGGTAGTAGAGGCAGTAACAGCAGGGTGTAACGTGGTCCAGTAGACGGTAGTAGAGGCAGTAACAGCAGGGTGTAACGTGGTTCAGTAGACGGTAGTAGAGGCAGTAACAGCAGGGTGTGAGGTGGTCCAGTAGACGGTAGTAGAGGCAGTAACAGCAGGGTGTGACGTGGTCCAGTAGACGGTAGTAGAGGCAGTAACAGCAGGGTGTGATGTGGTCCAGTAGACGGTAGTAGAGGCAGTAACAGCTGGGTGTAATGTGGTCCAGTAGACGGTAGTAGAGGCAGTAACAGCAGGGTGTGACGTGGTCCATTAGACGGTAGTAGAGGCAGTGACAGCAGGGTGTAACTTGGTCCAGTAGACGGTAGTAGAGGCAGTAACAGCAGGGTGTGACGTGGTCCAGTAGACGGTAGTAGAGGCAGTAACAGCAGGGTGTGATGTGGTCCAGTAGACGGTAGTAGAGGCAGTGACAGCACGGTGTGACGTGGTCCAGTAGACGGTAGTAGAGGCAGTAACAGCAGGGTGTGACGTGGTCCAGTAGACGGTAGTAGAGGCAGTAACAGCAGGGTGTACCGTGGTCCAGTAGACGGTAGTAGAGGCAGTAACAGCAGGGTGTGACGTGGTCCAGTAGACGGTAGTAGAGGCAGTAACAGCAGGGTGTGATGTGGTCCAGTAGACGGTACCAGAGGCAGTAACAGCAGGGTGTGACGTGGTCCAGTAGACGGTACCAGAGGCAGTAACAGCAGGGTGTGACGTGGTCCAGTAAACGGTAGTAGAGGCAGTAACAGCAGGGTGTGATGTGGTCCAGTAGACGACACCAGAGGCAGTAACAGCAGGGTGTGACGTGGTCCAGTAGACGGTACCAGAGGCAGTAACAGCAGGGTGTGACGTGGTCCAGGAGACGGTAGTAGAGGCAGTAACAGCAGGGTGTGATGTGGTCCAGTAGACGGTAGTAGACGCAGTGACAGCACGGTGTGACGTGGTCCAGTAGACGGTAGTAGAGACAGTAACAGCAGGGTGTGACGTGGTCCAGTAGACGGTAGTAGAGGCAGTAACAGCAGGGTTTGATGTGGTCCAGTAGACGGTACCAGAGGCAGTAACAGCAGGGTGTGACGTGGTCCAGTAGACGGTACCAGAGGCAGTAACAGCAGGGTGTGACGTGGTCCAGTAGACGGTAGTAGAGGCAGTAACAGCAGGGTGTGATGTGGTCCAGTAGACGACACCAGAGGCAGTAACAGCAGGGTGTGACGTGGTCCAGTAGACGGTACCAGAGGCAGTAACAGCAGGGTGTGACGTGGTCCAGTAGACGTTAGTAGAGGCATTAACGGCAGGGTGTAACTTGGTCAAGCAGACGGTAGCAGCGGCAGTGGCGTCAGCGACAGATGTTCAACGTGGACTTCCATTTCCTCCAGCATCAGCTCCAGAGTGAATCGTAAGCTCCATTTTCTGAAGTTCAGGTTGCATGTTAGTCAATGAGGCCAAGGTTTGGCAGATCTGGGCCAACTCCCATCTCCAAAGAGACCAGCCAAGGGAGTGAAGTCCACAATACATTTATGAGTAAAGAGAACACAGCAAACCAAGGTAAATTATCTAAAGTAAAAAGGCACACAATTTCCAAATGAAAAGTCATTGCAAACTTTCAATACATATTAAAATACACACCGAAAGGGTTGGTCTCCAATTTGTGGAAAAATATGACGGACATGACTGACATGACGGACATGCCTGTGTTGTAGCATGCAGCTCTGTAAGCCAGATCTCTCTATGGACTTTCTCTAAGAGGCCAGGTGACCTCAGAGTTTCCCAAACACAGTCCTGGGGCCCCCCTCGGTGCACGTTCTGCTTTTTGCCCCAGTACTACACAGCTGATTCAAATAACCAACTCATCATCAAGCTTTTATTATTTGAATCAGCTGTGCAAAACCCGGCACTAGCTGACCTTCTGGTCTCTATCCCAACACTCCCTCCTTCCCAGCAGGCACTTGGACAGGCTCAGTCTGTCAGGGATAATGAGGGTGAGATAACGACACAACAGCTGATGTCATAAAATGAGACAGACAGAGCAGCTTGAGATATTACTGTGCAGCACATGTTCTGATGTTTTTTTAGGGGCGTTGGTACTCAACAACACTACTAATAGGATGTTTAGGGTGAGAGGGTTTGACCATCTATAAACAGCTGTTGTTTTTGTCATTCTGTTTATAGGTGAGCCTCGTGGGTCCTCTCCTCTCTGTGCCCATTGTCCCCACATTGGGGTATAATTAACAGGGGTGTGGTGCATGGCCAATACACCACGGTTAAGGGTTGTTCTTACGAATGACGCAACACGGAGTGCCTGGATACAGCCCTTAACCATGGTATATTGGCCATATACCACAAATCCCAGAGTTAAGTTATCGCTATTACAAACTGGTTACAAAAGTAATTAGAGCAGTAAAAATAAATGTTTTGTCATAATCGTGGTTTACGGTCTAATATACCACTGCAATCAGCTAATCAGCATTCCGGGTTTGAACCACCGAGTTTATAATTCCGCACATTGGAGTATAATTCCCCACATTGGAGTATAATTCCCCACATTGGAGTATAATTCCCCACATTGGAGTATAATTCCCCACATTGGAGTATAATTCCCCACATTGGAGTATAATTCCCCACATTGGAGTATAGTTTCCCACATTGGAGTATAATTCCCCACATTGGAGTATAATTCCCCACATTGGAGTATAATTCCCCACATTGGAGTATAACTGTCATACCAAAGGCCTGAATAAAACACTGTGAACAACACTGACAGATGTGAAACCACAGTTTTGGTTGCCTGTCTACGAGCCTGAAAAGACTTACAAGACGTCATCAGAGTTGTGTATTATCTGCAAGCTCCCAGAAGGACAGAGAGTGATAACGCTGTAGTTTGTTCCCTCACACCCTAACTAATTTACCTCCCTTTGTCAGCAGTGGTGAGGCTCCCGGCTGCAGTCTGCACCCTCAGGGCTCTCCTCCCTCCTCCCCAAGCTGCAGCCCCAGAGCTCTACTCCGTCCGAGAAGCTGCGGCCCTGAAACAATCCGGTCTGACAATGGCTTCCAGTCCCTGACCCCTGCATCCCCCACCCCGCTCCCCCACTGCTGGGTTTCCTGTTCATTAGGCACCAAACAGAAGAAAACAGACTGCTGGGTTTCCTGTTCATTAGGCACCCAAACACCCCGCAAGCCCCAAAGCAGACCCCCTGCTGGGTTTCCTGTTCATTAGGCACCAAACAGAAGAAAACAGACTGCTGGGTTTCCTGTTCATTAAGCACCAAACAGAAGAAAACAGACTGCTGGGTTCACTGTTCATTAGGCACCAAACAGAAGAAAACACACTGCTGGGTTTCCTGTTCATTAGGCACCAAACAGAAGAAAACAGACTGCTGGGTTCACTGTTCATTAGGCACCAAACAGAAGAAAACAGACTGCTGGGTTTCCTGTTCATTAGGCACCAAACAGAAGAAAACAGACTGAAACAGGGAAGGACTAGCTGGACAATAACAAATGTTCATTTTCATCTTACATTTACATTTTACATTCATTTTCAATTGTAAAACATTTTAAGATGTTTTTTGTTGCGTGTGGTGATTAACCCAGCCTTGGTGTAGAGATAGGCTGTAGTGATGGTGGACTTGGACCATCAACCAGCTGTTTGTGATCTGACCCAAGGACAATCCTCGTTATGCCCAGAATAACACATCTGATTGTTAAAGTGCTATGTACAGTGGGGGAAAAAAGTATTTGATCCCCTGCTGATTTTGTACGTTTGCCCACTGACAAAGAAAGGATCAGTCTATAATTTTAATGGTAGGTTTATTTGAACAGTGAGAGACAGAATAACAACAAAAATATCCAGAAAAACACATGTCAAAAATGTTATAAATTGATTTGCATTTTAATGAGGGAAATAAGTATTTGACCCCCTCTCAATCAGAAAGATTTCTGACTCCCAGGTGTCTTTTATACAGGTAACGAGCTGAGATTAGGAGCACACTCTTAACCTGTTGGGGGTAGGGGGCAGTATTTACACGGCCGAATAAAAAACGTACCCGATTTAAACTGGTTACTACTCTTACCCAGAAACGAGAATATGCATATAATTATTGGCTTTGGATAGAAAACACCCTAAAGTTTCTAAAACTGTTTGAATGGTGTCTGTGAGTATAACAGAACTCATATGGCAGGCAAAAACCTGAGAAGATTCCTTCAGGAAGTGGCCTGTCTGACAAGTTCTTGTTCATCTTGGCTCTTTTTATTGAAGACTGAGGATCTTTGCTGTAACGTGACACTTCCTACGGCTCCCATAGGCTCTCAGAATCCGGGAAAAAGCTGAATGATATCGAGGCAGCCCCAGGCTGAAACACATTTGCGCTTTTGGCAAGTGGCCGATCAGAGGACAATGGGCTTAGGCGCGTGCACGAGTCGACCCCATGCTTTATTTTCTTTCGTCTTTTTACCTAAACGCAGATTCCCGGTCGGAATATTATCGCTTTTTTACAAGAAAATTGCATAAAAATTGATTGTAAACAGCGGTTGACATGCTTCGAAGTACGGTAATGGAATATTTAGAATTTTTTTGTCACGAAATGCGTCGTGCTCGTCACCCTTCTTTACCCTTTCGGATAGTGTCTTGAACGCACAAACAAAACGCCGCTGTTTGGATATAACTATGGATTATTTGGGACCAAACCAACATTTGTTATTGAAGTAGAAGTCCTGGGAGTGCATTCTGACGAAGAACACCAAAGGTAATAACATTTTTCTTATAGTAAATCTGACTTTGGTGAGTGCTAAACTTGCTGGGTGTCTAAATAGCTAGCCCTGTGATGCCGGGCTATCTACTTAGAATATTGCAAAATGTGCTTTCACCGAAAAGCTATTTTAAAATCGGACATATCGAGTGCATAGAGGAGTTCTGTATCTATAATTCTTAAAATAATTGTTATGCTTTTTGTGAACGTTTATCGTGAGTAATTTAGTAAATTTTTTGAAAATTCACCGGAAGTTTGCGGGGGGTATGCTAGTTCTGAACGTCACATGCTAATGTAAAAAGCTTTTTTTTGATATAAATATGAACTTGATTGAACAAAACATGCATGTATTGTATAACATAATGTCCTAGGTGTGTCATCTGATGAAGATCATCAAAGGTTAGTGCTGCATTTAGCTGTCTTCTGGGTTTTTGTGACATTATATGCTAGCTTGAAAAATGGGTGTCTGATTATTTCTGGCTGGGTACTCTGCTGACATAATCTAATGTTTTGCTTTCGTTGTAAAGCCTTTTTGAAATCGGACAGTGTGGTTAGATTAACGAGAGTCTTGTCTTTAAAATTGTGTAAAATAGTCATATGTTTGAGAAATTGAAGTAATAGCATTTCTAAGGTATTTGAAAATCGCGCCACAGGATTCCACTGGCTGTTACGTAGGTGGGACGATTTCGTCCCGCCGACCCTAGAGAGGTTAAAGGGAGTGCTCCTAACCGCAGCTTGTTACCTGTAAAAAAGACACCTGTCCACAGAAGCAATCAATCAATCAGATTCCAAACTCTCCACCATGGCCAAGACCAAAGAGCTCTCCAAGGATGTCAGGGACAAGATTGTAGACCTACACAAGGCTGGAATGGGCTACAAGACCATCGCCAAGCAGCTTGGTGAGAAGGTGACAACATTTGGTGCGATTATTCGCAAATGGAAGAAACACAAAAAAACGGTCAATATCCCTCGGCCTGTGGCTCCATGCAAGATCTCACCTCGTGGAGTTGCAACGATCATGAGAACAGTGAGGAATCAGCCCAGAACTACACGGGAGGATCTTGTCAATGATCTCAAGGCAGCTGGGACCATAGTCACCAAGAAAACAATTGGTAACACACTATGCCATGAAGGACTGAAATCCCGCAGCGCCCGCAAGGTCCCCCTGCTCAAGAATACATATACAGGCCCGTCTGAAGTCTGCCAATGAACATCTGAATTACTCAGAGGACAACTGGTGAAAGTGTTGTGGTCAGATGATACCAAAATGGAGCTTTTGACATCAACTCAACTCGCCGTGTTTGGAGGAGGAGGAATGCTGCCTATGACCCCAAGAACACCATCTCCACCGTCAAACATGGAGGTGGAAACATTATGCTTTGGGGGTGTTTTTCTGCTAAGGGGACAGGACAACTTCACCGCATCAAAGGGACGATGGACGGGGCCATGTACCATCAAATCTTGGGTGAGAACCTCCTTCCCTCAGCCAGGGCATTGAAAATGGGTCGTGGATGGGTATTCCAGCATGACAATGAACCAAAACACACGGCCAAGGCAACAAAGGAGTGGCTCAAGAAGAAGCACATTAAGGTCCTGGATTGGCCTAGCCAGTCTCCAGACCTTAATCCCATAGAAAATCTGTGGAGGGAGCTGAAGGTTTGAGTTGCCAAACGTCAGCCTCGAAACCTTAATGACTTGGAGAAGATCTGCAAAGAGGAGTGGGACAAAATCCCTCCTGAGATGTGTGCAAACCTGGTGGCCAACTACAAGAAACGTCTGACCTCTGTGATTGCCAACAAGGGTTTTGCCACCAAGTACTAAGTTATGTTTTGCAGAGGGGTTAAATACTTATTTCCCTTATTAAAATGCAAATCATTTTATAACATTTTTGATATGCGTTTTTCTGGATTTTTGTTGTTGTTATTCTGTCTCTCACTGTTCAAATAAACCTACTATTAAAATTATAGACTGATCATTTCTTTGTAAGTGGGCAAACGTACAAAATCAGCAGGGGATCAAATACTTTTCCCCCACTGTAGTATAGAGCAAGAAACAAGAGTTATGTGTTGAATTATATTCCAATGTGGGTAAAACGAACACAGAACGGACCCACGAGTCCCACATATAAGCAACTCAGGAACACAAATCCATATCTGTTTGAAAATGATCAAACCCTCTCACCCTAAACATCCTATTAGTAGTGTTGTTGAGTCCAACGCCCCTAAAAAAACATCAGAACATGTGCTGCACAGTAATATCTCAAGCTGCTCTGTCTGTCTCATTTTATGACATCAGCTGTTGTGTCGTTATCTCACCCTCATTATCCCTGACAGACTGAGCCTCTCCAAGTGCCTGCTGGGAAGGAGGGAGTGTTGGGATAGAGACCAGAAGGTCATCGGGGCTTATTTGTCACACACACACATGCATGAAAGCACACACACACACACACACTGTGCAACTAACCTTGTGGGGACAAAATACTATTTTCCCTAACCCATAACCCTAACCCTAACCCTTACCCTAACCTGAAAACCTATCCTTAATCCTAACCCTAAACCTAGCCCTAGCTCCTAACCCTACCTCCTAAACCTAATTCTAATCTTAACCCCCTATAAATAACATTTGACCTCTCCCCCGTGCGGGCCCCACTCACCCACCACACACAAGGCCACCCCACCCCCCCGTCCCCCCCCTGCGTCACACCATGCCTCCCTCTCGGACTTCTAGTCCCCACAACACAACACATCCACTCTCTCTCTCTCCCACACACACACACACACACACACACACACACACACACACACACACACACACACACACACACACACACACACACACACACACACACACACACACACACTTTCTTCATAAGCGAATGAAAACAAGTTTGAGATTCCACAGGTGCTGTGGCAGTAGATCACTAAAGGGGGACACTCGGACACTTCTGCAGATCCTCCTTTATTCCTCAGGGTCTTTCTCTCCCCTCTCTCTACCCTCTCTCTCTCCCCTCTCTCGCCCCCCCCCCCCCCCCCCCTATCTCTCTCACTGTGTCAAACCGTGACACCAGTCCAAATCGGGGAAGCCGTCGATCATGTAAATCTCATACATGTATTAGAAAGATGATGTTAAAAATAACACCCATAAATCTGACAGGGAGAGGAGGATAGGTAAAGAGGAGGGGGAGGAGGTGAGCTGCAAGAAATGCAACATTTAAATCAAATAAGTATTTCATTTCCTTTTAAACTGGCAGTGAGCTGGGAAAGTGCTGTCGGCACTGAGTCCTGGCGTTACAGTGAGGCGTGATCACTTTAACACACATACACACCAACACACATACACACCAACACACACACACTGTCTCAGGTTTCCTCCGCTGGACTCATCCCTCTTGGTCACTCAGGTTCAGTGACCAGATAACCAGACAATGAGTTATCACAGTGAGAGCCAGTAAGGTGTTCAACACACCCAGAGTAAGGGATGACCGTTTTATCACCTGTCATGTTGACGGACGGCAGCTGGACAGGGAGGCTGAATGTTAAATGACACCCTATTTCTTGTATAGTGCACCCCTTTTGACCAGAGTCTTAGGGGGAATAGGGTGACCTTTGGGACATACCCTGAGAGGGAGAAAGAGAGAATTCCCAGGCACTTCCTGGTTGCTGTCTTAGGACGTCTGTCCAGCTCACAGAGTCCTCCAAGCACATGCCCCACAGTCCAGCTCACAGAGGAGGCTCATCTCATATACTTCACACACACTATCCGTACTCACAGAAACACTTGAATTGGGGTTAGAGTGTCAGTTTAAAATCAGTGACTTCCTTCCTTCCTTCCTTTCTTACTTCTTGCTTGCGCCACTGCTGCAGATCTTCTGCCTGTCTGGAGATTCTGTTCCATGACCGGTCATTATAAATTGGTATGACTGTCACGTCCTGACCAGCAGATGGAGCTAGTGTTTTGGTTTTGGGGTCAGGACGTGGCATGTTTGTATTGGTTAAATGTTGGGTGGATGATTGGGACTTCCAATTGAAGGCAGGTGTGTATAGTTGCCTTTGATTGGAAGTCCTATATAGGTGTGTGTGTTTTTCTTTGGGGTTGTGGGTGGTTGTTTTTTGCACTGCGTTTCTAGCCTGCAGAACTGTAGCTGTTGTCACTTTGTTTGAATTGTTAAGTGGATGCTCTACTCCTTTATTTTAATTAAAGATGAGTATTCACATACCTGCTGCGCCTTGGTCCATTTCTACAGAAGACAGCCGTTACAGAACCACCCACCAAAGGACCAAGCAGCAGAAGAGGAGGAAGCCACAGGAGAAGAAAATGGAGGAATGGACCTGGCAGGACAAAAGAAAATTCTGGGCGGACAAGTTAAGGGAGCTAAGGGAACCCGAGAGGCAGCCCCAAGATTTTTTTTTGGGGGGGCACACGGGTAGTTTGGCCAGGCCAGGGAAGAGCCGTAAGCCAGCTACCCGTGACTACAGGGAGGTGCGTACGAGGTGGAGGGCGCCATGTTACGCTGAGGTGCGCACCATCTCGCCTATACGGACGCACAGCCCAGTTCGCCCAGTACCAGCGCCCCGCAGGTGCCAGGGCAAGGGGAGCATCGAGCCGGAAGGGGTGATGCCAACCCTGTACTCAAGACCGCCAGTGCGCCCTTTCGGTCCGGTGTTTCCCGCCAGACGCACTAGCATGGAGGTGCGTGTCTCCAGGCTGGCACGTCCTATACCAGCCCCACGCATCAGGAGTCTAGTGTGTCAACCCAGCCTCGCCAGTCAACAGTCACCAGAGCTGCCCGCCAGTCAACAGTCGTCAGTGCTGCCCGCCAGTCAACCATCACCAGAGCTGCCCGCCAGTCAACAGTCGTCAGAGTTGCCCGCCAGTCAACAGTCGTCAGAGCTGCCCGCCAGTCAACAGTCGTCAGAGCTGCCCGCCAGTCAACAGTCGTCAGAGCTGCCCGCCAGTCAACAGTCGTCAGAGCTGCCCGCCAGTCAACAGTCGTCAGAGCGGTCGCCCGCCAGTCAACGCCGGAGTCGTCAGAGCTGCCCGCGCCGAGTGGCCAGACAGCCCTCGCCAGAGAGGTCAGACTGCCCTGAACTGCCGGAGTGGCCAGACTGCCCTGAACTGCCGGAGTGGCCAGACTGCCCTGAACTGCCGGAGTGGCCAGACTGCCCTGAACTGCCAGAGTGGCCAGACTGCCCTGAACTGCCAGAGTGGCCAGACTGCCCTGAACTGCCAGAGTGGCCAGACTGCCCTGAACTGCCAGAGTGGCCAGACTGCCCTGAACTGCCAGAGTGGCCAGACTGCCCTGAACTGCCAGGGTGGCCAGACTGCCCTGAACTGCCAGGGTGGCCAGACTGCCCTGAACTGCCAGGGTGGCCAGACTGCCCTGAACTGCCAGAGGTGCCCGCCTGCCCGGATCTGCCAGGGTGCCCTGCCTGTCAGGATCGGCCAGAGTGGCCCTCCTGCCCTCCGGCCCAGCCCGAGGGGCCCTCCTGCCATCCGGCCCAGCCCGAGGGGCCCTCCTGCCCTCCGGCCCAGCCCGAGGGGCCCTCCTGCCCTCCGGCCCAGCCCGAGGGGCCCTCCTGCCCTCCGGCCCAGCCCGAGGGGCCCTCCTGCTCTCCGGTCCAGCCCGAGTGGCCCTCCTGTCCCCCGTCCCAGCCCGAGTGGCCCTCCTGTCCCCCGGCCCAGCCCGAGTGGCCCTCCTGCCCTCCGGCCCAGCCCGAGGGGCCCTCCTGCTCTCCGGTCCAGCCCGAGGGGCCCTCCTGCTCCTCCGGTCCAGCCCGAGTGGCCCTCCTGTCCCCCGGCCCAGCCCGAGTGGCCCTCCTGTCCCCCGGCCCAGCCCGAGTGGCCCTCCTGTCCCCCGGCCCAGCCCGAGTGGCCCTCCTGTCCCCCGGCCCAGCCCGAGTGGCCCTCCTGTCCCCCGACCCAGCCCGAGTGGCCCTCCTGTCCCCCGGCCCAGCCCGAGGGGCCCTCCTGTCCCCCGGTCCAGCCCGAGGGGTCCTCCTGTCCTCCGGCCCAGCACGAGTGGTCCGTCTGCCAGGGTCAGCCCAAGTGGCCCATCTGCCCGGCGCAGTTAGCAGCGCCACCGAAGTGGGCTACGCCGACGGTGGAGCAAGGTCCACGCCCTGCACCTGAGCCACCTCCAGGATAGGTGGGTTGGGGAGGGAGGGTGTAGCACAGTGCCGTCGGTGACGGCAGCCACCCTCCCTTCCCTCCCTTATTGTTTTAGGGTTATTGTTTATGGGTTTTGTGTTGGTTTTTTTTTGTTGGTAGGTGCATTCCGGGGTCTGCACCTTGAGGGGGGGGTACTGTCACGTCCTGACCAGCAGATGGAGCTAGTGTTTTGGTTTTGGGGTCAGGACGTGGCATGTTTGTATTGGTTAAATGTTGGGTGGATGATTGGGACTTCCAATTGAAGGCAGGTGTGTATAGTTGCCTTTGATTGGAAGTCCTATATAGGTGTGTGTGTTTTTCTTTGGGGTTGTGGGTGGTTGTTTTTTGCACTGCGTTTCTAGCCTGCAGAACTGTAGCTGTTGTCACTTTGTTTGAATTGTTAAGTGGATGCTCTACTCCTTTATTTTAATTAAAGATGAGTATTCACATACCTGCTGCGCCTTGGTCCATTTCTACAGAAGACAGCCGTTACAATGACTTTAGTAGCAGTAAGGCCCTGTGCTCTTCCCTGGCCTGACCAAACTTTTTTTAATCACATGCTTAGGTCACGTGATCAGGGAAAAACATAGGGTCCTTATTCTCAGCAGGAAGATAGTTACATACTGAAGATGTGTTGAACTCTGAACTCCAGGACGCACAGGGATATGAATAATTGGACCTCCATAACTGCTTTGTATTCATACTAAGATCAAATGGGCTATACCTGCTCTGTTTTCATACACTACGATCAGATGGGCCATTCCTAGTCTGTTTTCATACACTACGATCAGATGGGTCATGCCTGCTCTGTTTTCATACACTACGATCAGATGGGCTATACCTGCTCTGTTTTCATACACTAAGATCAGATGGGCCATGCCTGCTCTGTTTTCATACATTAAGATCAGATGGGTCATGCCTGCTCTGTTTTCATACACTAAGATCAGATGGGCTATACCTGCTCTGTTTTCATACACTAAGATCAGATGGGCCATGCCTGCTCTGTTTTCATACACTACGATCAGATGGGTCATGCCTGCTCTGTTTTCATACACTACGATCAGATGGGTCATGCCTGCTCTGTTTTCATACACTACGATCAGATGGGTCATGCCTTCTCTGTTTTCATACACTACGATCAGATGGGTCATGCCTGCTCTGTTTTCATACACTAAGATCAGATGGGCCATTCCTGCTCTGTTTTCATACATTAAGATCAGATGGGCCATTCCTGCTCTGTTTTCATACACTAAGATCAGATGGGCCATGCCTGCTCTGTTTTCATACATTAAGATCAGATGGGCCATTCCTGCTCTGTTTTCATACATTAAGATCAGATGGGCCATTTCTGCTCTGTTTTCATACACTAAGATCAGATGGGCCATTCCTGCTCTGTTTTCATACACTAAGATCAGATGGGCCTTTCCTGCTCTGTTTTCATACACTAAGATCAGATGGGCCATTCCTGCTCTGTTTTCATATTCTAAAATGGGCTATCATTGGGAGATTCACCAGTCTTCCTGACCCACAGCAACAATTGATCTCTCCTCCTTCCAATCCTTATGATCCCCATCTGTGATAGCAGCAGTAACTTCTCCCCTGGTGCCTTATCACGGACAGGACCCATTCCTCCCTACTTTAGCTGCCCTGCACATTAGCTTTAACAGATGAAATAAACTAAACCATTTACACTAGACCCTGTCTAGGACCAGAGGAGCAGGCTACGCCACTAAAACAAACAGGAGGATATATTGCTGTGTCAATAGGGCGTCTGGGATCCTGAGACAGAGACAGTCGTATCGCTGAGGCATCTCGGCTCTGGTAGAAACACAAACGGCTCTGCAGGGAGGCGTGTCCAGGCTTTATTTTGGTCAGTCTATAATATCATAATAATACTTTATTGCCCTCTAGATTATGATTGTAAAATGTTGTTTTGGAAATTCGGAAGTCATTTGACTATGTTCACCATACATAATTACATAACTTTGCCACGGAAATGTCTTTACATGTTTTACAGTATTGTCCATAGAAATAGAATTAAGTAATTCTAGTAATTGTATTTCTATGGTATTGACTGTGGTCAGGAAAGCTACAAGGAAATGGTTGGAGCAAAGTCTAACAAATCTGTTTTGATGAAAGCCTCTACATTTGTCACTGTGGAACAGTGGATTCCTCTCCACCGCTGCACTCATAAGGTCCTGTTCATCTGCCCCGACCGAGCCTCTTCTTAAAAACTGTTCTGCGCCACTAAACAACCTGAGAACATTTTCTCTGGGAGACGTAGTAACAGATTTGTAGAATGGCAAGTGTGTGTTCTGTCTGTGTAGGATGGATTCACACAGGAGGGGGGACATTAACAACAAAACTCCTCCTCCATCTCAGAGTCAAGGCTAAACAACAGACATAGATAACCTACTGGTCTTCCATTACATCTTGGGAAAATAACCCACAGATGGCAATGCACTCCACAACCATGCAGACCTAGGGTGAAATTGTTATTCAATTTCTTTCAGATACTACATTAGCTGTGCTTGATTGAGCTTGTCTACTTGTCTGATACAATGGAACCAACTGAATAGTCCCAAAGATGAGAAACCCCTCTGGCAACCCAGGCAGGCTCAATCAAACACTCAAAGTATATGAAAGAAAACAAAAAACATTTCAACCCATGTCTGTCCACAACAAATTCTCCAAGATAATTGGGTGGAAACATTCAGATTGTCATTTAATCTATTTAAAAAACGATTTATAATTTATGGTTATTGGCATACGATGCAGTAATTAATCTTGGAAACCCAGAACTAAAATCTTGTTTAATAATGTCAGCTCTGGGGGAGAGATGTATGAGAAAAGACACTAGAATGAGGAGCATAAGCAGAGTGGAAGCAGAGTGGAAGCAAAATGGAGGCAAAGTGGAAGCAGAGTAGAAGCAAAGTGGAAGCAGAGTGGAAGAAAAATGGAAGCAGATTGGAAGCAGAGCGGAAGCAGGGCGGTCACTCCATTCCCCTCACTCTGCAAGTTTCGGTCAAGCCTATGGACCAAATATCCCCTAACCTTCTGAATTTTGAAAGACGCACACACCTGCTAAATATTGATTTGTTCAAATAAGCAGTGACGAAAAACCTGAAAACCGCAAGTCTCTAGAACAGCTGGTTAGTTGTTGCATGCCACAGTCTTTTGACAGACCTAACAATACCATTTATGTTACGTAGCCTATCCACGAGAAATTATGCAAAATAAATAAATAATATATATAATATATATATATATATATATATATATATATATATATATATATATATATATAATCTGCTGTAGTCCAGTGACCAGTAAAAGAGAGGAGAGGTGAAGCTGTTGATTATTAAGGCACCGAAGGGGAGGAGAGGTGAAGCTGTTGATTATTAAGGCACCGAAGGAGAGGAGAGGTGAAGCTGTTGATTATTAAGGCAGTGAAGGAGAGGAGAGGTGAAGCTGTTGATTATTAAGGCATCGAAGGAGAGGATAGGTGAAGCTGTTGATTCTAAGGCTATGAGACATGTTGCTGATGGATTGTTTGCTTGGACAGTACCCTAGCCACCGAGAGGTGATGATTGGTGGCTCGGACAGTACCCTAGCCATTGAGAGGTGATGATTGGTGGAGGGAAGTCGGCCTGTGCTGCCGGTGGTAACAGGTGTGGACATGTCACTATAGCTATGGCTTTAGAGGAACTGGGTCGAAATTAAATATGTGTGACAGCTGCAACCCATATTGGAATGTGTGTGTGTGTGTGTGTGTGTGTGTGTGTGTGTGTGTTTGTGTGTGTGTGTGTGTGTGTGTGTGTGTGTGTGTGTATGTGTGTGTGTGTGTGTGTGTGTGTGTGTGTGTGTGTGTGTGTGTGTGTGTGTGTGTGTGTGTGTGTGTGTGTGTGTGTGTGTGTGTGTGTGTGTGTGTGTGTGTGTGTGTGTGTGTGTGCGCGCGTGTGCATATGAATGTGTTTGCTGATGGTAAGCTCAGAGAGCAAAGCATCCCTTCTGAGTCCCTGTGCTCCTATACAGCAGACAGATCGACTGGCCTCTGCCACAGAAAGGTGAGGCTGGGAGAGAGTCCAGAACCAATGGGGCCCGGTGAAGGTGCGGCTGGGCCAGAATCCAGGGCCAATGGAGCCCGGTGGGTTCTTTTTGACTCTCATCTCAGCCTGAATCCAACTTTGATTACACCTCCTGTTCAGTTACTTCGTGTTCAGTTACAGAATCCTTCTCGGCCCTCATTGGTCTGCCTTGAGACAGAGCCGAAGTCATTGAAAATTCAACAAGGGCCTGAGTACGGAGCACAGGATGCATGGGGGCCAAAGGGCCACACTGGGGCCCCTAACCTCATACCACCCCATTCCTCCCCGTTAAACCTAGCTATGAAAGTCAGTAAGGCTTAACAGTGGCCCACCTCACAAGCTGTCAGGGAATTCATTTTTTTTCTTCTGCTGGGTCAGCCACAAGAAGCTCTGGGCTTTCATCACGTTTTGTAGCGGCCACGGGGCTTGCGGTATATGGGGTATTCCTATTTCCATTTGCAGTATTGGCTGGTTAATGCACGGACATCAGTTTGAGCTGGAGGTTTGACTCAGCGGAAGGTGCATTGTGGCCCCTAGCCTGTTATTCTAACATTCAGTTCAGTGATATTTACGATGAGAGTTATAGCATACATGTGTATGTGAACGGCCATTAACTGTGGTGAAAAGCATGACTCCTCCTTACGGTGGTGCAGCATTTAAGAGTTGAGGTTGACTGATTCTTATAAGTTATGCGGTGCATGATATGGGCAATACATAATCATCTTATAAAATTAGTTTATATATGGACAGACGGTGTTGTCAACCACACATTTTCGTCATGGCAAATATTGCAATTGCATAACAGTTGCTACTTGACCTATTTCTAGGGTAATTTTAGGTCATTGAATTAATCTGGGCCCTGGTAAAAACTAGTGCACTAAATTGGGAGTAGGGTGCCATTTGGGATATAGTATACAGTATGTCTTTGCTCTAATTGTGTGTTTGCCACTGTGACTGCATATTGACACAGTGATATGTTTCTCACTTAACTCTCCGCTTGCTTTCTGTCTGTCAGTACCCGAAGACGTCAGTCCTCGTAACCATCACATCCTGAGGAAGAAAGAGGACGCCAGCAGATGAGGACATGTTTGCCGTCACAACGTGGGATAAAATGAGGTAAGGCTATGGGCTGCACTCGCACGCACTCACGCACAAACACACACACACACACACACACACACACACACACACACACACACACACACACACACACACACACACACACACACACACACACACACACACACACTCCTTCCTGTTAACACAAACGTAGGTTTGGCAGGGAGTGTTGGTAGACAGTGTCATATGTTGACTGAAGTCTTATTTAAGGCGTTTACACTCCTGATGGCAATTTTCGTGCCACTGACTAAGCATGATCTACAAATGTCAACATTCTCGGCTTCAACCAAAGTGCCCATGTATAGAAGCAAAACAGAAAACCAAATGCTGACGTGAAAACCTTCAAAATCGACAGCTATATTCTCTTCAGCATAACCTACAGTTTTAGAAGCTCACATTTAGAATCTACGACCGTCAGCAGAAAAGTGAACTATTTTATTCAATTGAAATATCACTTGTTTCTGTCACATCAGCCCAAGGCAAATATTCTGAGCTCGGTTTAACTGTGGAACATGTCATATGTTGAGTATTAACTTAAGGGATATATCACCAGAACCCGTAACCATTAACCTGTCCCTATTAACATGTCCTTATTAACCTGTCCATACTAACCTGTCCCTATTAACTTGTCCCTAATAACCTGTTCCTAATAACCTGTTCCTAATAACCTGTCCCTAATAACCTGTCCCTAAAAACCTGTCCTTCTTAACCTGTCCCTAATAACCTGTCCCTATTAACCTGTCTCTAATAACCTGTCCCTAATAACCTGTTCCTAATAACCTGTCCCTAATAACCTGTCCCTAATAACCTGTTCCTAATAACCTGTCCCTATTAACCTGTCCCTAATAATCTGTCCCTAATAACCTGTCCTATATGACATACCACTATTAACATGTCCCTATTAACCTGTCCCTAATAACCTGTCCCAATTAATCTGTCCCTAATAACCTGTCCCTAATAACCTGTCCCTATTATCCTGTCGCTAATAACCTGTCCCTAATAACCTGTCCTTAAAACCCTGTCCCTACTAGCGTGTCCCTAATAACCTGTCCCTATTAACCTGTCCCTATTAACCTGTCCCTATTAACCTGTCCCTAATAACTTGTCCCTAATAACCTGTCAAATAAGACATATTCGGTTCTGTACTTCCAGAGCATGTTCCTCGTCATTTCTTAAAATCTCAAGTTCCAGTTTCCTTGGGCCTCGAAATGCCAAATAACCCTGGCAGAATAGATTCAACTATTTCCTAAGCATCTGTTACAATTTACCTTGGCAAACGATCTGGCTGGACATTTTGCTCTCTGTCTCTCTCTCTCTCTGTCTCTCTCTAAGCTATTGAAGCATCACTCCTAGCCTGAGTCCTAGCCCAGTCTATTAATAAAAACCTGTCTTCCTTCACAAAAACACAGTGGTTAAGATCCCACTGCATACCTATGCCTCCAGGAGAACTGTTCATTATGATCTCTCCAGGAACCTTCTACTGCAGGCCTATACCTCCAGGAACCTTACACTGCAGGCCTATAACTCTATGAACCTTATACTGCAGGCCTATACCTCCAGGAACCTTCTACTGCAGGCCTATACCTCCAGGAACCTTATACTGCAGGCCTATACCTCCAGGAACCTTCTACTGCAGGCCTATACCTCTATGAATTGCCCTCGCTGGAAGCCTGTGTTTCAGACATAAGGAAGTGGATGGCTGTAAACGTTCTACTTTTAAACTCTGACAAAACAGAGATGCTTGTTCTAGGTCCCAAGAAACAAAGAGATCTTCTGTTGAATCTGACAATTAATCTTGATGGTTGTACAGTCGTCTCGAATAAAACTGTGAAGGACCTCGGCGTTACTCTGGACCCTGATCTCTCTTTTGACAAACATATCAAGATTGTTTCAAGGACAGCTTTTTTCCATCTGCGAAACATTGCAAAGGTCAGACATTTTCTGTCCAAAATTGATGCAGAAAAATTAATCCATGCTTTTGTTACTTCTAGGTTAGACTACTGAAATGCTCTACTTTCCGGCTACCCGGATAAAGCACTAAATAAACTTCAGTTAGTGCTAAATACGGCTGCTAGAATCCTGACTAGAACCAAAAAATGTGATCATATTTCTCCAGTGCTAGCCTCCCTACACTGGCTTCCTGTTAAGGCAAGGGCTGATTTCAAGGTTTTACTGCTAACCTACAAAGCATTACATGGGCTTGCTCCTACCTATCTTTCCGATTTGGTCCTGCCGTACATACCTACACGTACGCTATGGTCACAAGACGCAGGCCTCCTAATTGTCCCTAGAATTCCTAAGCAAACAGCTGGAGGCAGGGCTTTCTCCTATAGAGCTCCATTTTTATGGAATGGTCTGCCTACCCATGTGAGAGACGCAGACTCGGTCTCAACCTTTCAGTCTTTATTGAAGACTCTTCAGTAGGTCCTATGATTGAGTGTAGTCTGACCCAGGAGTGTGAAAGTGAACGGAAAGGCCCTGGAGCAACGAACCGCCCTTGCTGTCTCTGCCTAGCCGGTTCCCCTCTCTCCACTGGGATTCTCTGCCTCTACCCCTATTACAGGGGCCGAGTCACTGGCTTACTGGTGCTCTTCCATGCCGTCCCTAGGAGGGGTGCGTCACTTGAGTGGGTTGAGTCACTGAAGTGGTCTTCCTGTCTGGGTTGGCGCCCCCCCCTTGGGTTGTGCCGTGGCGGAGATCTTTGTGGGCTATACTCGGCCTTGTCTCAGGATGGTAAGTTGGTGGTTGAAGATATCCCTCTAGTGGTGTGGGGGCTGTGCTTTGGCAAAGTGAGTGGGGTTATATCCTGCCTGTTTGGCCCTGTCCGGGGGTAGCATCGGATGGGGCCACAGTGTCTCCTGACCCCACCTGTCTCAGCCTCCAGTATTTATGCTGCAGTAGTTTATGTGTCAGGGGGCTAAGGTCAGCCTGTTATATCTGGAGTATTTCTCCAGTGTCTTGTGTGAATTTAACCTCTTAACGCACGTTAAGGATAGGGGGCGCTACATCGAATTTTGAAAAAGATATGTGCCCATATTAAACGGCCTCCTACTCAAACTCAGAAGCTAGGATATGCATATAATTAGTAGATTTGGATAGAACACACTCTAAAGTTTCTAAAACTGTTTGAATGGTGTCTGTGAGTTTAACAGAACTCAAATGGCAGTCAAAACCCCGAGACAGATCCTAACAGGAAGTGTAATGCTGATTTGTGGACTCACCTTCAGGACTTTGCCTATAAAACACACCGTGAGTTAGGATTCATTGAGCACTTCCTAAGGCTTCCACTAGATGTCACCAGTCTTTACAAAGTGGTTTGAGTCTTCTATGGTACAAACTGACCCAAAGAGAGGCTTTGGAAGTTGGTCACAGGGGGAAGGTCATTACCATTATGATGCGGGCGCCCCTGGCTACCCTCCCCTTTCGAAACGTTTAGTAAGACAATGCAATCGTCCCCTTTGAATATTATTGAAGCTCTGGTTGAAAAAGGCCCTAAAGATTTATGTTATACAACGTTTGACATGTTTGAACGAACTTAAATATATATTTTTTGCACATTCGTGACGACAAGTCCCACGCACTACGGTACATTTTGAGTAGCCTTCGGAACACGCTAACAAGAAGAAGCTATTGGGACATAAATTATTAACTTTTTCGAACCAAACTACATTTGTTGTGGACCTGGGATTCCTGGAAGTGCCTTCTGATGAAGATAATCAAAGGTAAGGGAATATTTACAATAGTATAGCACGAGTATATTTGATATTAGATTGTTCCAAGATGGCGCTAACCTGTATCGCCTAGCCTATTTCTCTGAGCATAGCATCCCCTTTTATTGCAAAGTGTGATTTCCCAGTAAAGTTATTTTTAAATCTGGCAATGCGGGTGCATTCACGAGATGTTAAATCTATAATTCTTTGAATGACAATATTACATTTTAAAAATGGTTTCGAATAGTAATTTAGTAATTTGTAGCGCTGTTTCACCGGATGCATTTGAGGGAAGATATTTTCTCAACGTCACGCGCCGATGTAAATTGTTTTTATATATAAATATGAACTTTATCGAACAAAAGAATGCATGTATTGTGTAACATGATGTCCTAGGAGTGTCATCTGATGAAGATTGTCTAAGGTTAGTGCTTCATTTAGCTGTTTTTTGGTTATTTGTGATGCATGTGGTTGGTCAGAAAATGGCGGTGTGGCTATTTTGACGATGTACTCTCCTAACATAATGTAATGTTTTGATTTTGCTGTAAAGCCTTTTTGAAATCGGACAATGTGGTTCGATTCAGGAGAGGTGTATCTATAAAACGATGTAAAATAGTCCTATGTTTGAGAAAACAAATTATTAAATTTGGTTATGGTTAGGTTATGAATATGGCGATCTGATTTTTCGCTGGATGTTGATCCCGCATGTGGGACGAGTGCTTTAGTATGCTCTCTCTAATTCTCTCTTTCTCTCTGTCTTTCTCTCTCTCTCTCTCTCTCTCGGGGGACCTGAGCCCTCGGACCATGCCTCAGGGCTACCTGGCATGATGACTCCTTGCTGTCCCCAGTCCACCTGGCCGTGCTGCTGCTCCAGTTTCAACTGTTCTGGCTGCGGCTATGGAACCCTGACCTGTTCACCGGACATGCTAGAAGGATTACTTTATCCTATCCCAGGTATTCCTTAAAGAGGTGGGGTTTCAGGTGTCTCTGTAAGGTGGTGATTGACTCCGCTGTCCTGGCGTCGTGAGGGACGGTGAGCCACCGTGCTTCTACACCTGCATTGCTTGCTGTTTGGGGTTTTAGGCTGGGTTTCTGTACAGCACTTTGAGATATCAGCTGATGTAAGAAGGGCTATATAAATACATTTGATTTGATTTGATGAACCTGCTACTGCAGGCCTATACCTCCAGGAACCTTATACTGCAGGTCTATACCTCCAGGATCTTCTACTGCAGGCCTATATCTCCAGGGGCCTTATACTGCAGACCTATACCTCCAGGAACCTTATACTGCGGGCCTATACCTCCAGGAACCTTCTACTGCAGGCCTATAGCTCCATGAACCATCTACTGCAGTTCTATACCTCCAGGAACCTTATGGTTGGACATAAACGACTGTAAAAACACCAGCAAATCAGCTCCAAGTGATTTTATTTTTGGAAATCTGTTCCAAAGTATTCCACACATAATAAGGAGATATTTGTGATCATATTCAAACGTTATCGAGGTTTGAAATGATTATCTTTTAGTCAAATTGTATATTTGTTTGGGCTTCATCAGTCTCTTACTGAAAGAACAGCCCTGAATGACGGGTCGCCACTGCTCGGCTGTAACCAAGAAGCTTGATCTTGACATCTAGCCACTTAGCTAGCAAGTTAGCAAATCAAATGCAAAGCTGGAGCCCTGACCTGGATATAATTAATTTGACACATCTTAGATTTCGTCTAGTTATACGTTAGTTATAAGCAGTGGCATAGCATGCACACCCGCAGCCCCGGCAAGCCACACAAGAGTCGTTAGAAGTTAAGAGTTCTTCTACATAGAAGATCATAGGAAATCCAAGGATAAATTGTACTAAGCTCACATAGTTGCTGTCACAAACTCCAAACTCCAAACAGTTGTCACTGACAAGTTGCATATTCATTTCCCACTGAGCAAACAATTTCTGTTCTTACAGCATTCTTAAGTTCCTTTCCTGAGGATGGCTCACCTCTCACAGTTCTGGGTGACTTTAACCTCCCCACGTCTACCTTTGACTCATTCCTCTCTGCCTCCTTCTTTCCACTCCTCTCCTCTTTTGACCTCACCCTCTCACCTTCCCCCCCTACTCACAAGGCAGGCAATACGCTTGACCTCATCTTTACTAGATGCTGTTCTTCCACTAATCTCATTGCAACTCCCCTCCAAGTCTCCGACCACTACCTTGTATCATTTTCCCTCTCGCTCTCATCCAACACTTCTCACTCTGACCCTACTCGGATGGTACTGCGCCGTCCCAACCTTCGCTCTCTCTCTCTCCCGCTACTCTCTCCTCTTCCATCCTATCATCTCTTCCCTCTGCTCAAACCTTCTCCAACCTATCTCCTGATTCTGCCTCCTCAACCCTCCTCTCCTCCCTTTCTGCATCCTTTGACTCTCTATGTCCCCTATCCTCCAGGCCGGCTCGGTCCTCCCTCCTGCTCCGTGGCTCGACGACTCATTGCGAGCTCACGGAACAGGGCTCCGGGCAGCCGAGCGGAAATGGAGGAAAACTCGCCTCCCTGCGGACCTGGCATCCTTTCACTCCCTCCTCTCTACATTTTCCTCTTCTGTCTCTGCTGCTAAAGCCACTTTCTACCACTCTAAATGCCAAGCATCTGCCTCTAACCCTAGGAAGCTCTTTGCCACCTTCTCCTCCCTCCTGAATCCCCCTTTCACTCCCCCCCTCCTCCCTCTCTGCGGATGACTTCGTCAACCATTTTGAAAAGAAGGTCGACGACATCCGATCCTCGTTTGCTAAGTCAAACGACACCGCTGGTCCTGCTCACACTGCCCTACCCTGTGCTTTGACCTCTTTCTCCCCTCTCTCTCCAGATGAAATCTCGCGTCTTGTGATGGCCGGCCACCCAACAACCTGCCCGCTTGACCCTATCCCCTCCTCTCTTCTCTAGACCATTTCCGGAGACCTTCTCCCTTACCTCACCTCGCTCATCAACTCATCCTTGACCGCTGGCTACGTCCCTTCCGTCTTCAAGAGAGCGAGAGTTGCACCCCTTCTGAAAAAACCTACACTCGATCCCTCCGATGTCAACAACTACAGACCAGTATCCCTTCTTTCTTTTCTCTCCAAAACTCTTGAACGTGCCGTCCTTGGCCAGCTCTCCTGCTATCTCTCTCAGAATGACCTTCTTGATCCAAATCAGTCAGGTTTCAAGACTGGTCATTCAACTGAGACTGCTCTTCTCTGTGTCACAGAGGCTCTCCGCACTGCTAAAGCTAACTCTCTCTCCTCTGCTCTCATCCTTCTAGACCTATCTGCTGCCTTTGATACTGTGAACCATCAGATCCTCCTCTCCACCCTCTCCGAGTTGGGCATCTCCGGCGCGGCCCACGCTTGGATTGCGTCCTACCTGACAGGTCGCTCCTACCAGGTGGCGTGGCGAGAATCTGTCTCCGCACCACGTGCTCTCACCACTGGTGTCCCCCAGGGCTCTGTTCTAGGCCCTCTCCTATTCTCGCTATACACCAAGTCACTTGGCTCTGTCATATCCTCACATGGTCTCTCCTATCATTGCTATGCAGACGACACACAATTAATCTTCTCTTTTCCCCCTTCTGATAACCAGGTGGCGAATCGCATCTCTGCATGTCTGGCAGACATATCAGTGTGGATGACGGATCACCACCTCAAACTGAACCTCGACAAGACGGAGCTGCTCTTCCTCCCGGGGAAGGACTGCCCGTTCCATGATCTCGCCATCACGATTGACAACTCCATTGTGTCCTCCTCCCAGAGTGCTAAGAACCTTGGCGTGACCCTGGACAACACTCTGTCGTTCTCCACTAACATCAAGGTGGTGACCCGATCCTGTAGGTTCATGCTCTACAACATTCGCAGAGTACAACCCTGCCTCACACAGGAAGCAGCGCAGGTCCTAATCCAGGCACTTGTCATCTCCCGTCTGGATTACTGCAACTCGCTGTTGGCTGGGCTCCCTGCCTGTGCCATTAAACCCCTACAACTCATCCAGAACGCCGCAGCCCGTCTGGTGTTCAACCTTCCCAAGTTCTCTCACGTCACCCCGCTCCTCCGCTCTCTCCACTGGCTTCCAGTTGAAGCTCGCATCCGCTACAAGACCATGGTGCTTGCCTACGGAGCTGTGAGGGGAACGGCACCTCCGTACCTTCAGGCTCTGATCAGGCCCTACACCCAAACAAGGGCACTGCGTTCATCCACCTCTGGCCTGCTCGCCTCCCTACCTCTGAGGAAGCACAGTTCCCGCTCAGCCCAGTCAAAATTGTTCGCTGCTCTGGCACCCCAATGGTGGAACAAGCTCCCTCACGACGCCAGGACAGCGGAGTCAATCACTTCCTTCTGGAGACACCTGAAACCCCACCTCTTTAAGGAATACCTAGGATAGGATAAAGTAATCCTTCTAAACCCCCCCCCCCCCTTAAAAGATTTAGATACACTATTGTAAAGTGGTTGTTCCACTGGATATCATAAGGTGAATGCACCAATTTGTAAGTCGCTCTGGATAAGAGCGTCTGCTAAATGACTTAAATGTAAATGTAAAACTCAATAAAACGAATGAATGCAATGTGTTCTACTTGTAGCCCTGGTTGTCCTGAAAAGAAAATGGTAAAATACTTCAATAATATGATGATGAAATAATAATAATAATAACCAATATCACATTTTATACCCTACGTTTCACTGGACTTGATTTGAATGAGCAATTGAGTTAATATTGCAGAAATACAATAAAAACCAGTTCACTGACCACAAGTCAAATTCCAAACCAACAGGTCTCTCTCCCTCTGTAACTGGTCCCTCTCCTCAGTCAGGTTGTTATATACTCTGTCATCTGTAAAGGATCATAACATCTAAAAGATACTGAGTAAAACATCATGGCTTTAGTAGCCAACACTTATAACAAGATGATAAGCAATTAATATATGAACTCACAGTAGAGGTACAGTCCTATGATCCCAGCCAGTAACATATGAACTCACAGTAGAGGTACAGTCCTATGATCCCAACCAGTAACATATGAACTCACAGTAGGGGTACAGTCCTATGATCCCAGCCAGTAACATATGAACTCACAGTAGAGGTACAGTACTATGATCCCAGCCAGTAACATATGAACTCACAGTAGAGGTACAGTCCTATGATCTCAGCCAGTAATATATGAACTCACAGTAGAGGTACAGTCCTATGATCCCAGCCAGTAACATATGAACTCACAGTAGAGGTACAGTCCTATGATCCCAGCCAGTAACATATGAACTCACAGTAGAGGTACAGTCAGTAGGAGAACACTCAGCAGCCCCAGACACACTGCAACAGTTCTTAAAGCTCTCTTCTCTGGTTGCTCAGACTACGTGGACACATAAACTAGGTGTGTGGGTGTGTGTGTGTTCGTGCGTGCGTGCATTTGTTTGGACATTACCTGAGAGTTTAGCTCCTGGTCTGCTCCTTGGGGTAATATCCTCAGTCTTGTTTATCAAGTCAGCAAACCCAATGATGTCTGCAGTGTCATCATAGATGGGCTCCTCATGGATGTCTTCTTTTCCATTATAAAACTGGTCCAGACAAACAAAGGCTTTCTGTTTATACTGTTTATACTGTATACCTGACACAGACTGAGCAGGTGAATCCAGGTGAACTATGATCCCTTATGGATGTCACTTGTTAAATCAAACTTCCATCAGTGGAGATGAAGGGGAGGAGACAGGGCAAATAAGGATTTTTAAGCCTTGTGACAATTGAGACATGGATTGTATATGTGTGCCATTCAGAGGATATGGTAATAAGTGCCAGGCGCACCGGTTTGTATCAAGAACTGCAACGCTGCTGGGTTTTTCATGCTCAACAGTTTCCGATGTGTATCAAGCATGGTTCACCACCCAAAGGACATCCAGCCAACTTGACAACTTGATGCATTGGAGTCAACATGGGCCAGCATCCTTGTGGAACGCTTTCAACATCTGGTAGAGTCCATGCACTGATGAATTGAGGTTGTTCTGAGGGCAAATCATTGGGGGGGGGGGGGGGGGGGGGGGGTTTACTCAGTGTAGTTCCTGAATAACATTGTGTAAAAGCCACAACCAAATGTATAATCCCCTTTCTTTCACATTTTAATATTGGACCATTTGTTTACTACTCCTTGGTGTGTGGTGAGCATTCTGGCACGAAATGGTTGCTTTACGAATTTCCAAGCCGAGGGCTAATCAACAGCTAATGTACCCCTGGTTGGGCGTACAGTCATAATACCCCTGCTTGGGAAACACTTCTTCAAAAATGAAGGACAAGCGAGAGACAGAGAGAGAGAGAGAGAGATAGTTATATTTCGTAGCATTTTTTAAACTTTCACTTTCACTTACTTAGCAAGCAAATGCAGCGAGATGATTCAGCACTCGGCTCAAACAGAGAGGGATGCTATGTTAGCTAGCTGGCTATGGCTATCCAACACCAGAACTCTTCCTGGTCAAGGTAAGCTTTTGGTTTTATTAATTTATTCACACCGGGGCCTGCCGGTGTAACTGCTAAACGACTTGTTGACTGTACACTGTACTGCATGATTGTAGCGGGTTTACTAACACGTTAACGTTAGTTCTAGTAGCTATGTTGACTATGACGTTAGCTAATATGGTGACAAAGATGTGGGCTGTGTGTAGCGGTTAGCAGTTATGATATGAAGGTTTGACTTGGAAAGGTTTTTTTGCCTAGTCACAGACAACTGATGTGTTCTGCACTGAAGTCCACAAGTGAAGGGAACATGTGAGCAGAGGAAATTGCGTAGATGCGAGATGGAATTATAAAATGAGAAAAGTGATCATGCTGTTTGCATGTGGCTGCTATGAAAGTGATCATAGCAGCCACATTTGGCTGTCTCCTGTCTCCTGGTGTGCCACCAGTAAGTACAGATAGTAACGTTAGTATAAACCCCCTCGCACGGTCCCCGCAGCCGGACATCTTTCTCATGGCTTCTGGAGGGAAACGCTGTAGGAATGCTCAACCGGTGTCGCTTATTCAGCCGACAGAAACTTTCAACCGGTTCTCCCCATTAAGCGAGTCGGAGTCGGAGGCCGAGACTTCTCTGGTCTCTACTCCTCCCGTTGTGGGGTCTGAGACACCGACGGCTCCCACCATTAGCTCTGACAAATTGAAAACCCTAGTCATTGGCGACTCCATTACCCGCAGTATTAGACTTAAAACTAATCATCCAGCGATCATACACTGTTTACCAGGGGGCAAGGCTACCGACGTTAAGGCTAATCTAAAGACGGTGCTGGCTAAAGCTAAAACTGGCGAGTGTAGAGAGTATAGAGATATTGTTATCCACGTCGGCACCAACGATGTTAGGATGAAACAGTCAGAGGTCACCAAGCGCAACATAGCTTCAGCGTGTAAATCAGCTAGAAAGATGTGTCGGCATCGATTAATTGTCTCTGGCCCCCTCCCAGTTAGGGGGAGTGATGAGCTCTACAGCAGAGTCTCACAACTCAATCGCTGGTTGAAAACTGTTTTCTGCCCCTCCCAAAAGATAGAATTTGTAGATAATTGGCCCTCTTTCTGGGACTCACCCACAAACAGGACCAAGCCTGGCCTGTTGAGGAGTGACGGACTCCATCCTAGCTGGAGGGGTGCTCTCATCTTATCTACGAACATAGACAGGGCTCTAACTCCTCTAGCTCCACAATGAAATAGGGTGCAGGCCAGGCAGCAGGCTGTTAGCCAGCCTGCCAGCTTAGTGGAGTCTGCCACTAGCACAGTCAGTGTAGTCAGCTCAGCTTCCCCCATTGAGCTTCCCCCGTGTCTGTGCCTCGATCTAGGTTGGGCAAAATTAAAAATGGCGGTGTTCGCTTTAGCAATCTCACTAGTATAAAGACCTCCTCCATTCCTGCCATTATTGAAAGAGATTGTGATACCTCACATCTCAAAATTGGGTTACTTAATGTTAGATCCCTCACTTCCAAGGCAGTTATAGTCAATGAACTAATCACTGATAATAATCTTGATGTGATTGGCCTGACTGAAACATGGCTTAAGCCTGATGAATTTACTGTGTTAAATGAGGCCTCACCCCCAGGTTACATTAGTGACCATACCCCCCGTGCATCCGGCAAAGGCGGAGGTGTTGCTAACATTTACGATAGCAAATTTCAATTTACAAAAAAAAAAACAACAATGACGTTTTTGTCTTTTGAGCTTCTAGTCATGAAATCTATGCAGCCTACTCACTCACTTTTTATAGCTACTGTTTATAGGCCTCCTGGGCCATATGCAGTGTTCCTCACTGAGTTCCCTGAATTCCTATCGGATCTTGTAGTCATAGCAGATAATATTCTAATTTTTGGTGACTTTAACATTCACATGGAAAAGTCCACAGACCCACTCCAAAAGGCTTTCGGAGCCATCATCGACTCAGTGGGTTTTGTCCAACATGTCTCTGGACCTACTCACTGCCACAGTCATACTCTGGACCTAGTTTTGTCCCATGGAATAAATGTTGTGGATCTAAATGTTTTTCCTCATAATCCTGGACTATCGGACCACCATTTTATTACGTTTGCAATTGCAACAAATAATCTGCTCAGACCCCAACCAAGGAGCATTAAAAGTCGTGCTATAAATTCTCAGACAACCCAAAGATTCCTTGATGCCCTTCCAGACTGCCTCTGCCTACCCAAGGACGTCAGAGGACAAAAATCAGTTAACCACCTAACCGAGGAACTCAATTTAACCTTGCGCAATACCCTAGATGCAGTTGCACCCCTAAAAACAAAAAACATCTGTCATAAGAAACTAGCTCCCTGGTATACAGAAAATACACGAGCTCTGAAGCAAGCTTCCAGAAAATTGGAACGGAAATGGCGCCACACCAAACTGGAAGTCTTCCGACTAGCTTGGAAAGACAGTACCGTGCAGTATCGAAGAGCCCTTACTGCTGCTCGATCATCCTATTTTTCCAACTTAATTGAGGAAAATAAGAACAATCCGAAATTTCTTTTTGATACTGTCGCAAAGCTAACTAAAAAGCAGCCTTCGCAAATGGAGGATGGCTTTCACTTCAGCAGTAATACATTTATGAACTTCTTTGAGGAAAAGATCATGATCATTAGAAAGCAAATTACAGACTCCTCTTTAAATCTGGGTATTCCTCCAAAGCTCCATTGTCCTGAGTCTGCACAACTCTGCCAGGACCTAGGATCAAGGGAGATACTAAAGTGTTTTAGTACTATATCTCTTGACGCAATGATGAAAATAATCATGGCCTCCAAACCCTCAAGCTGCATACTGGACCCTATTCCAACTAAACTACTGAAAGAGCTGCTTCCTGTGCTTGGCCCTCCTATGTTGAACATAATAAACGGCTCTCTATCCACCGGATGTGTACCAAGCTCACTAAAAGTGGCAGTAATAAAGCCTCTCTTGAAAAAGCCGAATCTTGATCCAGAAATTATAAAAAACTATCGGCCTATATCGAATCTTCCATTCCTCTCCAAAATTTTAGAAAAAGCTGTTGCACAGCAACTGACTGCCTTCCTGAAGACAAACAATGTATACGAAACGCTTCAGTCTGGTTTTAGACCCCATCATAGCACTGAGACTGCACTTGTGAAGGTGGTAAATGACCTTTTAATGACGTCAGACCGAGGCTCTGCATCTGTCCTCGTGCTCCTAGATCTTAGTGCCGCTTTTGATACCATCGATCACCACATTCTTTTGGAGAGATTGGAAACCCAAATTGGTCTACATGGACAAGTTCTGGCCTGGTTTAGATCTTATCTGTCGGAAAGATATCAGTTTGTCTCTGTGAATGGTTTGTCCTCTGACAAATCAATTGTAAATTTCGGTGTTCCTCAAGGTTCCGTTTTAGGACCACTATTGTTTTCACTATATATTTTACCTCTTGGGGATGTCATTCGAAAACATAATGTTAAATTTCACTGCTATGCAGACGACACACAGCTGTACATTTCAATGAAACATGGTGAAGCCCCAAAATTGCCCTCGCTAGAAGCCTGTGTTTCAGACATAAAGAAGTGGATGGCTGCAAACTTTCTACTTTTAAACTCGGACAAAACAGAGATGCTTGTTCTAGGTCCCAAGAAACAAAGAGATCTTCTGTTGAATCTGACAATTAATCTGGATGGTTGTACAGTCGTCTCAAATAAAACTGTGAAGGACCTCGGCGTTACTCTGGACCCTGATCTCTCTTTTGAAGAACATATCAAGACTGTTTCAAGGACAGCTTTTTTCCATCTACGTAACATTGCAAAAATCAGAAATTTTCTGTCCAAAAATGACGCAGAAAAATTAATCCATGCTTTTGTTACTTCTAGGCTGGACTACTGCAATGCTCTACTTTCCGGCTACCCGGATAAAGCACTAAATAAACTTCAGTTAGTGCTAAATACGGCTGCTAGAATCCTGACTAGAACCAAAAAATTTGATCATATTACTCCAGTGTTAGCCTCCCTACACTGGCTTCCTGTTAAGGCAAGGGCTGATTTCAAGGTTTTACTGCTAACCTACAAAGCATTACATGGGCTTGCTCCTACCTATCTTTCCGATTTGGTCCTGCCGTACATACCTACACGTCCGCTACGGTCACAAGACGCAGGCCTCCTAATTGTCCCTAGAATTTCTAAGCAAACGGCTGGAGGTAGGGCTTTCTCCTATAGAGCTCCATTTTTATGGAATGGTCTGCCTACCAATGTGAGAGACGCAGACTCAGTCTCAACCTTTAAGTCTTTACTGAAGACTTATCTCTTCAGTAGGTCCTATGATTAAGTATAGTCTGGCCCAGGAGTGTGAAGGTGAACGGAAAGGCTGGAGCAACGAACCGCCCTTGCTGTCTCTGCCTTGCCGGTTCCCCTCTTTCCACTGGGATTCTCTGCCTCTAACCCTTTTACAGAGGCTGAGTCACTGGCCTACTGGTGTTCTTCCATGCCGTCCATGGGAGGGGTGCGTCACTTGAGTGGGTTGAGTCACTGACGTGGTCTTCCTGTCTGGGTTGGCGCCCCCCCCCCCCCCCCCCCCCCCCTTGGGTTGTGCCATGGCGGAGATCGTTGTGGGCTATACTCGGCCTTGTCTTAGGACGGTAAGTTGGTGGTTGGAGACATCCCTCTAGTGGTGTGGGGGCTGTGCTTTGGCAAAGTGGGTGGGGTTATATCCTGCCTGTTTGGCCCTGTCCGGGGGTATCATCGGATGGGGCCACAGTGTCTTCTGATCCCTCCTGTCTCAGCCTCCAGTATTTATGCTGCAGTAGTTTATGTGTCGGGGGGCTAGGGTCAGTCTGTTACATCTGGAGTATTTCTCTTGTCTTATCCGGTGTCCTGTGTGTATTTAAATATGCTCTCTCTAATTCTCTCTTTCTCTCTTTCTGTCTTTCTCTCGGAGGACCTGAGCCCTAGGACCATGCCTCAGGACTACCTGGTATGATGACTCCTTGCTGTCCCCAGTCCACCTGGCCGTGCTGCTGCTCCAGTTTCAACTGTTCTGCCTGCGGCTATGGAACCCTGACCTGTTCACCGGACGTGCTTGTTGCACCCTCGACAACTACTATGATTATTATTATTTGACCATGCTGGTCATTTATGAACATTTTAACATTTTAACATTTTGACCATGTTCTGTTTTAATATCCACTCTGCACAGCCAGAAGAGGACTGGCCACCCCTCATAGCCTGGTTCCTCTCTAGGTTTCTTCCTAGGTTTTTGGCCTTTCTAGGGAGTTTTTCCTAGGGAGTTTTTCCTAGCCACCGTGCTTGTTTCACATGCTTTGCTTGCTGTTTGGGGTTTTAGGCTGGGTTTCTGTACAGCACTTTGAGAATATCAGCTGATGTACGAAGGGCTATATAAAAATAAATTTGATTTGATTTGTATGTGGCTGATTTGAAAGTGATCATGCTGTTTGCATGTGGCTGCTATGAAAGTGATCATGCTGTTTGCATGTGGCTGCTATGAAAGGGATCATGCTGTTTGCATGTGGCTGCTATGAAAGGGATCATGCTGTTTGCATGTGGCTGCTATGAAAGTGATCATGCTGTTTTCATGTGGCTGCTATGCAAGTGATCATACTGTTTGCATGTGGCTGCTATGAAAGTGATCATGCTGTTTGCATGTGGCTGCTATGAAAGTGATCATGCTGTTTGCATGTGGCTGCTATGAAAGTGAACTATGTTTGAGTGTGATCAGGGGTGTATTCATTCAGATGATTCTGTTGAAAAACTTTTCTTAAATGGAAGCAAACGGAACGAAACGGGGTTAAACATACCTGAATATGTCCAGTAGAAATACTTATTTGCAACTGTTGGACTAAGGATTACACCCTAGATCAGATAGATGCAGGCATATTTTTCGCTCGACCTGCGTGCACCTACGTTGTAAACTTTCATTCATAGGTTAGGTTGTAGCAACCTCATGATGGGTATAGGGAACATTTGAGTATCATGTAGTAGCCTAAACCTAAAAAAAATTGGCCTCCCTCATCTTAAATGGCACCTACCACCACTGGTCCCCATGCACCCAACACTCTGTCCATGCACTGTTTACGCATTCTCCGATGGGTCAGATGCTCCTAGCTAGCTCAGCACTGGCCAGGCCGGTCCGTTGCATGCTCTCTCATGCTCTCTCAAGTGTTTTTTTCCAGTCTGTGAGCGTGGGTGGACTTGTGTGCATTGGATGCGTTCAGTCTTAGAAAAAAGGGTTCCTAAAGGCTTCTTTGGCTGTTCCCGTAGGAGAACCCTTTTTGGTTCCAGGTAGAACCTAAAACGGAGAACACCATCGTGTTTGGGAAAGTCTCATCTTTCAATAGAGTGGTCATAATACTTTGTAGGCCAAAATGTTCGCACGCTACAGACATTTTTGTGAAAAGACCATCTGTGGAAAAGGTTCTACATGGAACCCAAAAGGGCTTCTAACCGGAACCAAAAAGGGGTTCTTCAAAGGGTTCTCCTATGGGGACAGCCGAGTAACCCTTTCTGGTTCTAGATAGCACCTTTTTTTCTAAGAGTGCAGCCCTGCTTCTGATAGTTGATGCCCAGTCTGTTTTACGTGCCTTTGTCCTATCATAGGCCTCCTCCAGACATTATTCCCAAGGGACTGTCAGCTCCAGAAGGATGATATTCTTTGTGTACTCGAGATGTCAACATTGTCTGGAGGCAGTGCAGGTGATGCATCAGGGGCCGTTGGAAGCAGGGCAGACAGGGGTGCAGGCAGTGGTGGGCTGGGATGGGCAGCGGCAGATGTCACAAGCAAGGGACACCCTACGGCCGAAGAAGCAACAATAGAGCTCCACGTCGAGTGCCCCCCAGTACTTCATGACGTTCCGCTGCAGGTGGTTGGCGGCAGCGCCGGCTGAAAACCTGTGATGGTAGTTGTAGAATGTTGCGCCACCAAGATGGACACCAGATCTGTAATGATGGAGTGTTTGTCATCCAGATCCTGCCGGCAATTATGACAACTCTGTAGTGCGAGAAATGTGGTTTTCTCACAGCTATGTGAAGATGAATGACTGACTGTACGTCACTCTGGATGAGAGTGTCTGCTAAATGACAAATTTGTACAAATGTAAAAATTACACAAATGCAGCAGGATCTCCTTCTACAATTTTGCACAGATTTTCTTAATTTTTGTATAAAAAGAAGCCAGTCCTCCTGTTTCATGCCACTGGCCAATTCATATTCTGCTGTGTTTTTTTTTTAAAGGTACTACACATAGGATTTCTTTGCATTTTTGCATTGTAATTTCAGAAAAGTCCAAAATACATCAGAAGTAATAGTGGAATGATAGTGTTTTAAAGTATTACTTACTCTCCAGTGTTGCGATTGGCTGTGATATTCACCTATTGATTTCTGTGTGAGCAATTGGCATTGAGAAAAATAACCATAACATTTTAAATAGACTTGAAATTGCGAATAACTTATTAGCAGCCAGAAATGTGTGCAGGGAAGCTTATTGAGTGGTAGATTCTGTGATGGTTGCAGTCCTGAAAGAAATTGCCTTCAATCAAATGAACCACATCCATTGATTAACACTAGAATGATTTTGTTAATATAATTAGCATATTTCTGTCAATTCTCTAGATGAGATTGTGAGCTTCAACCATAATTCTGGAGGAAAGTACCATCTTGTTGAATCTGTTTAACGGATCTGAATTATTTTAACATACAGTATATATTGTGAGAAGTTTCAATTGAATCTCTACATATTGTAAATATGATTAGATTTATGCTACACGTGTTATGAGGGAAACTGGTCAAACCAGATGAAATGATGTTGCAACACACAGTGGTGGAACAGACACATAGGAATGTATCTGTATACCGTATCGTGCAGTACCATTGCAGTACCGTTACCTACCTAATGATGGCACTATGGCTCCATTGCATCAATTGTGATGTCACTATGGTCCATACTCCATAGTAGATGAGTTTGTAAATTAAATCCTGGATGCATCCCAAATGGCACCTTATTCCTTATATAGTGCCCATTACACTCTGGCACTATATAAGAAATAGGGTTCCATTTGTCTTTCCATACCCAGGCCAGGAAAGGGGGAATTACAATAGGGTTGTTAAAACGTATTGACACCAGATGTACCCTGGCCCTGTGCTAGAAGCTGGAGAGAAAGGTGTTTTAGCCTAGATTACGCATCTGACTGGTACACGAGCACAGACAGACAGACAGACAGACAGACAGACAGACAGACAGACAGACAGACAGACAGACAGACAGACAGACAGACAGACAGACAGACAGACACAAAAACTGGCCCACCACGCTGGCTCTAAAACATGGCTAGGGTGTTTGTGTAACTGACAGTGACTTGGGGTCAGAGGTTATCAGGGAGTGCTGTCTGTGCATGATGATGTCACTGATACCATCTGAGAGACTGAGGGCTGTAAGTGGGCTCTCATGTGTGATAAAGACTCTTTAAAACAAACAGAAGTGTAACACATTGACATGTCTTGACAGGGCCAAAGCTTCCCCTGTGCTGCTTTACATGGATAGTTTGGGTGTGAGTTGTGCATAAAGTGGGCTATATTGTCTGGTTACATAGTCCGATATAATGCTGGTACACAGTGAACAAACAGCACATTGACAATACATTTAGATATTTTTCCACCTGCTCGCTGGTCACCACAGCAGCACCCACCTGTAGCACGCGCTCCAGCAGGTATATCTCTCTGGTCACCCCCAAAGCCAATTCCTCATTCGGCCGCCTCTCCTTCCAGTTCTCTGCTGCCAATGATTGGAACGAACTACAAAAATCTCTAAAACTGGAAAAGCTTATCTCCCTCACTAGTTTTAAGCACCAGCTGTCAGAGCAGCTCACAGATTACTGCACCTGTACGTAGCCCATCTATAATTTAGCCCAAAAAACTACCTCTTCCCCTACTGTATTTATTTATTTATTTATTTAGCTCCTTTGCACCCCATTATTTCTATTTCTACTTTGCACTTTCTTCCACTGCAAATCTACCATTCAACACCGTCCCCCAGCAGTTAAATACAAGGTTAGGGCTAGGGTCAACACCGTCCCCCAGCAGTTAAAGACAGGGTTAGGGCTAGGGTCAACACCGTCCCCCAGCAGTTAAAGACAGGGTTAGGGCTAGGGTCAACACCGTCCCCCAGCAGGTAAAGACAGGGTTAGGGCTAGGGTCAACACCGTCCCCCAGCAGTTAAATACAGGGTTAGGGCTAGGGTCAACACCGTCCCCCAGCAGGTAAAGACAGGGTTAGGGCTAGGGTCAACACCGTCCCCCAGCAGTTAAAGACAGGGTTAGGGCTAGGGTCAACACCGTCCCCCAGCAGTTAAAGACAGGGTTAGGGCTAGGGTCAACACCGTCCCCCAGCAGGTAAAGACAGGGTTAGGGCTAGGGTCAACACCGTCCCCCAGCAGTTAAATACAGGGTTAGGGCTAGGGTCAACACCGTCCCCCAGCAGGTAAAGACAGGGTTAGGGCTAGGGTCAACACCGTCCCCCAGCAGGTAAAGACAGGGTTAGGGCTAGGGTCAACACCGTCCCCCAGCAGTTAAAGACAGGGTTAGGGCTAGGGTCAACATCGTCCCAGAGCAGCTAAAGACAGGGTTAGGGCTAGGGTCAACACCGTCCCCCAGCAGTTAAAGACAGGGTTAGGGCTAGGGTCAACACCGTCCCCCAGCAGTTAAAGACAGGGTTAGGGCTAGGGTCAACACCGTCCCGCAGCAGTTAAAGACAGGGTTAGGGCTAGAGTCAACACCGTCCCGCAGCAGTTAAAGACAGGGTTATGGCTAGAGTCAACACCGTCCCCCAGCAGTTAAAGACAGGGTCAGGGCTAGGGTCAACACCGTCCCCCAGCAGTTAAAGACAGGGTTAGGGCTAGGGTCAACACCGTCCCCCAGCAGGTAAAGACAGGGTTAGGGCTAGGGTCAACACCGTCCCCCAGCAGTTAAAGACAGGGTTAGGGCTAGGGTCAACACCGTCCCGCAGCAGTTAAAGACAGGGTTAGGGCTAGGGTCAACACCGTCCCCCAGCAGGTAAAGACAGGGTTAGGGCTAGGGTCAACACCGTCCCCCAGCAGGTAAAGACAGGGTTAGGGCTAGAGTCAACACCGTCCCCCAGCAGGTAAAGACAGGGTTAGGGCTAGGGTCAACACTGTCCCCCAGCAGGTAAAGACAGGGTTAGGGCTAGGGTCAACACCGTCCCCCAGCAGCTAAAGACAGGGTTAGGGCTAGGGAGAACACCATCCCCCAGCAGTTAAAGACAGGGTTAGGGCTAGGGTCAACACCGTCCCGCAGCAGTTAAAGACAGGGTTAGGGCTAGGGTCAACACCGTCCCCAGCAGTTAAAGACAGGGTTAGGGCTAGGGTCAACACCGTCCCCCAGCAGTTAAAGACAGGGTTAGGGCTAGGGACAACACCGTCCCCCAGCAGTTAAAGACAGGGTTAGGGCTTGGGTCAACACCGTCCCCCAGCAGGTAAAGACAGGGTTAGGGCTAGGGTCAACACCGTCCCCCAGCAGGTAAAAACAGGGTTAGGGCTAGGGTCAACACCGTCCCCCAGCAGTTAAATACAGGGTTAGTGCAAGGGTCAACACCGTCCCCCAGCAGGTAAAGACAGGGTTAGGGGTAGGGTCAACACCGTCCCCCAGCAGTTAAAGACAGGGTTAGGGCTAGGGTCAACACTGTCCCCCAGCAGTTAAAGACAGGGTTAGGGCTAGGGTCAACACCGTCCCCCAGCAGGTAAAGACAGGGTTAGGGCTAGGGTCAACACCGTCCCCCAGCAGTTAAATACAGGGTTAGGGCTAGGGTCAACACCGTCCCCCAGCAGTTAAAGACAAGGTTAGGGCTAGGGTCAACACTGTCCCCCAGCAGGTAAAGACAGGGTTAGGGCTAGGGTCAACACCGTCCCCCAGCAGTTAAAGACAAGGTTAGGGCTAGGGTCAACACTGTCCCCCAGCAGGTAAAGACAGGGTTAGGGCTAGGGTCAACACCGTCCCCCAGCAGGTAAAGACAGGGTTAGGGTCAACACCGTCCCCCAGCAGTTAAAGACAGGGTTAGGGCTAGGGTCAACACCGTCCCCCAGCAGGTAAAGACAGGGTTAGGGCTAGGGTCAACACCGTCCCCCAGCAGTTAAAGACAGGGTTAGGGCTAGGGTCAACATCGTCCCCCAACAGCTAAAGACAGGGTTAGGGCTAGGGTCAACACCGTCCCCAGCAGTTAAAGACAGGGTTAGGGCTAGGGTCAACACCGTCCCCCAGCAGGTAAAGACAGGGTTAGGGCTAGGGTCAACACCGTCCCCCAGCAGGTAAAGACAGGGTTAGGGCTAGGGTCAACACCGTCCCCCAGCAGGTAAAGACAGGGTTAGGGCTAGGGTCAACACCGTCCCCCAGCTGGTAAAGACAGGGTTAGGGCTAGGGTCAACACCGTCCCCCAGCAGTTAAAGACAGGGTTAGGGCTAGGGTCAACACCGTCCCCCAGCAGTTAAAGACAGGGTTAGGGCTAGGGACAACACCGTCCCCCAGCAGTTAAAGACAAGGTTAGGGCTAGGGTCAACACCGTCCCCCAGCAGGTAAAGACAGGGTTAGGGCTAGGGTCAGCACCTTCCCCCAGCAGTTAAAGACAGGGTTAGGGCTAGGGTCAACACCGTCCCCCAGCAGTTAAAGACAGGGTTAGGGCTAGGGTCAAACCCGTCCCCCAGCAGGTAAAGACAGCGTTAGGGCTAGGGTCAGCACCTTCCCCCAGCAGTTAAAGACAGGGTTAGGGCTAGGGTCAACACCGTCCCCCAGCAGGTAAAGACAGGGTTAGGGCTAGGGTCAACACCGTCCCCCAGCAGGTAAAGACAGGGTTAGGGCTAGGGTCAGCACCTTCCCCCAGCAGTTAAAGACAGGGTTAGGGCTAGGGTCAACACCGTCCCCCAGCAGGTAAAGACAGGGTTAGGGCTAGGGTCAAACCCGTCCCCCAGCAGGTAAAGACAGCGTTAGGGCTAGGGTCAGCACCTTCCCCCAGCAGTTAAAGACAGGGTTAGGGCTAGGGTCAACACCGTCCCCCAGCAGGTAAAGACAGGGTTAGGGCTAGGGTCAAACCCGTCCCCCAGCAGGTAAAGACAGCGTTAGGGCTAGGGTCAGCACCTTCCCCCAACAGTTAAAGACAGGGTTAGGGCTAGGGTCAGCACCTTCCCCCAGCAGGTAAAGACAGGGTTAGGGCTAGGGTCAGCACCTTCCCCCAGCAGTTAAAGACAGGGTTAGGGCTAGGGTCAACACCGTCCCCCAGCAGTTAAAGACAGGGTTAGGGCTAGGGTCAAACCCGTCCCCCAGCAGGTAAAGACAGGGTTAGGGCTAGGGTCAGCACCTTCCCCCAGCAGTTAAAGACAGGGTTAGGGCTAGGGTCAGCACCTTCCCCCAGCAGTTAAAGACAGGGTTAGGGCTAGGGTCAACACCGTCCCCCAGCAGGTAAAGACAGGGTTAGGGCTAGGGTCAACACCGTCCCCCAGCAGTTAAAGACAGGGTTAGGGCTAGGGTCAAACCCGTCCCCCAGCAGGTAAAGACAGGGTTAGGGCTAGGGTCAGCACCTTCCCCCAGCAGTTAAAGACAGGGTTAGGGCTAGGGTCAACACCGTCCCCCAGCAGTTAAAGACAGGGTTAGGGCTAGGGTCAAACCCGTCCCCCAGCAGGTAAAGACAGCGTTAGGGCTAGGGTCAGCACCTTCCCCCAGCAGTTAAAGACAGGGTTAGGGCTAGGGTCAACACCGTCCCCCAGCAGGTAAAGACAGGGTTAGGGCTAGGGTCAAACCCGTCCCCCAGCAGGTAAAGACAGCGTTAGGGCTAGGGTCAGCACCTTCCCCCAGCAGTTAAAGACAGGGTTAGGGCTAGAGTCAACACCGTCCCCCAGCAGTTAAAGACAGGGTTAGGGCTAGGGTCAACACCTTCCTGTTATCTGCCTACTCTGTCATTGTAGATCACATCTGTCTGTCTAGGTAATTGTGATGATGATGATGATATTGGGTCCACTCTAGCTAACCTGGGGTGCAGGTGTGAACCAGGCCACACGTGTACACTGTGTACAAGGTAGAGACAGAGAGAAAAAGAGAGACAGAGAGACAGAGAGAGACACGCAGAGAGAGGGAGACAGAGAGAGAGCGCGAGAGAAAGAAAGAGAGAGAGAAAGAGAGGGAGAGAGGGAGGGAGACAGAGAGGGAGACAGAGAGGGAGAGAAAGAGAGCGAGGGAGAGAGGGAGAGACAGAGAGAGAGGAGAATGGCTCTTGACAGGTTATTAGTATGTCTCTGTGTCCTGGAGAACCTACCTGTGTCTCGTATCTTGGTATCAATGTCTCATCTCTCTGAAACATTTCTACAGGCTGCATCTGCTGTTGTGTGTTTACAACACTCACCCTAACCCTCTCAATGCACTCTACAGTACATTATTCATGGTATGTAATACAGGGTTGAAATCATTTGTTGGACAGTAGTTGAAAACCTCCTTAGGTTATACCAGGCGGGAGTGTTGAGGGGAGGTTGAAACTTGGCCAGCATTAAAACAGCAATGCGGGCCCAAGGTGCTATTAGTGGCTATGGAGCAGCTGGAAATGATTCCAAAAACATGGCGTGGTTGAGTCACTATCTTTAAAACCACATGGTTTGGAAATGTGTTTTCACACTGTTCCTGGCAATTTAGCCCTAATGGCCTTGCAGCCTTTCGCTAGTCGTAGCTAGGCTCAATGCGATATTGTTTGCAGCTGTGGAAGACAACAACAACAACATTTGAAAGGGAGGGTGTAATGTGTGTGTCTACATCGCTACTGTATTGAATGTGCTAATGGGACTAATAGTGTTAGTGGAGGCTGCACGTTCTCACATGGACATCTGGTTCCTGTCAGGTGACACAGACAGTTGGGTTGGAGAATTTCAATGAAGCCGCCTTGATTTGTTTGTGAAGCTCAAATCACTGAAATCAGTGAGTGCTTTGTGTGTGTGTTTGTGTGTGTGTGCGCACGTGCGCGTACATGTGAGTGTGTGTGAGCGTGCGCGCGTGTGTGTGTGTCCCAGTCAGATGGGTAATCTAGGCTAAAACACCTTTCTCTCCAGCTTCTAGCACAGGGCCAGGGTACATCTGGTGTCAATACGTTTTAACAACCCTATTGTAATTCCCCCTTTCCTGGCCTGTTCCTGGCCTGTTCCTGGCCTGGTACTGGCCTGGTACTGGCCTGGGTAACTTGCTCCGCTGCAACGTAAATGCTCAACAGAATATGTAAATCTCTTGGTAAATGCAAAGTTAGCCACAGTATCCGATTGTTACTGTTATAGAATATACAACAAGGATGACTCCATTTCCGCCTCAATGTTTTACAATCTCAAAGATGTTGACTGACAATTCTTCCATGCAGGCCAATCCTCCTGGACTATTCCTAGGCTGCCACTGAGAGATACCTGTCTAACACTGTATTCCGTCCCAGGGCCCAGCACCTAAACAGCTCCATTTGGATTATTTTGTTGTGGTCTCTGCAGCCTACAGTTTACAGTACATGTAGGTGGACATGCCTGTTTAAAAAGGCCCACATGACTCAACTTCCTGTTCTATCTGCTCTTATTATGGGATTATCCCAGAGGAATTCACTAACTCCTCAGGCCTATGAAAACTCACACATACGCTCACACACGCAAACACTTGTGCACATGCATGCACACACAGTCCACGCATTTCCACATATTTCCAAGCACTCATGCAAAACACACACACACACACACACACACACACACACACACACACACACACACACACACACACACACACACACACACACACACACACACACACACACACACACACACACACACACACACACACACACACACACACACACTCTGAGTAAGTACCAGAATGCTAATACTACACCCACTCTGAGTAAGTACCAGAATGCTAATGCTACACCCACTCTGAGTAAGTACCGGGATGCTAATGCTACACCCACTCTGAGTAACTACCAGAATGCTAATGCTACGCCCACTCTGAGTAAGTACCAGACTGCTAATGCTACACCCACTCTGAGTAAGTGCCAGACTGCTAATGCTACGCCCACTCTGAGTAAGTAACAATAATTTGTGGTGAAACACTACATATCACAATGTTGTATTGGAATCGTAGAATCATTCATCTAATTTGACTGGATGACCACTGGAATTAACTCTCTTAACCATAGCTAATTGGCCAAGAATCAGATAGGCTTTATCAAGATTTTATTTCAACACTTTTATTTAATCCAAAATAGAGAATATTGGACTTTCAGATGAGCCGATACCAAACACACAAACAGCTTCTTATGAAATACAGGCGGTGTCTTTTCAAATCAAGTTGGTGACCCTGATTCCAAATACTTTTTAAGAAATGCGCCTAACATCACATAGCTTGTTGGCTTAATGGCTGAAGTGGTTGTTTCACATATAGATCAGAGAGGTTGTTTAATATGTACAGTAAAGTGTCTCACTAGTACCTGGTGACTTGCCAGCCTTCCCTTCACCAGTCAATCAAATTCACCAGCCTATCAGATTCACCAGCCAATCAGATTCACTTGACAATCAAATTCACTGGCCTAGGAAATTCACTGGCCTATCAGATCTCAGATTTTAACATAGGTCGGCTTTTTTGGAATTCAAAATAAGAAATTACTTAATGAAGTGAAGAAAAAAAACTTCATAACAGTAAAGGGATTTGAATAAGCTATAAAACGAAAAGTAACTATTTCACAGCATTCCTGGAGCGTGGAAGAGAGGATAAAGGCACATGCTTTTCTGCCAAGTGTCCCGTACACACATTTCTGGTTCACCACCAGTAAACTATGAACATCTTTGTTTTTCTGGGAGTGTTTTTAAGCATTTAAACGGACCACGATGCATTGCTCCAGGCAGGGGTATCTCTGAAAAAGGGGGGCTGTGGGAGCAAGGGGCTCCAGTTAAAGAATTAGACTACTTTGCAAGAGTCTCAATTTAAGAAGTGAATGTTTAGGCATGTTTGTGCATGATTATGTTTGCATGCTGTTCCAAGACAGTTATATGTGATGATATACACTGCTCAAAAAAATAAAGGGAACACTTAAACAACACATCCTAGATCTGAATGAAATAAATAATCTTATTAAATACTTTTTTCTTTACATAGTTGAATGTGCTGACAACAAAATCACACAAAAATATTCAATGGAAATCCAATTCATCAACCCATGGAAGTCTGGATTTGGAGTCACACTCAAAATTTAAGTGGAAAACCACACTACAGGTAGATCCAACTTTGATGTAATGTCCTTAAAACAAGTCAAAATGAGGCTCAGTAGTGTGTGTGGCATCCACGTGCCTGTATGACCTCCCTACAACACCTGGGCATGCTCCTGATGAGGTGGCGGATGGTCTCCTGAGGGATCTCCTCCCAGACCTGGACTAAAGCATCCGCCAACTCCTGGACAGTCTGTGGTGCAACGTGGCGTTGGTGGATGGAGCGAGACATGATGTCCCAGATGTGCGCAATTGGATTCAGGTCTGGGGAACGGGCGGGCCAGTCCATAGCATCAATGCCTTCCTCTTGCAGGAACTGCTGACACACTCCAGCCATATGAGGTCTAGCATTGTCTTGCATTAGGAGGAACCCAGGGCCAACCGCACCAGCATATGGTCTCACAAGGGGTCTGAGGATCTCATCTCGGTACCTAATGGCAGTCAGGCTACCTCTGGCGAGCACATGGAGGGCTGTGCGGCCCCCCAAAGAAATGCCATCCCACACCATGACTGACCCACCGCCAAACCGGTCATTCTGGAGGATGTTGCAGGCAGCAGAACGTTCTCCATGGCGTCTCCAGACTCTGTCACGTCTGTCACATGTGCTCAGTGTGAACCTGCTTTCATCTGTGAAGAGCACAGGGCGCCAGTGGTGAATTTGCCAATCTTGGTGTTCTCTGGCAAATGCCAAACGTCCTGCACGGTGTTGGGCTGTAAGCAAAACCCCCACCTGTGGACGTCGGGCCCTCATACCACCCTCATGGAGCAGACACATGCACATTTGTGGCCTGCTGGAGCTCATTTTGCAGGGCTCTGGCAGTGCTCCTCCTGCTCCTCCTTGCACAAAGGCGGAGGTAGCGGTCCTGCTGCTGGGTTGTTGCCCTCCTACGGCCTCCTCCACGTCTCCTGATGTACTGGCCTGTCTCCTGGTAGCGCCTCCATGCTCTGGACACTACGCTGACAGACACAGCAAACCTTCTTGCCCCAGCTCGCATTGATGTGCCATCCTGGATGAGCTGCACTACCTGAGCCACTTGTGTGGGTTGTAGACTCCGTCTCATGCTACCACTAGAGTGAAAGCACCGCCAGCATTCAAAAGTGACCAAAACATCAGCCAGGAAGCATAGGAACTGAGAAGTGGTCTGTGGTCTCCACCTGCAGAACCACTCCTTTATTGGGGGTGTCTTGCTTATTGCCTATAATTTCCACCTGTTGTCTATTCCATTTGCACCACAGCATGTGAAATTTATTGTCAATCAGTGTTGCTTCCTAAGTGGACAGTTTGATTTCACAGAAGTGTGATTGACTTGGAGTTACATTGTGTTGTTTAAGTGTTCCCTTTATTTTTTTGAGCAGTATATATCAAAATAAGAATTGAATTATGATTGCATTAAAATGTACTTTAATTCTTTGTTGTGAGAAATATCTCAAAATGAGTTGTTGATCTTTGGATCAAGCACTGTCTGAGCATAGGGAGTATTAGGGACTATGGCTTCCATGCTCTGTAAAAGTAAATCAGCTTTTATGGGCTCATTGTAATGGCTGGAATGGAATTAATGGAACAGAGTCAAACGTGATTTCCATCTATTCCATTCCAGCCATTACAATGAGCCCGTCCTCCTATAGCTCCTCCTGTTGCACCACCAGTCAAGGACCTTGTCTTTAACTGAGAGCATGGCTGATCCTCTGAGGCCTGTTGCTTTGCCAGAAATGATTCCCCTCTCAAAAAACACAAGCTGATTTACTTTTACAGAGCATGGAAGCCATATACAATCCCACAGCATCAGTAAAAAACAGATCTTCTTCTTTTCTTTATTTTCTACCTCTGGTCTTGTGCGTCTGTGAAATAGAGAGGTAGACATCTTTTTAACCTAAATACACAATCATGAAATGTTGTGGATATTAGTGGTTTTTATATTGACAACCGTGGTATTTGCACTTATGGAAATCTGTACCGATGCACCTAGATGGTTTTGGCAGAAATAAACATTTGGAATTCAGAAGCTTCAGCAAGAAGTTCTGTTTCTGTCTCATACATCATATCCTGGGGGAAGGAATAAGGACATGTCATATATTTTTAATATAACATTCATATATTTTGAATAAAGTCACCCCAAACATTGAAGGGGTAGAGGGTGAATCATACAACATGAATGGTTAATATGTCTGCCTTCTCAGTTGAAGGATGTGAACATATTGATGCCCTCATTTCTAGACGGAAAACTAATATAACATATTCTTAATATCTTCCCAGTTGAAGTGCTGTAGTTTTTCACTTAGAATGTCATAAACATTTATATTATTTACTTTTGGGGCATGTCATACATTTTCTAAATGAAGACGAACTTCAATAGTTTCTGTTTTCTGGTTATGATCTCATAGAGTTGTCGTTGAGGTAATGCTTAGGCAATGGGTAGTTTTGTTTTCGATGTCAGTCATTTAAGGAGAGATTGCGGGTTAGAGTTACAACGTGGCGTTCATGCAGTCTACCAGGAAATGAATCACCTACAGTTACAACCCCTTACAGATACTCTGAAAGCCGTTTCTCCTCATTGAGATTACCATATTATTTTTTTGTTTAGGAATTGGGAGCAACCTTTACCTAACTTATGTTTGTTTAAAAGAGGCACTTTCAATTTGCAGTGATATGTTTTGGTGCCCTGCGTTTTTATTGCCAATTAGGTTGATAAATGTGCTGACTGCGAGGATGATGACTGTAATCTGATCGAGGCTCCATCGATGTGGCCTGAGACCATGCAGACTAACAAGGACAGGGAATCATGACCATGCAGACTAACAAGGACAGGGATTCATGACCATGGAGACTAACAAGGACAGGGATTCATTACCATGGAGACTAACAAGGACAGGGATTCATGACCATGCAGACTAACAAGGACAGGGATTCATGACCATGGAGACTAACAAGGACAGGGATTCATTACCATGGAGACTAACAAGGACAGGAAGGACAGGGATTCATTTGTATCATTGTATCCCACATATTCAATCAAAACCTCCTAAACATCAATACATGCACACACACAGCACACACATGCAAGCCTGCACACACACACACACACACACACACACACACACACACACACACACACACACACACACACACACACACACACACACACACACCACACACACACACACACACACACACACCTCAGTCTCTATGTGTGTGTGTCTGTGTGTCTGTGTGTGTATGAATAGTCATTGAACAGTCGAGGACATATGTCTGTCAGGCTGGCAGTTTCCTGGCGTTGACTTGTGTCTCTGCCACCCCGGCATGATGGGATATTTACAGAGCGTGTGGGGCGGACGGTTTGTGTGACTACATTGTGGCCAGGCAGCCTCCTGGCCTTGGCTCCGGCTGCTGCATGCATGTGACGGACAGGATTCTCTGTATTCTTTACATGTGATGTGTTTGAGGGAGAATATGGACGTTCAAATATTTTCCTACCTGAGTTTCTGACAGCAGTTTACATGAAATTAACCATTTGATTCATTCTGTCACGGATGAAAAGCCCCTTTCATTCTCAGACTGCCTGGCCTGGTTAGCCCTGACCAAAGTGGGTTAAGGCCAGCCCCATAAGCAGGCATTTATCTCTAACTGTGTATTCAATACTACCTCTAAATACGCTGAGTGTACAAAACATTAGGAACACTTTGCTCTTTCCATGACATAGACTGACCAAGTGGATCCGGGTGAAAGCTATCATCCCTTAGGACATCCAGCTAACTGGACAAAACGGTAGGAAGCATTGGAGTCAACATGGGCCAGCATCCCTGTGGAACGCTTTCGACATCTTGTAGAGTCCATGCCCTGACGAATTGAGGCTGTTCTGAGGGCAAAAGGGGGTTCAACTCAATATTAGGAAGGGGTTCCTAATGTTTTGTACACTCAGTGTATAATGCTATAATGGAATACATATTGATATTGTATATTGTTCATCAGAGCGCCAATACAACTAACAAAAAAATGAACAATAACACATTCCAGAGGTTTTAATCTAAGTCAACTCAACAGGCGGGAATTGTGCAACTCAACAGATGTGGCAGCTTATAAGGAAGCTCTGAGCAGTAGTTGCCGTGCACCAAAACGAGCCAACTTTACCGACCTCACTTTCAAATGAGAAGCTCAAATCCATAACCTAGAGGATGTGTCAGAACATTCAATTCTCCATGTATCTTCCATTTTCCCATGGCCTGACCTCTAGCTCCCACAGGCCAGTGATGTTTAGGGTCTCGAATCTCAGTTAATGATTGTCTAAACAGCCAACATTCCTCTCTAAAGGTTAAATGGTTAATAACCTCTCTGGGTCAGTGGGACGTTTGCGTCCCACCCTAGTCAACAGCCAGTGGAATCGCGTGGCGCGAAATAAAAATACCTTAAAAATGCTATAACTTCAATTTCTCAAACATATGACTATTTTACACCATTTGAAAGATAAAACTCTCGTTAATCCAACCACATTGTCCGATTTCAAAATTATTTTAAGAATTATAGATACAGAACTCCTCTATGCAAACGCTATGTCAGATGTTAAAATAGGTTTTTCGGCGAAAGCACATTTTGCAATATTCTGAGTACATAGCTTGGCCATCACAGGCTAGCTAATTTGACACCCACCAAGTTTGGGGCAATCTAAACTCAGAATTACTATTAGAAAAATTGGATTACCTTTGCTGTTCTTCGTCAGAATGCACTCCCAGGACTTCTACTTCAACAACAATAGTTCTTTTGGTTTCAAATAATCCATAGTTATATCCAAATAGCTCCGTTTTGTTCGTGCGTTCAGGTCACTATCCGAAGGGTAACGCGCGAGCGCATTTCGTGACAAAAAAATTCAAAACATTCCATTACCGTACTTAGAAGCATGTCAAATGCTGTTTAAAATACATTTTTATGCAATTTTTCTCATAAAATAGCGATAATATTCCAACTGGACAACGTTGTATTCATTCAAAGACTGAAAGGAAAAAATGGAGAAGTCTCGTGAATGCGGATCTCAGTCTCACTGTCCCCAGGCAGGCCACTTACAAACTCTGCTGCTGTACTTTGCCCAGAGACAGGAGACACGTCATTCCGCTTTCTGAAGGCTTTAGACAGCCAATGGACACCTTAGAAAGTGTCACGTAACAGCACAGATGCTGTAATGTCGATAGAGATGCAACAGAAGGACAACAAATTGTCAGACAGGGCACTTCCTGCATGGAATCTTCTCAGGTTTTGGCCTGCCATATGAGTTCTGTTATACTCACAGACACCATTCAAACAGTTTTAGAAACTTTAGAGTATTTTCTATCGAAATCTACTAATTATATGCATATTCTCGTTTCTGGGCAAGAGTAGTAACCAGTTTAAATCAGGTACGTTTTTTATCCGACCGTGAAAATACTGCCCCCTAGCCCCAACAGGCTAAAGAGTCATGGTCCTCTGTCTCTTTCATGCTGGTTGCAACTTGAATTTAGACCTCAGGTCAAACTCTGAGGTCCCAGCATACACGACTGCCAACGGATCGCTGGAGTTGATCACTGTGTGATAAACAGGCTGGGGGCGAACTAGGCTGGGACGCTGTCCCTTTAACGATTGAATCCGCATTTGGGGAAACAAGGTCCCTGTTCGCCCCAGCACCTTAGTTATTGTTTTTGTTGTGTTTATGAAACGGAGGAGAAGTGTCAGTCAGCGTGGGAAAAACGTGCTGTACATATTCTGCTGTTCAATCACGCATGCAATGATGTCAGAGAGAAACCAAAAATATTGTTCTTTATTTGCAGTAACTTCTTTGTTGTTGTAATATTCCAAACGGACGTGGCAGTTTCACCAATTAGAAGTTCTAGCTTTAAGTCACATACGTCCATTACCAACTCAAGCTTACGTGACCTGTAATTACTGTGTGTTGTCTGAATGTATCCAGAGGCATCAATGACCACCATTATAGATGTGTATTTATTGACAAAACATTGAATTTCAGCCATGGTGAACCTCTAAATGTTTTGGTGGATGACAGCACTAAACGTATCATACATAAGGTCTACTCTACTGTCAGTATTTTACAACAATAAAAAAGCTCCTTTTGTGGCCTGGTGGGTTTAGCGGTTAGTGTTGCTGCCTACAGTACATGTTTGTTGGTGACGGCGTGGGTTAGAATCCTACTCACTGCCCTTGTGACACACTCTGTCTATTAGTTAATAGACCAATAAGAAAGTGTAACGATGTACGCTGAGAGTCAGGAAGAGAGTTCAGGGAGTGAATACATTTAATAAATAAATGAACAAAACAAGAAACACAAACAGCGCACAGACATGGAACAGCAACAATGACGACTGGGGAAGAAACCAAAGGGAGTGACATATAAAGGGCAGGTAATCAAGGAGGTGATGGAGTCCAGGTGAGTGTCATTATGCGCGTAACGCTGGTGACAGGTGTGCGCCTAACGAGCAGCCTGGTGACCTAGAGGCCGGAGAGGGAGCACACGTGACAGAAAGAGAGTTCCAAACCTCTGTGCCAATAACAGCTAGTTTTCAGTTTCTTCTTTGCTAAGAAGCTATTTTTGTTTATTTTGTCAATTTTAATTGAGAACCATAACAGTAAGGTACTTAATTGTTACCCAGAAATGATTTGACGTTGAGATAACAACGGACCTTTAAAAAACAATTTGGCCAAAACGTTCCGTGTGATTATAACCACTCCTCTGCTCTTCTGGTTGGAATGGGAATGGGCTTGATTATCTCTACATGTTCTGAGGACCAGATGCCTCAGTCTTGTATTTACCACTCCTAGCATATCCACAGCTCACAATGCCTCACATGTCTGTTATTCGAATGAGTTCACCTCATTCAAACATTTTATCACTGGGCTGTGATACAGAAAAAAACAGCAGTAACGTCTGTTCTTATTGGACAAAAACAGCAATAACATCCGTTCTAATTGGACAAAAACAGGCAAAAGCCTATTGGCAGGTGCTGTGACACAGTGACCGAATCTGGGACCTGTTTCCTATTGAACGGTTGTAACAAAACAGAAGCCTAATTAGGTTGGAAAACATTACCACACTGACCGACAACCATAAAACCAAAAACAGATAGCATTTGTCCCGCTTAACCGAATAGTTCACACAACACTCATTTAGAAACACACGCAAGCACACACACACACATACTCGCTTGTTAGGAGGCAATGGGCTTATTAGCAGGAACTTTTGAGCAGAGCTTGTAGCAATTAGGGCCCAGTAGAGTGGTGTTGTCAAGGTTACGAGGTGAGTGACATAAGACAGGCCAAGACTTTTTTAAGCAGGTGGAGGCAAAGGTCAGGAGGTCAGCAGGTTTCTGGATGCAGCCATTATCAAAGTTGTAAACCAGAGGAGAAATTTCCCCAGTTATTAAGTGACTGCTACTGAACGCATGATACATACAGTACCCGACAGGCACAAAAGCATACCCTCTCGCTCTCTCTCTCTCTCTCGCACACACACACACACACACACACACACACACACACACACACACACTGGATATGTGGTGAGAGAAAACTGTATGTATGGTTAGGTTATGGTAGGACTGCTACCTGTGAATAAGCTAGCTCGTCCTGGTATGGAACTTTGAAATCATATCTTCATGTTGTTAAAAAGGCCTGGTTCATCTACTACAATGGAGCCTCTGGGCTCACCCTGCAGCCACTCGGTTAAAAACAGACCTGGGGCCTGTAAGCTACCCATTCCCTTAACCAGACTAAAACGGTGCTATGTTTCCCTCAGATCTTCTGACATGCAACACTGGAATAAAAGTGATGTCAGATGAATACAGACTCTTTGCTTAGTGTGTGACGTTGGTGGTGTCTCTCCTTCCTCATACAACAGTGGTTTTGCACATCTGGGTTCCCCAGGGATCAGTATTCTGCCCTGCTTGCAGACTGTGCTGCCTCCTAGCCTCCCAGTCTAGACAGAGGGAAAGGGAGAAGAGAGAGGAGAGAGAAAGCCGCCAGCCAGGGCATGTACTGTAAGAAGGAGTCATTTTGAGGGGAGGGAGTTTTTATTTAAATACTTTCTCCCTGCAGATAACCTCTTATTAACGTTGACATTTACTCTTTCCAAGATCTCATAAGCGCAGAGGTTTTCTCAACCTGCCAGAAGTAAAAAGAGAACGCATTAATAATTAATTTAGGTGGAAAAGAAAACAATGCTGGGCGCAAATCTGAATTTATGCTGCAGTCATGACGACCATGGTTGACATGGCACTGTTTGTCTCTGACCGTGGGCACGAATGTACACCCTATGGACAGTTGAGTAATGGATCACGAAAATAGATCAGGACTGACATAGAACAGAGGGTGAATACGTCACTGAAAGCCAGTGGTCGACAATTTTCAATGACACAAAAATATACGCTAGACTCGCCGTTGACTTGTGTTTTCCAGCTAGGGCAAAAAGTAAGTAACAATTTGAGCAGTGTTAAACAGTTCCTGGTTGTGTCAAAGGGCAGCTCTACTTTTCCTACAGATTTACAGAACGAATGCAATTATTGCATCACAAATGCAGCCAGCAGCCAATCAGAATAGTTTAGGACTGAGGATGGCCTTGCCTATTGTAGTAGAAAGAGGGACACCTTGGCTGGAAGCTAAGCTTCATCTGGTATTACAGGCTGGGTTAACTTCAGACACTAGTGCATGGGACTGCTAACACACTTCATATGACCCTAAAGCCAGCTCCCTGTACAACTCCTCCACATCACCCATGTTATATTAATATACACTGAGTATACAAAACATACACATATTTTGTAGATGTTATTGCAAGTGCTGCGAAATGCTTATGTTTCTAGCGCCAACAGTGCAGTAATACCTAACAATACACAGAAATCCCCCAAAAATGTAACAAAAGAAATTCAATATCAGAACGAGTCAGGAAAACATTAAGAACACCTGCTGACCAGGTGAATCCAGGTGAAAGCTATGATCCCTTATTGATGTGACTTGTTAAATCTACTTCAATCAGTATAGATGAAGGGGAGGAGACAGGTTAAAGAAGGAGTTTTAAGTCTTGAGACAATTGAGACATGGATTGTGTATGTGTGCCATTCAGAGGGTGAATGGGCAAAAGATTTAAGTGCCTTTGAAATTGGAAAGGTAGTAGGTGTCAAGCGCACTGGTTCGTGTCAAGCACTGCAACGCTGCTGGAGGTGTTCCTAATGTTTGGGATACTCAGTGTACAGTCATGGGCCGTGTTCATTAGGGCATGCAACAGAAAATGTTTTTTTAACCGTTTTTTTTTTAAAGAAAACAAGAATGAGAGTTAGTCCAGATAGTTTCTTTCTGTTTCAGTCTGTTTTCTTCTGCTTGGTGCCTAATGAACACGACCCTGGAATATACCCCCAGCCACACTATCCCTTACCAAAGTAACTCAATTCTTCTCCTCAGCAATTCAGAGGATCATATAATCCCCCTGAAATATATGTGACTAAAACAAAACACTGCAAATAGCCGTGAACCTCTGGAGCTAGTCTACAGTCTGAAATGAACATAGAGAGCTCTCTTCCTCCACATTGGGCAAGTCATTACAGTGCTATAAATAAACCTATTTAATAACCCTACAACCCGGACAGACAGACAGGTCAACTGTCACTCATTAGAAACTGTTCTAGATGATTGACACATTGAACAGACCTCATACCCCACCTCCACCTACACCACCACCTCACCCCTCCACCCGACCGGTCATGAGGGGCACCGTGCAGCTCCCATCCCCGGGTCGGGCTGTGTAATGCCGGGCAGCCCTGGTCACCGTCATGGCTGGCTGTGGAGGGAAAATAAACAGTGGTGGATTATGATAATTGACTGGTCTAGGGCCTAGGCTAGGCCAGCATCGAAGACATGCTCAATTAATCAACGGCCCTGCTGAAACCTTTTATAACTAACGAGCGGAACGATAACTTCGACACAGATGGGAATCATTTTGCGTAACTAAAAACAGAAATAAATATTGCTTTATGACAACACAGTGGCTCTGGTTGGTTGATCAGCACACTTCGGCCGTCCTAAGTAAAACCAGGAGAGAGAAGGTGGGTGAATTATACAGTTACTTTTTATGGCCCGGTTCTACTCAGTGTCTCCAGGTGCAGTGTCAATATAAAACCAAAGAGCATGGATTTAACTGGAATAAATAATGTTGCATTTATTAGTGAATATGGAATGACAGTATATTTAAAAATAAATCGAATAATAGAATGATTAATTAATGAATGAGTGTTGCAAATGTATTTACTTTGTGCTTGGTGTGGGAGTAGTGGATTGATAAGTATTTTCTCAAGTGACTTCACATGAATATGAATGAAGTGGCTTTGGATCAGCAGACTGTGTGTGTGTGTGTGTGTGTGTGTGTGTGTGTGTGTGTGTGTGTGTGTGTGTGTGTGTGTGTGTGTGTGTGTGTGTGTGTGTGTGTGTGTGTGTGTGTGTGTTCTTTACTACCCCCATCCAGATGGATCACCTGTTAATTAATAGAATGACTAAATGACCATCACCCAAGTGTGCTCTGACATTAGTCTTCAGTATGCATGGACATGTGTTCTAACAGTCACATGAGAGCCCTGTTTCCAGGCCCAGGTCAGCCTGGAAGACCAGGGAAGGTCCCAGCCACAGTCCCAGCCAAGGCCAAGGCCCATAACCCACCCCTGCAGACCAGGGAAGGTCCCAGCCACAGTCCCAGCCCCAGCCGATGCCCACAACCCCCCTGCAGACCAGGGAAGGTCCCAGCCACAGTCCCAGCCCCGGCCGATGCCCACAACCCCCCCCTGCAGACCAGGGAAGGTCCCAGCCACAGTCCCAGCCCCAGCCGAGGCCCACAACCCCCCCTGCAGACCAGGGAAGGTCCCAGCCACAGTCCCAGCCGAGGCCGAGGCCCACAACCCCCTCTGCAGACCAGGGAAGGTCCCAGCCACAGTCCCAGCCCCAGCCGAGGCCCACAACCCCCCCTGGCAGACAGACAGAGCTGGTCAGCCTCTAAACCTCCCAGACACATGGCTGGGGCCGCAGAGTCCATCTTTCCACTGGAGATCATCTAACACTACCCCCTCCCTTGTTCCCTCCAGTCGCCCCTATCCTCCACCCCCAGACCTGGACACTGTTCCTGAAAACAGACTACATGGTTATTTTGGCTGTCATACTTACATAGGCTTCTCTCTCTCTCTCTCTCTCTCTCTCTCTCTCTCTCTCTCTCTCTCTCTCTCTCTCTCTCTCTCTCTCTCTCTCTCTCTCTCTCTCTCTCTCTCTCTCTCTCTCTCTCTCTCTCTCTCTCTCTCTCTCTCTCTCTCACTGCTGCTAGACAAACCATTGAAGTCCCACATATCTCTGTTCCTCTCTCCATGCTGTAGTAAATATGGATTTAACTGCAGTGATTTGAACCCAGAATTAAGACATTCAGCTTTGATTACTTCATTATGAAAGCACCCATGCGCTCTAAATGAAGAGCAAATAGTAAAAAGCTATCATCTCTCACACCCATAGTGATTTGAAATACTATTTTAAACTTTTAATGAGACTAACTTTTAATGAGACTTCGTATAGGCTTTTACAGTAACAAATGATACATTCTGGAAGGTTTTTGACCCGTCATAGAGACCAACACAGACATATTATTACTGTCAAGGAGGACTGAGGAGTTCATTTGAAAGAACCTCTTTAACTTCTCTAGGGCCGGCGGGACGAAATCGTCCCACCTATGTAACAGCCAGTGGAATCCTGTGGCGCATTATTCAAATACCTTAGAAATGCTATTACTTCAATTTCTCAAACATATGAGTATTTTACACCATTTTAAAGACAAGACTCTCGTTACTCTCCTAAAGCCTCTTGGGGCTAGGGGGCAGTATTGAGAATTTTGAAAAAAATATGTGCCCATTTTTAACTGCCTCCTACACCAACTCAGAAGCTAGAATATGCATATTATTGTTCAGGTTTGGATAGAAAACACTCTGAATTTTCTAAAACTGTTTGAATGGTGTCTGTAAGTATAACAGAACTCATATGGCAGTCAAAACCCTGAGACAAATTCTGGCAGGAAGTGGATACCTGATGTGTTGAATTACCTTTAAGCCTATGCCATTGAAACACACAGGGGCTTATTAATTTTTGAGCACTTCCTATGGCTTCCACTAGATGTCACCAGTCTTTAGAAAGTGTTTTGAGTCTTATACTGTGAGAACTGAACGAACAAGAGCCTTGGAACGGTGATGGCCGATTAGACTCTTGCGCGCGAGTTCATGTTGGGTAGTCTCGTTCCAAAACGTTTTAAAAGAGAATGCAAACGTCCGCCTTGAATATTATTCATGTTCTGGTTAAAAAAGGCACTAATGATTTATGCTATACAACGTTTGACATGTTTGAACGAACGTAAATATTTTTTTTCCCCTCGTTCATGACGAGAAGTCCGGCTGGCATAGATCATGTGCTAACAACACGGAGCTTTTTGGACATAAATTATGAGCTTTTTCGAACAAAGCTACATTTGTTATGGACCTGGGATTCCTGGAAGTAACATCTGATGAAGAGAATCAAAGGTAATGGATTATTTACATAGTATTTTCGATTTTAGATCTCTCCAACATGGCGGTTAGTCTGTATCGCAAAGCGTATTTTTCTGGGCGCAGTGCTCAGATTATTGCAAAGTGTGATTTCCCAGTAAGGTTATTTTTAAATCTGGCAATCCGGTTGCGTTCAAGAGATGTAAATCAATAATTCTTTGAATGACGATATAATATTTTACCAATGTTTTCGAATAGTAATTATTTAATTTGTTGTGCTGCTTGACTGGCGGTTATTGGAGGGAAACGATTTCCTCAACATCAACGCCATAGTAAAACGCTGTTTTTGGATATAAATATGAACTTGATAGAACAAAAAATGCATGCATTGTCTAACGTAATATCCTAGGAGTGTCATCTGATGGAGATTGTCAAAGGTTAGTGCATCATTTTAGCTGGTTTTCTGCTTCTGGTGACGCCTGTCTTTGAATTGACAAAACATTACACACAGCTATTGTCAATGTACTCTCCTAACATAATCTAACTTTATGCTTTTGCCGTAAAGCCTTTTTGAAATCGGACAACGTGGTTAGATTAAGGAGATGTTTATCTTTCAAAGGGTGTAAGATAGTTGTATGTTTGAGAAATTTGAATTATGACATTTAATTGTTTTCAAATTTGGCGGTCTTGATATTTCACCTGTTGTTGATTGGGTGTACCAGGGGTGGATCGCTTGCGTCCCACATAGCCCATAGAGGTTAAAAACTGTAATATCTTACGTTTCACCGAGTCATGGCTGAAAGACGACATGAATAACATACAGCTGGTGGGTTTTAAGCTTATTCAGCAGGATAGAACAGTGGCCTCTGGTAAGACAACTGTCAGGAATCCCGCTTCCTGAGTCTGTTTCTGCCTGAGATGACTGTTGTTGTTTGAGTGTTGTGTTAGGTTCCTGAACGTACCTGTCTGGTTGCCAGGCAACGAGGTTAGGCGGGAGATCTATTTATTACCCGCACCTGCATCTCATCAAGCTTCTGCACACCTGGTCCTGATCTTCACCTCTTCTTAAACCCTGAGCTGACATCAATTCCCTGCCAGATCGTTAGCAACGAACAGTATGTTGTGCCAGCGTATCAGCCTCATGTTTCCTGAGATAGTTTTGTGCTTGTTACTGGTTACTCACTCCCGTTTACTCTGTCTACAGTCAATCTCCCGGAACATTCAACTCCCTTGCCTGGCCGTCGGTGGATACAGTGACTTCATTGGATCAACCCATTTACTCTCATCAACTCACCTCCGCTGCCGCTCCGTCTCCTGGATCACTCAAATTACACATCAAGACTACCAATAAATACTCACCTTCATTTTACTCACCTTGTCCTGGTCTGCTTCTGGGTTCTGTCTTAGAGAATCGTGACAACAACAGGTAGGGGTCAATGTATATTTGTAAACAACAGCTGGTGCATGAAATCTAAGGAGGTCTTGAGGTTTCGCCTGAGGTAGAGTATCTTATGATAAGCTGTAGACCACACTATTTACCAAGATAATTGTAATCTATATTCTTCATAGCTGTCTATTTACCACCACAAACCGATGCTGGCACTAAGATCGCAATCAACGAGCTGTACATGGCCATAAGCAAACAGGAAAACGCTCATCCAGAAGCGGCACTCCTAGTGGCTTAAAATTTAAATCCGTTTTACCTCATTTCTACCAGCATGTTAAATGTGCAACCAGAGGGGAAAAATAACTCTAGACCACCTTTACTCCACACACAGAGACTCGTACAAAGTACTCCCTCACCCTCCATTTGGCAAATCTGACCATAATTCTATCCTACTGATTCCTGCTTACAAGCAAAAACTAAAGCAGGAAGCACAAGCTCAATAAGAAAGTGGTCAGATGAAGCAGATGCTAAGCTATAGGACTGTTTTGCCAGCACAGACTGGAATATGTTCCGGGATTCTTCCGATAGCATTGAGGAGAACACCACATCAGCCACTGGCTTCAGCAATAAGTGCATCAACGACGTTAGGCTAGAGCTGCCGCTTTCAAGGAGCAGGACTCTAACCTGGAAGCTTATAAGAAATCCCGCTATGCCCTCCGATTTACCATCAAACAGGCAAAGGGTCAATACGGGACTAAGATTGAATCATACTACACCGGCTCCGATGCTCGTCTGATGTGGTAGGGCTTGCAAACTATTACAGACTACAAAGGGAAGCACAGCTGCGAGCTGCTCAGTGACACGAGCTTACCAGACAAGCTAAATTACTTCTATGCTCGCTTTGAGGCAAGTACAGAGGCAACTGAAAGTATTTAAGGCAACTGAAACATGCATGAAAGCATCAACTGTTCCGGACGACTGTGTGATCGCTCTCTCCGTAGACGATGTGAGTAAGATCTTTAACCTGTCCGGGATAGGGGGCAGTATTTTCACGGCCGGATGAAAAACGTACCCAATTTAAACAGGTTACTACTCTGGCCCAGAAACTAGAATGTGCATATTATTAGTAGATTTGGATAGAAAACACTCTGAAGTTTCTAAAACTGTTTGAATGGTGTCTGTGAGTATAACAGAACTCATATGGCAGGCAAAAACCTGAGAAAATTCCAAGCAGGAAGTGGAAAGTCTGAGAATTGTAGTTATTCTTTTGATTCTCTATCGAAGCTTCAGTGTCTGTGGGGTGACGTTGCACTTCCTAAGGCTTCCATTGGCTGTCTAAAGCCTTCAGAAAGGGGTTTGAGCATTTTCCTGTCACTGGGCAGATAATAGGAGCTCAGTTACTGAGTGGTCTGCCTGGCAACAAAAGGATTGGATATGCTCGGTCCCACGAGCGCGCCCCTCATTCTTTTTCTTCTTGAATGAATATGCTATTGTCCGGTTGGAATATTATCGCAATTTTACATAAAAAATACCATAAAGATTGATTTTAAACAGCGTTGGACATGCTTCTAAGTACGGTAATGGAGCATATTGACTTTTCGTCTCTCGTTGCGCGCTCGCGCGTTACCCTTTGGATAGTGACCTGAACGCACGAACAAAACGGTATTTGTACATAAATATGGATTATTTCGAACAAAACAACATTTCTTATGGAAGTAGCAGTCCTGGGAGTGCATTCTGACGAAGATCAGCACAGGTAAGAGAATATTTCTAACACTAGTTCTGAGTTTAGGTTGCCCCGAACTTGGCGGGTGTCTGAATAGCTCACTGTGATGGCTGAGCTATGTACTCAGAATATTGAAAAATTTGCTTTCTCCGTAAAGCTATTTTAAAATCTGACACAGCGGTTGCATCCAGGGGTAGCCTATCTATAATTCTTAAAATAATTGTTATATATTTTGTCAACGTTTATGATGAGTATTTTTGTAAATTGATGTGCACATTCACTGGACGTTTTGGTGGGAATACATTTTCTGAACATCACGCGCCAATGTAAAAGGCTGTTTTTGGATATAAATATGAACTTTATCGAACAAAACATACATGTATTGTGTAACATAATGTCCTAGGAGTGTCATCTGATGAAGATCGACAAAGGTTAGTGCTTCATTTAGCTGTGTTTTGGGTTTTATTGACACATGTCCTTGCTTGGAAAATGGCTGTGTGATTATTTTTGTCTATGTACTCTCCTAACATAATCTAATGTTTTGCTTTCACTGTAAAGCCTTTTTGAAATCGGACAATGTGGTTAGATTAATGAGAAGTTTATCTTTAAAATGGTGTAAAATAGTTGTATGTTTCAGAAAGTTGAATTATGACATTTTGTTGTTTTTGAATTTTCCGCCCTGATATTTCACTGGCTGCTAGCGTCCCACCTAGCCCATAGAAGTTAAACAGGTTAACATTCACAAGGCCGCAGGGCCAGATGGAGTACCAGGACGTGTACTCAGAGCATGCACTGACCAACTGGCAAGTGTCTTCACTGACATTTTCAACCTGCCCCTGACTGAGTCTGTAATACCAACATGTTTCAAGCAGACGACCATAGTCCCTGTGCCTAAGAACACTAAGGTAACCTGCCTAAATGACTACCGACCCGTAGCACTCACATCTATAGCCATGAAGTGTTTTGAAATGCTGGTCATGGCTGACAACACCATTATCCCAGAAACCCTAGACCCACTCCAATTTGCATACCATAGACCCACTCCAATTTGCCACACTGATCTTCAACACGGGTGCCCCTCAGGGGTGTGTGCTCAGTCCCCTCTTGTACTCCATGTTCACTCATGACTGCATGGCCAGGAACAACACCAACACCATCATCAAGTTTGCCGATGACACAACAGTGGTAGGCCTGATCACCGACAACAATGAGACAGCCTATAGGGAGGAGGTCAGAGACCTGGCCGTGTGGTGCCAGGACAACAACCTCTTGCTCAATGTGATCAAGACGAAGGAGATGATTGTGGACAACAGGAAAGGAAGGACCGAGCACGCCCCCCTTCTCATTGATGGGGCTGTAGTGGAGCAGGTTGAGAGCTTCAAGTTCCTTGGTGTTCAATACACCAACAAACTATCATGGTCCAAACACACTAAGACAGTCGTGAAGAGGGCACGACAAAACCTATTCACCCTCAGGAGACTGAAAAGATTTGGCATGGGTTCACAGATCCTCAAAAGGTTCTACAGCTGCTCCATCGAGAGCATCTTGACTGGTTACATCACTGCCTGGTATGGCAACTGCTAGGCCTCCGACCACAAGGCACTACAGAGGGTAATGCGTATGTCCCAGTACATCACTGGGGCCAAGCTTCCTGCAATCCAGGACCTCTATACCAGGCGGTGTCAAATGAAGGACCTAAAAATTGTCAAAGACTCAAGCCAGCCTAGTCATTGACTTTTCTCTCGGAGCGCCAAGTTTAGGTCCAAAAGGCTTCTCAACATCTTTTACCCCCAAGCCATAAGACTCCTCAACAGCTAATCAAGGGCTTCGCAGACCCCTCTTTTACGCTGCTGCTACTCTCTGTGTATTATCTATGCATAGTCACTTTAACTCTACCTACATGTACATATTACTTCAATTACCTCGACTAACCGGTGCCCCTGCACATTACCTCTGTACTGGTGCCCCCTGTATGTACCCTCGCTATTGTTATTTTACTCGCTATTATTATTTTATTGCTGCCAGTTAATTGTTTGTTACTTGTATTTTTTATTGTCCATTTTTTACTTATCTATAATTTACTTATAACTTCCGGCACCAACAGAGATGGCCGCCTCGCTTCGCGTTCCTAGGACACTATGCAGTATGTCATTTTTTTATGTGTTATTTCTTACATTGTTACCCCAGGAAATCTTAGGTTTTATTACATACAGTCGGGAGGAACTATTGGATATAAGAGCAATGTCAACTCACCAACATTAGGACCAGGAATACGACTTTCCTGAAGCGGATCCTCTGTTTGGTCCACCACCCATGACAATGGATTGGATCCCAGCCGGCGACCCAAAACAACGGCGCCGCAGAAGGGGCAGACGGAGCGGTCTTCTGGTCAGGCTCCGTAGACGGGCACATCGTGCACCGCATACTACTCGCCAATGTCCAGTCTCTTGACAACAAGGTAGACGAAATCCGAGCACAGGTTGCCTTCCAGAGAGACATCAGTGATTGTAACGTTCTTTGTTTCACGGAAACATGGCTCACTCGGGATACGTCATCAGAGTCGGTACAGCCACCTGGTTTCTTCACACATCACGCCGACAGAAACAAACATCTCTCTGGTAAGAAGAAGGGCGGGGGTGTATGCCTTATGATTAACGAGACATGGTGTGATCATAACAACATACAGGAACTCAAGTCCTTTTCTTCACCTGACCTAGAATTCCTTACAATCAAATGCCGACCGCATTATCTACCAAGAGAGTTCTCTTTGATCATAATCACAGTCGTGTATATCCCCCCCAAGCAGACACATCGACGGCCCTGAAAGAACTTCATTTGACTCTATGTAAACTGGAAACCACAAATCCTGAGGCTGCATTTATTGTAGCTGGGGATTTTAACAAGGCTAATCTGATATCAAGGCACCGTAAATTTTATCAGCATATCGAATGCGCGACCCGGGCTGGCAAAACACTGGATCATTGTTATTCTAACTTCCGCGACGCATATAAAGCCCTCCCCCGCCCTCCTTTTGGAAAATCTGACCACAGGAAGCGCCCGTGCTCAGGTCTGTTCAACGCTGGTCCGACCAATCGGATTCTAAGCTTCAAGAATTCTTCAATCACGTGGACTGTGATATGTTCCGCATAGCGTCGGACAACAACATTGGTGAATACGCTGATTCGGTGAGCGAGTTTATTAGCAAGTGCATCGGTGATGTCGTACCCATAGTGTCTATTAAAACATTCCCCAATCAGAAACCGT
>NC_138296.1:18040000-18325000 GCF_965601325.2 Salmo salar
CAGCTTTATAGATCAGTGATACTGACAGCTTTATAGAACAGTGATACTGACAGCTTTATAGAACAGTGATACTGACAGCTTTATAGATCAGTGATACTGACAGCTTTATAGCACAGTGATACTGACAGGTTTATAGAACAGTGATACTGACAGCTTTATAGATCAGTGATACTGACAGCTTTACAGAACAGTGATACTGACAGCGTTATAGAACAGTGATTCTGACAGCTTTATAGCACAGTGATACTGACAGCTTTATAGCACAGTGATACTGACAGCTTTATAGATCAGTGATACTGACAGCTTTATAGAACAGTGATACTGACAGCTTTATAGATCAGTGATACTGACAGCTTTATAGAACAGTAATACTGACAGCTTTATAGATCAGTGATACTGACAGCTTTATAGAACAGTGATACTGACAGCTTTATAGAACAGTGATACTGACAGCTTTATAGCACAGTGATACTGACAGCTTTATAGATCAGTGATTCTGACAGCTTTATAGATCAGTGATACTGACAGCTTTACAGAACAGTGATACTGACAGCTTTATAGATCAGTGATACTGACAGCTTTACAGAACAGTGATACTGACAGCTTTATAGATCAGTGATACTGACAGCTTTACAGAACAGTGATACTGACAGCTTTATAGCACAGTGATACTGACAGCTTTATAGCACAGTGATTCTAACAGCTTTATAGCACAGTGATACTGACAGCTTTACAGAACAGTGATACTGACAGCTTTATAGCACAGTGATACTGACAGCTTTATAGATCAGTGATACTGACAGCTTTATAGAACAGTGATACTGACAGATTTATAAAACAGTGATACTGACAGCTTTATAGATCAGTGATACTGACAGCTTTATAGATCAGTGATAATGACAGCTTTATAGATCAGTGATTCTGACAGCTTTATAGAACAGTGATACTGACAGCTTTACAGCACAGTGATACTGACAGCTTTATAGATCAGTGATTCTGACAACTTAATAGAACAGTGATACTGGTGTCATGACGTTGGCCTCTTTTGGTACAATTTTGTGATACTCAGAAGAGACAATATAGCCATATTACCATAAAACTGTTTATATAATAGACTCAGTTTAAGACTTGCCTCATATGGGTGTATGGAATGTATTAATAAGGATAAAGCTTTTGTAAGACATTGAGATGCTATGTACTGATGTACTGTGATAGAATTGTATTTCTGTAACCAAATCTAACTCAGTCATAGGCACGCCCCAGGGACATATACAGGACCAGGCGTCATTTGACCAGCCTGTTCGATGGGCACTATAAAACACTCCCTGATTCACATTTCTCCAGACCAGGCCCCCACTCCATTGCGAGAAGTGGGCCAATAGGTTGACCATCCAAGTATTCTACTGAAAGTGAACCATACCACGTGGTTAACTTTTAGACTATTGATACCGACAGAATAAGAACAAGTCTTTGATATTAATTATTAGTCTGCAGCTAAGTAAATTATATCATCAAACGCAAAGACCAACAAAACCACCATTCTATGACGACATTAATGAATGTCGCTCTGAAAGATCCATTCTAACCGAGAGAGAGACTCTCCAACAGAACCGAACTCTCCAACAAAGAACGACGACACACTGAGCGTAAATATATATATTGATTGCAATTGTTCCCGAATGAGTGAGCCTTCAATTGCCAATTGTTAATATTAATGAACTCTGTGTAAACTTCTCAGCTGACCGTTTATGACCCATTGTCTAACAGACCAGCCATGCTTGTTAGCCAGTAGGGCACATTACTATACCAATCCTTTGTTGACGATAATTACTGTTTGTATGTTTTTCTGTTAATTACTTAGTGTAGTAAATAAATGATTTTAAGACAATTGATGTATGGATGATTTTAGTAAAGACTGGGTTCGTGCAGATACAACAATTTACGACGTTTTGGAATGAGACTGGACTAGAGGTAAATACACCATTTGAACTAGAAGATAATCGACCTATACTATAATAGAATATAATATTATAGTACAGGAAAGTTATATTAGGAAAATTATAGCTTTGTAATCTGAATATTCTCCTTGGTGCCCCGACCTCCTAGTTAATTACAATTAAACGATTAATCAGTTTAATCGCGTGATAATAATTACAGGGAGCTAATTGATAAACATATATTCAGTTTAATGGTACCCCCAAAGACACGACACTGGCTACAGAGTCAGAAAAACCTTGAGTGAAAACACACCATAGGAAAGACTGATTCTGCCAGGCCAATAAAGGAAAGGCGCCCCTTTTTTTCAGGTTTTCACTCTTTAAATCCCTTCTTTATATTTATATATATGGCTACTCCTGGCTAACCCAACCCCGGCCAACAGCTCCGCACCCCACGCAGCTACTTGCCCAAGCCTCCCCAGCTTCTCTATCACCCAAATCCAGATAGCAGATTTTCTGAAAGAGCTGCAAAACCTGGACCCGTACAAATCAGCTGGGCTAGACAATCTGGACCCTCTCTTTCTAAAATTATCCGCCGCCATTGTTGCAACCCCTATTACCAGTCTGTTCAACCTCTCTTTCGTATCGCCCGAGATCCCTAAAGATTGGAAAGCTGCCGCGGTCATCCCCCTCTCCAAAGGGGGTGACACTCTAGACCCAAACTGTTATAGACCTATATCCATCTTTCCCTGCCTTTCTAAGGTCTTCGAAAGCCAAGTTAATAAACAGATCACTGACCATTTCGAATCCCAAAACGTACCTTCTCCGCTTTGCAATCCGGTTTCCGAGCTGGTCATGGGTGCACCTCAGCCACGCTCAAGGTCCTAAACGATATCATAACTGCCATCGATAAAAGACAATATTGTGCAGCCGTATTCATCGACCTGGCCAAGGCTTTCGACTCTGTCAGTCACCGTATTCTTATCGGCAGACTCAACAGCCTTGGCTTCTCAAATGACTGCCTCGCCTGGTTCACCAACTACTTCTCAGACAGAGTTCAGTGTGTCAAATCGGAGGGCCTGTTGTCCGGACCTCTGGCAGTCTCTATGGGGGTACCACTGGGTTCAATTCTCGGGCCGACTCTTTTCTCTGCATATATCAATGATGTCGCTCTTGCTGCGGGAGATTCCATGATCCACCTCTACGCAGACAACACCATTCTGTATACATCTGGCCCTTCTTTTGACACTGTGTTAACTAACCTCCAAACAAGCTTCAATGCCATACAACTCTCCTTCCGTGGCCTCCAACTGCTCTTAAACGTGAGAATAACCAAATGCATGCTTTTCAACCATTCGCTGCCCGCTCCCGCCAGCCTAGATTCATTTCTCTGGACGGTTCTGACTTAGAATATGTGGACAACTACAAATACCTAGGTGTCTGGCTAGACTGTAAACTCTCCATCCAGACTCATATTAAACATCTCCAATCCAAAATTAAATCTAGAATCGGCTTCCTATTTCGCAACAAAGCCTCCTTCACTCATGTCGCTAAACATACCCTCATAGAACTGACTATCCTACCGATCCTCGACTTCGGCGATGTCATTTACAAAATAGCTTCCAATACTGTACTCAGCAAACTGGATGCAGTCTATCACAGTGCCATGTGTTTTGTCACCAAAGGCCCTTATACCACCCACCAATGCGACCTGTATGCTCTAGTCGGCTGGCCCTCGCTACATATTCGTCCCCAGACCCACTGGCTCCAGGTCATCTATAAGTCTATGCTAGGTAATGCTCCGCCTTATCTCAGCTCACTGGTCACGATAACAACACCCACTTGTAGCACGTGCTCCAGCAGGTAAATCTCACTGGTCATCCCCAAAGCCAACACCTCCTTTGGCCGCCTTTCCTTCCAGTTCTCTGCTGCCAATGACTGGAACGAATTGCAAAAATTGCTGAAGCTGGAGACTTATATTTTCCTCACTAACTTTAAACATCAGCTATCTGAGCAGCTAACCGATCGCTGCAGCTCTACATAGCCCATCTGTAAATAGCCCACCCAATCTACCTACCTCATCCCCATTTTGTTTTTATTTACTTTTCTGCTCTTTTGCACACCAGTATTTCTACTTGCACATCATCATCTGCTCATCTATCACTCCAGTGTTAATTTGCTAAATTGTAATTACTCCGCTACTATTGTCACGTCCTGACCATAGAGAGCTTGTTTTTTCTATGGTAGAGTAGGTCAGGGCGTGACTGGGGGGAGGGGGGGGGGGTTGTCTAGTTTATTTATTTCTATGTTGTTCTAGTTTCTTTTTTCTATGTTGGGGGTTTTGTCTAGTTTATGTATTTCTATGTTGGTTCTAGTTTCTTTTTTCTATGTTGGGGTTTTGTATGATTCCCAATTAGAGGCAGCTGGTTATCGTTGTCTCTAATTGGGGATCATATTTAAGTTGTTGTTTTTCCCACTAGGTTTTGTGGGAGATTATTTTGAGTTAGTGTATGTTGCTCCTCTTCGTCACAGTTTGTATTTGTTTATTTAGTTTATTGCATGTCTTGCATAGTTTCCACAGATAAATAAAGATGTGGAACGACACACACGCTGTGCTTTGGTCTTATTCACACGACAACCATGACTACTATGGCCTATTTATTGCCTTACCTCCTCACGCCATTTGCACACACTGTATATAGACTTTCTTACACCGATACAACCAACACATAAATCTGTGTCTAAAATGTGTGGCTTCGATCAAATTAATCCAAATGACAGGTTAATAACTCTTTGTGGAACCAAACTAAAAGATATAGCATACTGAATGTCAATATATGTCTGTTTTTACATGTGTCATTATAGTCTCTCAATTGTCTGTTAAAATAAATGTATTCAATAAAGTTACTCCACTTTATTTGAAAAGAATGGAAGAGCAAGACTAGTTCCATTACTCCCTGTCTGTCAGAGTGAGTGACTAATGTCACTAACAGGTTTTCTACTTGCACATCCTCATCTGCTATCACTCCAGTGTTAATTGGTAAATTGTAATTATTTTGCCACTATGGCCTATTTATTTCCTTACCTCCATACTTCATTTACACACACTGTATACAGATTTTCTATTGTGTTATTGACTGTACGCTTGTTTATTCCATGTGTAACTCTGTGTTGTTGTTTGTGTCGCACTGTTTTGCTTTATCTTGGCCAGGTCGCAGTTGTAAATGAGAACATGTTCTCAACTAGCTTACCCCGTTAAATAAAGGTGAAATAAATACGTATTTTTTTTATCATTGGATAGTCTAAGTCCACAACAATGCTTAAACCACATCAGGAGACCATTTTTGAGGTCTAGTAAAATCTAAAAAATATATTTTTGGGAGCGTGTAGTTGCACTGTAGATTAATTGGCACCCAGCAAAAAAACGTTTGGCTACAGGTGTTTCTGTACTGTACAATGTAGGCTTACATATGATGGCAGGGTTTGCAAAACAGGAGGCAGCCATTTTATTTCTTTATGTCTGTTTATAGCCCAGGGTACATTGTCAGTCAGCCTAGTCACACTTAACTCCATAAACACAATAGCACCTTGACTGTTTGTGGTGAGCTCAGAACAGGGCATGGCAATTGGTGACTACATGTCCCCATCCCTACACACACAGACACACACTGCCCCAGAACGAGGGTGTGACCAGGGGTAAAAAAAAACATGGATGACATCAGCGTCACCCGTGTTACCGACACGTTCGGCTCTGACACCTCCAGGGTGACTGGCTGGCATTTTGCAGGGGGACTGGAGGCAGGGCTACAGCTACCAGAGCTACCAACCATAGTCCCAGTCACAGCAGACAAAGACAGCTTTCATGTATAGCTAGCTGTTCACTCAGCCCTGGAGACCACTTCAGGTTTTGTGTGTCTGGAAATTAGAATTTGAGGTGGCAGCGAGACGCCATTGGACCCAAAAACCACCAGCAGCAGGGGATATTTATCTTTATACACTTGACATTGACTGGTTGCAACCAAATGGCACCCTATTCCCTAAATAGTGCACTACTTTTGACCAGAGTTTGATGGGGCCTGGTCAAAAGTAGTGCACTATATAGGAAATAGGGTGCTATTTGGGACTTAGGACTGGAGTTGACCTAGTTTGTCTGTTTCTAAGGCTCATTTCAATGTGTATTTCCTATATGGCCTTCCTCGCCTGGTGCCCCCACCCTTAATTAGGCTTAAGTTCATATTGTTGAATCAAGACCAGGCAATGTGATACACTATATCCAGTAAATAGCCAGATTTCAGGAATAATGACATTAGATTTCTGAATTTCATAGATTTCTATAGCATTCGTAGTGCATAGAATCCAATCAGCACCTGTCCCACCAGGTGTAACCTTTTGCCCCATCTCGAACTTAGTAGATGGGGATATATATATATATATATGAGTATATCCTATACTATATACTGTACCTTTCACTGGTAAGTGTAGGAGAAACACATATTCCTTCCACAGCCTTGGCTGTAGTGTGATGCCATTGGGTCTCAAGGCTGTGGCTCTGGGCCTAAGTCAACAGAGGATGCGTCCCAAATGAATCCTTATTCCCTATATACTGTAATACACTATTGCAATACTTTAGACCCCGGGCCCATAGGGCTAGTAGTGCACTATATATAGGGAATAGGGTGCCATCTGGGATGCGATCAGAGTGTTGTCTTGTCATGTTAGCAACTCCCAGCGTCAGAGATCCTATTCCAAAATTATTTAAAAGTTGTTTTCTCAATGAGAGGAATTATCCTGCCCCTGTCTTTCTACTGTCTCTTACTTCAGTTTGGCTTGTAACAGGAACCTCAGAACCCCCGTTCCCCTTCCACACACACTGCCTCTTTAATTTACCAGACTGATTTGAGACCCCGTCTTGAGCCAACAATATTAATTAAGGCCTAATTAGGGCAAAGCAAACAAAAGTCTGTAAGAGGCACCCCTTATTAAATCAGAGGGAGGACGAGGTGGATTGGAAGTGTGTGTGTACGTGCGTGTACGTGCGTGCATGCATGTGAGTGTGCACCCGCTTGTGTGTGCATGAGTGTCCCTGCCCTTTTGAGTCCAGCATACAAGTGCGCGCTTGTGCTAGGTGTGTGTGTGTGTGTGTTTGTGTGTTTGTGTGTGTGTGTGTGTGTGTGTGTGTGTGTGTGTGTGTGTGTGTGAGAGTGTGTGTGTGGTGTGTGTGTGTGTGTGTGTGTGTGTGGGTTTGCTTGTGTGTGTGTTAAAGCCAGACAGGAGCTGTAACCGTCCTGTAATTAAATAACATGCCACCTCTCAGCCTAAAGCAGAGTCTAGTGTAGGAAGAGTTCTAGGACAGGAGACACATTGAGACACATTCCAACCAGTGTGTTTGTGTGTCTTGGCGCCCTCCAGCCCTCAGCCATTGTTAAAGCGTGACCGGGCCACCGGAGTAGGGAGTAATAATACCAAGGCTCAAACTTGCATATCACGTGACTGACAACTGTGATTCTCCTACACACCCTGTAGTGGTGGGTCGCGGAGGGCGGTCCAAATGTCCACTTTTATTTTGACAGGGCCTATTTGCCTGGGTATATCATGTGAAGGTCACAGTTGTACGTCTCGTGGTCTTAAGATGATTCATAGCAAAGAAAAGCAATCAGCAGATTGTCAGTGGTAGGCTGGGCCAGGCAGAAGAAGAGTAAGTTGATTTCCAAGAAGAAAAAATAATACTTTATTTTTGAATCATCTTTTCTCTTTTTTGATCTCTTGAAGTCGATGAAAGACGGGAACCAATGAGATGCCAGTAATGGCTGATGTAATGCAGTGTTTTCACTCCTGGCTTCAGCGTTGGTAGTACAACATCCAGAGGGCTCTGTGTTCCAGTTGAAACACAGCAGCCGCGATTGTTTCTCTGCTGGGCAGAGACTCAACATCACCACAATGACCAGACCCACTGGGCACACACTGGTTAAATCAACGTTGTTTCCACTTAATTTCAATGAAATTACATTGAACCAACGTGGATTAAACGTTGAATTTATGTGCCCAGTGGGGATTCTCGACCAAACTAAACCCCCACTCGGGGCTCCTGAGTGGCGCAGTGGTCTAAGACACTGCATCCCAGTGTAGTACCTGGTTCGAATCCAGGCTGCATCACATCTGGCCGTAATTGGGAATCCTGTAGGGCGGCGCACAACTGGCCCAGTGTTATCTGGGGTAGGCCGTCATTGTAGATAAGAATTTGTTCTTAACTGACTTGCCTAGTTAAATAAAGGCAAAAAATATATTTAAAAAAACAAATGCCATGTATTTCTGCTAGGAAAACCAAAAGCCCTTGTGAAAACAAAGTAGTCAAATGGTTTCAAGAGGCACATGAAGATGCTGTAATGACTTATGACTGACCACCAAGTTAGCGTTATCAAATCTGTTTTATTTTGCTAGCCGTCTTCTCAACGTGACTTAGAGGCCCCCAAGTATCAACAGTAACCACATACGATATGCTAACAGGTGGGTCTTAGACTCATGACAGACCAGGAAACTATCTAGAGTCTAAGCTATCTGCCCAGGCCTTCCTTTGAAGGGATACAACAAGCACACTCAGTCAATCAATGCTCTCTCTCTCTTTTCATCTCTACGCAGCTGAGACATCTCTCTATTTGTCTGGATGAGATAGAGGGATGGAGGGGGCGTAAGTTCTCGGCCTGAACGTGGCAGAGATAAACTGACCCCATGGTGTTGAAACACTCTGAATTTTTTAAGGGGTCCATATTAGGACAGCGTCCATGGAAGTTGTGTCACGCCCATTAAGGTTGTGTTGTTAACTCCAAATGATTCTGACACTAACTCCAAGTGATTCGGACACAATTTCCAGTCACAATGTGTGACTGTCCTAATATGGACAACGTACTTGAGGGCTGTGGCAGACACAGAGTGCTGTGGTCATTTACTGACCGTGGCCTGTTCCAGACATGCTGCAGGCCTTTGGCTGTCCACCCACTCGCCTCTGTACAGGCCATGTCTACTGGCTAAGTGACAGCAGGGAACAACAGTTTAGCGCAGATAGGAGGAATCTCCGTCTTCTTCCTTTGAGGCACTGTTGGGGTGTGTGGGCGAGAAGAGTGCGCACATTCACTACACAGGACACTGGTTATTGGTCATCTCCATTCTGGTTATCTCATGGAAGTCTCACAGGAGTCTCATTGAAGTCTCAGTCAATTCCCACAGGACTCTCGTTGGAGTCTCAGTCAATTCGCACAGGACTCTCGTTGGAGTCTCAGTCAATTCCCACAGGACTCTCGTTAGAGTCTCAGTCAATTCCCACAGGACTCTCGTTAGAGTCTCAGTCAATTCCCACAGGACTCTCGTTAGAGTCTCAGTCAATTCCCACAGGACTCTCGTTAGAGTCTCAGTCAATTCCCACAGGACTCTCGTTGGAGTCTCAGTCAATTCCCACAGGACTCTCGTTAGAGTCTCAGTCAATTCCCACAGGACTCTCGTTAGAGTCTCAGTCAATTCCCACAGGACTCTCGTTAGAGTCTCAGTCAATTCCCACAGGACTCTCGTTAGAGTCTCAGTCAATTCCCACAGGACTCTCATTAGAGTCTCAGTCAATTCCCACAGGACTCTCGTTAGAGTCTCAATTGATCCGAGACATCCAACTACTACGCCTCATCTTTGTTTTTTAGAATATCTCTGTCTGCCTCCAATCCAAAATTGTGAATGGCTGCCTTTGTGCCAGTGTTTTCTCTACAATGCCAAGGAGACAGGCCCCTTCAAACTCCACCAGCAGATGTACATGAGTGGAGTTATGAGTTCATAGAAAGAAAATATCTTCAAACTAACCCGTGACATAGTTATTGAGGTGTGCAGTACATACACACTGGTAGGTTCATTAGGCACAATCCGGCAGTACGTGTATGTTTTAAGTAAGTACATTTCTGACAGGTAAAAAATAATGGACAGAATCCCTTTCCCCGAATGACTAGGCCTCTTTTCTGTCCCTCGTCCTCAATGTTTCATCAACCCAAATACTCCACAGTTCCTGTTATGCTTAATTAGTCCACGGCTATAAAATCATAACATAAACTGTCTTGGGTTCCCACTACCCACAATGCTCGTTTATAAAACAAACTCGCTCGTGGAGAGAGAGTGAGATTTTGAATGGTGGTGATGGTGGTGGGTGGTGTTTGGCACTGCCAAACCCTGCGGTAGGCAGGGTAGGAGCAGACCTGGATTCAACTAGTATTTGTTTTTTTCCAAAGACTTGAGCTGCGCTTTATCGAGCTTGATCCAATTTAATAGTCCCAAAAGTGCAAACACTGCTTACCTGGTACTCGAGGCAGACTCAAGCAAATGCTAAAAAAAGAAGTAGAAAGAAAGCAAATACTATTCGAACCCAGATCTGGTGGTTTGGAAGTCCCCTGTGTTTATGTCAGTGTCAGACAGTGTGTTGGCCCCTGGGCCGGGCCCCCGGTGGTCGGCCCTTACTGCTGCTGCAGGATCTGGTTCATAGTAAATAAGCAGCTGTATGCCTGTGCATGCACTCTGCACAACGTCACGCTAGGTACTGTAGATGAGAAAGGATGTGGTAGTGGGCACCATGCTTTACACCATTCACAGCACGCTACACTCACTGTGCTACATAACACTAAGACAGGCCCAAATGGCACCCTCTTCGCTTTATATTGCACTACTTTGGACTACTACTCTGGTCAAAAGTAGAGCACTTTGGTAATAGGGTGCGATTTGGAACACACACTTGGCCCAGACGGTGGGATGAGCATGGTTAGCTTGCTGTCTTCACCAGCAGACTAATACTATGACTGGTTTTAAATCCAGAAACATTGTCTTCCTGTTTCATTTAGGGGTAACTTGGGGCTGTTTCTAAACACAACAGGCTATGGAATATAGAGATCTAAATTGTCAAAGAAAGTACATACATTCATTAAGCATAGATGCTGTCTGAAACGTTAAGTAAGCCACAGAATTTCTGCCGACTCGTCACATTTATAAAAATCAATGCAGCTTAGGCAGTACAGTTAACACAGCATGACTCATGGATCGGTCACTGATATATACTTCTCAAGGTTCGGAAACTTAATTAGTCAAAAAGCTTCTTTTAAAACCTTCGGGCAAAGCTAGCAGCTATTTTTATGACATTATTTTTTCAAGAACCGCTGAGGACTCCCAGCCTGCCTTCCCTGGTAACCCGCTAGCTAAAAGCTAGTTCCAAGCTTCATTGCTGTATCAACATTTTTGCATAAGAACCGAGGAGCCTGAACAGCAACCCAGTAAGTGCTGACTAGCCTTTTTCTGGCAGATATAAACACACAGATATGAGACAGCCTCTTCACAGCCAGGGTGCGTATGGTTGTATTTAAGGGAGGCCCGTAGAGCTGCTGAAACCGCAGTCCGGCCCTATAACGTGCTCGGAGGGTCATGGGCAGTCAAATGGCTCCTAAAAAGTGTCCTGGGTGCGATTGGCTTTCAGTGAGAGCTGAAGAAAATCCAGCCAATCCCTGTTAATCAGCCGGAGCTTTGTGGTTAACCTGGCTTTATAGTGGCTGGTGATGACAAGGCTTCAGCTACTCACACCAGGCCGGGTTCTGATGCTTCTGCAGCTACACCGCTACAACCAACACATAAATCTGTGTCTAAAATGTGTGGCTTCGTTGAGATCAAATGAATCCAAATGACAGGTTTATAACTCTTTGTGGAACCAAACTAAAAGATATAGCATACTGAATGTCAATATATGTCTGTTTTTACATGTGTCATTATAGTCTCTCAATTGTCTGTTAAAATAAATGTATTCAATAAAGTTACTCCACTCTATTTGAAAAGAATGGAAGAGCAAGACTAGTTCCATTACTCCCTGTCTGTCAGAGTGAGTGACTAATGTCACTAACATGTTTTCTACTTGCACATCCTCATCTGCTATCACTCCAGTGTTAATTGGTAAATTGTAATTATTTTTCCACTATGGCCTATTTATTTCCTTACCTCCATACTTCATTTACACACACTGTATACATATTTTCTATTGTATTATTGACAGTACGCTTGTTTAATCCATGTGTAACCCTATGTGGTTGTTTTTGTCACACTGCTTTGCTTTATCTTGGCCAGGTCGCAGGTGTAAATGAGAACTTGTTTTCAACTGGCCTACCTGGTTAAATAAAGGTCAAATAAAAAAAGTAATAAAAAATAGGTGGGAAAGATTAGGTCAAAGTGGAAGCTAAAGAGGTGGGATGTATATTGTGGATAATTACTTTATTTATAGAAGAATGCATTTAAGGACCCTGACGTAGGTCTAGTGGTGTAGGTCTAGTGGTCTAGTGATGTAGGTCTAGTGGTGTAGGTCTAGTGGTGAAGGTCTAGTGGCGTAGGTCTAGTGGTGTAGGTCTAGTGGCGAAGGTCCAGTGGTGTAGGTCTAGTGTCGTAGGTCTAGTGGTGTAGGTCTAGTGGTCTAGTGTCGTAGGTCTAGTGGTCTAGTGATGTAGGTCTAGTGGTGTAGGTCTAGTGGTGAAGGTCTAGTGACGTAGGTCTAGTGGTGAAGGTCTAGTGGCGTAGGTCTAGTGGTGTAGGTCTAGTGGCGAAGGTCTAGTGGTGAAGGTCTAGTGGTGTAGGTCTAGTGGTGTAGGTCTAGTGGTGTAGGTCTAGTGGCGAAGGTCTAGTGACGTAGGTCTAGTGGTGAAGGTCTAGTGATGTAGGTCTAGTGGTGTAGGTCTAGTGGCGTAGGTCTAGTGGTGAAGATCTAGTGACGTAGGTCTAGTGGTGAAGGTCTAGTGATGTAGGTCTAGTGGCGTAGGTCTAGTGGTGAAGGTCTAGTGGCATAGGTCTAGTGGTCTAGTGGCGTAGGTCAAGTAGTGTAGGTCTAGTGGTGAAGGTCTAGTGACGTAGGTCTAGTGGTGAAGGTCTAGTGATGTAGGTCTAGTGGTGTAGGTCTAGTGGCGTAGGTCTAGTGGTGAAGGTCTAGTGGCATAGGTCTAGTGGTCTAGTGGCGTAGGTCAAGTGGTGTAGGTCTAGTGGTGAAGTTCTAGTGACGTAGGTCTAGTGGTGAAGGTCTAGTGGTGAAAGTCTAGTGATGTAGGTCTAGTGACGTAGGTCTAGTGGTGAAGGTCTAGTGGCATTGGTCTAGTGGTGAAGGTCTAGTGGCGTAGGTCTAGTGGCTTAGGTCTAGTGGTGAAGTTCTAGTGGCATTGGTCTAGTGGTGAAGGTCTAGTTGCGTAGGTCAAGTTGCGTAGGTCTAGTGGTGAAGAACTAGTGGTGAAGGTCTAGTAGCATTGGTCTAGTGGTGAAGGACTAGTGGCGTAGGTCTAGTGGTGTAGGTCTAGTGGTGAAGGTCTAGTGACGTAGGTCTAGTGGCGAAGGTCTAGTGGTGAAGGACTAGTGGTGAAGGTCTAGTGGCGTAGGTCTAGTGGCGTAGGTCTAGTGGTGAAGGTCTAGTGACGTAGGTCTAGTGGCGAAGGTCTAGTGGTGAAGGCCTAGTGGCGTAGGTCTAGTGGCGAAGGTCTAGTGGTGAAAGTCTAGTGACGTAGGTCTAGTGGTGAAGGACTAGTGGCGTAGGTCTAGTGGTGAAGGTCTAGTGGTGAAAGTCTAGTGACGTAGGTCTAGTGGTGAAGGTCTAGTGGCATAGGTCTAGTGGCGAAGGTCTAGTGGTGAAAGTCTAGTGACGTAGGTCTAGTGGCGTAGGTCTAGTGATGAAGGTCTAGTGGTGAAGGTCTAGTGGCATAGGTCTAGTGGTGTATGTCTAGTGACGTAGGTCTAGTGGTGAAGGTCTAGGGACGTAGGTCTAGTGGTCTAGGGGCGTAGGTCTAGTGGTGAAGGTCTAGTGGTGTAGGTCTAGTGACGTAGGTCTAGTGGTGAAGGTCTAGGGACGTAGGTCTAGTGGTGTAGTGGTGCAGGTCTAGTGGTAAAGGTCTAGTGGTGAAGGTCTAGTGGTGAAGGTCTAGTGGTGAAGGTCTAGTGGCGTTTGTCTAGTGGTGAAGGTCTAGTGGTGAAGGTCTAGTGGCATAGATCTAGTGGCATAGGTCTAGTGGCGTAGGTCTAGTGGCGTAGGTATAGTTTTCTGCATTGTGTTTCTATCAAGGCACAAGGCGAGACCCAGATGTAGACACAGGTGGCAGATGGTTGGAGTCTTACAATGTTTATTAATCCAAAAGGGTAGGCAAGAGAATGTTCGTGGACAGGCAAAAAGGTCAAAACCAGATCAGAGTCCAGGAGGTACAGAATGGCAGACAGGCTCCTGGTCAAGGCAGGCAGAATGGTCAGGCAGGCGGGTACAAAATCCAGAAAAAGGCAAGGGTCAAAACCAGGAGGAAAAGAAAAAGGAGAATGCAAAAAAGCAGGAGAACGGGAAAACGCTAGTTGACTTGAAAACATACAGGACGAACTGGCACAGAGAGACAGGAAACACAGGGATAAATACACATGGGAAAACAAGTGACACCTTGACGGGGTGGAGACAATAACGAGGACAGGTGAAACTGATCAGGGTGTGACAGTTTCATATCTTGTAGATCTTTAGGTTGGGTGAAGAGGGGAGGTAGTGAAGAACAAAACAGCCATAAGTCTTACTTCTAGAATAATATTGTGTTGCACTTCTAGTTTACTGAGGCCATATTCTGTCCTATAAACATCTAGATCACTAGAGCCATATTCTGTCCTATACACATCTAGATCACTAGGGCCATATTTTTCTACATTTTCTTATTAACACAACGTATGTAGATACTGTAAATAGATAGGGTTTACATGCATCCACAAAGACAGAGAATAACCATGTGTGTGTGTGTGTGTGTGTGTGTGTGTGAGTGTGTGTGTGTGTGTGTGTGTGTGTGTGTGTGTGTGTGTGTGTGTGTACTTGTGTGTGTGCCAGTGGAGGCTACTGAGGGGAGGACGGCTCATAACAATGGCTGGAACGAAGTGAATGCAATGGCATCAGACACCTGGAAACCATGTGTTTGATACCACTCCACTGATTCCGCTCCAGTCATTACAACGAGCCCGTCTTCCCCAATGAAGGCACCACCACCTCCTGTGGTGTGTACGTGCATGTGCTCCTGCATGCATGCATGTGTCCGTGCATCCATATATGTGTGTGTTAGAGACCTTCCCGGCCTGCCAGAGTAGACCCACTATCACAGCAGATGTCTTGGAGTTAACCCACACTTCCTCCAGGAAGACCCAGGGGAGAGGCAGGGGAGACACAGCCCTGGGGTGGCTGACTGGTTGGGAGAAGGGAGGGAGGGAGGGAGGGAGGGAGGGAGGGAGGGAGGGAGGGAGGGAGGGAGAAGAGGCTCTGGATCCTATCTCTCTGCCTCCACCATGACCTGCCTCCTGGGCACTATCTGCATCTGGGCTAGAGCTACACACACACACACACACACACACACACACACACACACACACACACACACACACACACACACACACACACACCACACACACACACACACACACTCTACCCCTACTCCTCAGCAACAACCTGCAGATGGAGTCACCATTGTGATTGTAAATTCTTCCTTCTTTTCTGAACTCTAAATTTGTATTTATCTTCTCTTTCTCAATGTGGCTGTTCTTTCCTTTTATTTTCCTTTTTAAGTTTGTCTGTGTTTTCTGTCTGGAAGAGAAGCACATGTCCTGCATGTGTCCTAAAGTTACTAGAAGTGACATTTCTCTAAGCAATCAAGATGATGTTGATGTTGTTACACAACATTTGGAACTCAATCAGCTGGGGACAGTGTGTGTGTGTGTGTGTGCTCGCGTGTGCGCATGCGAGTGTGCGCGTGTGCACATGCGAGTGCGTGTGTCTGCATGTGTGTCTGTGTGAGCATCTGTGTGTGCATACATGTCAGAGGAAGCAAGGGCCTCCAGAAATTTGATACACCCTATCCCACTCTCAGGAAGAGAGGCCTAGTCACACATCAGATAACACACCCAACGACTCTGGATATTTTGGTTTGAGCTTTACATGCATAATGCATGACCTCTCACTGTAATAGTCTCTGTCAATAGTCTCCAATCATCACCACTCTGCTCGACAGATCCACTTCCATGGTCTGGGGCTCCCCAGTGGAGACCCCCACTCAAAATGGGGACAGGAAATCAGCACTGATGGTAATGAGGCTGGAGGAAAACGCTCCAAAATGGACCAAACTTCTACCTTCCCTTCGAATGATTCTGTGGTTTACATTTCAGATTGATCATGGTCTGTTTCGGCTGTCAAACACACGGTTCGCTGTCTGCCTCATTTGAAAAGGGAACAGTGATTTAAGTCCATCTTATTGACACTGCTGGTGTATTTCTATGTAGGTCTATACAGTTGACACGTGCATGTCCATACCTTTTTATTATATTGTGTCAACGCTGTTTCTCAATGACTTTCTCTCTCTCTATTATTCAATTCCATTCAATATAAAATACGTTATTTATCCTAGAAAAGAATAGAAAATAATATAATGTCTTCTCATCTCAAAGCCCCCATCAGGAGGCCCAGAATCCCCCAGCGAGCCAGTCAGATCAGCCTGTATCTCCTCTCACATGTAGCTGCTGTCTCCCACATCCATCTGGTCACCCCTCTTCCTCTTCAGGGTCAGTCCCACTCCAGTCTGGTCACCCTTCTTCCTCTTCAGGGTCAGTCCCACTCCAGTCTGGCCCTCAACTTCGTATTCAGGGTCAGTCCCACTCCCGTCTGGTCCTCCACTTTGTCTTCAGTGTCAGTCCCACTCCAGTCTGGTCACTCATCTTCCCCTTCAGTGTCAGCTTGTGTGCTGCTTATTTTGGTAAACAAACCCAGACCTGGGTTTAAAACATATTTATTCTTTCAAATTGCCTATGTGTGATTCTAGCAGAGCACTCTTCATTAGACAATTCACCTCACATGCAGGGCGTGACCTTTCCCCTCCCTGACCCAGCAGACTAGCAGGAAGTGGAGGAAGGGAAGTAGCAGAGGAGCTGAGCCTAGGGGGTTTGTTCCAAGACAGCGGATGTAGCAGCAGAGGACGAGGACCATGTGTGGTTTTGATATCCGTTGTGCAGCCGGACAGGAAGCAGAGGTGAACAGCAGGCGGAATGATCTGTTGATCATCTGGGATGCTGGGGCCCCACAGCATTGCAGCAACATTCCTGCAACGTCGCAAGGAGGATGTTATTTGTTATAGGGGGACCCAGACCAGACATTGCCGTAATAGACCCAGTCCCAGGCAGAAACCTTGAGACTACAAACCCCGCCCAGAACAATTTAGCAACGTGCCAAAAACATTTGAGAAGCCATGATGAAGAGATAATTTGCTATAAAGGACATAGAACAGACAAGGCCATACACCATGAGACTGGCCATAACAGACCAGAGCTCCATACATCATGAGACTGGCTATAACAGACCGGAGCACCATACACCATGAGACTGGCCATAACAGACCAGAGCTCCATACATCATGAGACTGGCTATAACAGACCGGAGCACCATACACCATGAGACTGGCCATAACAGACCAGAGCTCCATACATCATGAGACTGGCCATAACAGACCAGAGCACCATACTCCATGAGACTGGCCATAACAGACCAGAGCTCCATACACCATGAGACTGGCCATAACAGACCAGAGCTCCATACACCATGAGACTGGCCATAACAGACCAGAGCTCCATACATCATGAGACAGGCCATAACAGACCAGAGCACCATACACCATGAGACTGGCCATAACAGACCAGAGCTCCATACATCATGAGACTGGCCATAACAGACCAGAGCTCCCTATGACATGAGACTGGCCATAACAGACCGGAGCTCCATACACCATGAGACTAGCCATAACAGACCGGAGCTCCATACACCATGAGACTGGCCATAACAGACCAGAGCTCCATACATCATGAGACAGGCCATAACAGACCAGAGCACCATACACCATGAGACAGGCCATAACAGACCAGAGCTCCATACACCATGAGACTGGCCATAACAGACCAGAGCACCATACTCCATGAGACTGGCCATAACAGACCGGAGCTCCATACACCATGAGACTGGCCATAACAGACCAGAGCTCCATACACCATGAGACTGGCCATAACAGACCAGAGCTCTATACACCATGAGACTGGCCATAACAGACCAGAGCTCCATACACCATGAGACTGGCCATAACAGACCAGAGCTCCATACATCATGAGACAGGCCATAACAGACCAGAGCACCATACACCATGAGCCTGGCCATAACAGACCAGAGCTCCATACATCATGAGACTGGCCAGAACAGACCAGAGCTCCATACACCATGAGACTGGCCATAACAGACCAGAGCACCATACACCATGAGACTGGCCTTAACAGACCAGAGCTCCCTACGACATGAGACTGGCCATAACAGACCGGAGCTCCATACACCATGAGACTGGCCATAACAGACCAGAGCTCCATACACCATGAGACTGGCCATAACAGACCAGAGCTCCATACACCATGAGACTGGCCATAACAGACCAGAGCTCCATACATCATGAGACTGACCATAACAGACCAGAGTTCCCTACACCATGAGACTGGCCATAACCAAGCAGAGCTCCATACACCATGAGACTGACCATAACAGACCAGAGCACCATACACCATGAGATTTCTGCATAAATTGGTCATAAAATTTGATCTGAACTTTATCTAGGTCACAACAATAGACAAAAAGTCTGCTTAAACTAATAACACACAAACAATTATGTTTTCATGTCTTAATTGAATACACTGTGTAAACATTCACAGTGCAGGGTGGGGAAAGTATGTGAACCCTTGGATTTAATAACTGGTTGACCCTCCTTTGGCAGCAATAACCTCAACCAAATGTTTTCTGTAGTTGCGGATCAGACCTGCACAACTGTCAGGAGGAATTTTGGACCATTCCTCTTTACAAAACTCTTTCAGTTCAGCAATATTCTTTGGATGTCTGGTGTGAACTGCTCTCTTGAGGTCATGCCACAGCATCTCAATCGGGTTGAGGTCAGGACTCTAACTGGGCCACTCCAGAAGGCGTATTTTCTTCTGTTGAAGCCATTCTGTTGTTGATTTACTTCTGTGTTTTGGGTTGTTATCCTGTTGCATCACCCAACTTCTGTTGAGCTTCAATTGCCAGACAGATAGCCTAACATTCTCCTGCAAAATGCCTTGATACATTTGGGAATTCATTTTTCTGTTGATGATAGCAAGCTGTCCAGGCGCTGAGGCAGCAAAGCAGCCCCAAACCATGATACTCCCCCTCCACCATACTTTACAGTTGGGATGAGGTTTTGATGTTGGTGTGCTGCGCCTTTTTATCTCCACACATAGTGTTGTGTGTTCCTTCCAAACAACTCCACTGTAGTTCATCTGTCCACAGAATATTCAGCCAGTAGCGCTGTGGAACAGCCAGGTGCACTTCAGACATGCAGCAATGTTTTTTTGGACAGCAGTGGCTTCTTCCGTGGTGTCCTCCCATGAACACCATTTTTAGTGTTTTATGTATCGTAGACTGGTCAACAGAGATGTTAGCATGTTCCAGAGATTTCTGTAAGTCTTTAGCTGACACTCTAGGATTCTTAACCTCATTGAGCATTCTGCGCTCTGCTCTTGCAGTCATCTTTGCAGGACGGCCACTCCTAGAGAGAGTAGCAACAGTGCCGAACTTTCTCCATTTATAGACAATTTGTCTTACCATGGACTAATGAACATCAAGGCTTTTAGAGATACTTTTGTAACCCTTTCCAGCTTTATGCAAGTCAACAATTCTTAATCTTAGGTCTTCTGAGATCTCTTTTGTTCGAGGCATGGTTCACATCAGGCAATGCTTCTTGTGAATAGCAAACGCACATTTTGTGAGTGTTTTTATAGGGCAGGGCAGCTCTAACCAACATCTCCAATCTCGTCTCATTGATTGGACTCCAGGTTAGCTGACTCCTGACTCCAATAATTTGTATGTTATTAGTTTAAGCACACTATGTTTGTCTATTGTTGTGACTTAGATGAAGATCAGATCAAATTTGATGATGAATTTAGAGAAATCCAGAAATCCAGGTAATTGCACATACATTATTTACAGTGGCAAGAAAAAGTAACTGTGAAGTTGTTCCTGATTCTTTACACAGCCCCCATATCAAATCCAAAAATGTAACTAATTATAATTTTTTAACCTGTGACAGACTACAGGCTCTATATACAGATAGATACTCAGATATCATTGTATTTTGTTTCCCACTTGTTAGCTCTTGTTTTCCCCAGTCCTGGTAAGAGGGAAGGTCTCTCTCCTGGCTGTATTTGGATCTCTGGGTGTACAGTAGAGGGCTAAGTGATGGACAGGTCTCTGGGTGTACAGTAGAGGGCTAAGTGGTGGACAGGTCTCTGGGTGTACAGTAGAGGGCTAAGTGATGGACTGGTCTCTGGGTGTACAGTAGAGGGCTAAGTGGTGGACAGGTCTCTGGGTGTACAGTAGAGGGCTAAGTGATGGACAGGTCTCTGGGCGTACAGTATCAGGGCTAAGTGATGGACAGGTCTCTGGGTGTACAGTAGAGGGCTAAGTGGTGGACAGGTCTCTGGGTGTACAGTAGAGGGCTAAGTGATGGACTGGTCTCTGGGTGTACAGTAGAGGGCTAAGTGATGGACAGGTCTCTGGGTGTACAGTATCAGGGCTAAGTGATGGACAGGTCTCTGAGTGTACATTATCATGGCTAAGTGGTGGACAGGTCTCTGGGTGTACAGTAGAGGGCTAAGTGGTGGACAGGTCTCTGGGTGTACAGTATCAGGGCTAAGTGGTGGACAGGTCTCTGGGTGTACAGTAGAGGGCTAAGTGGTGGACAGGTCTCTGGGTGTACAGTAGAGGGCTAAGTGGTGGACAGATTTCCGGGTGTACAGTATCAGGGCTAAGTGGTGGACAGGTCTCTGGGTGTACAGTAGAGGGCTAAGTGGTGGACAGGTCTCTGGGTGTACAGTATCAGGGCTAAGTGGTGGACAGGTCTCTGGGTGTACAGTAGAGGGCTAAGTGGTGGACAGGTCTCTGGGTATACAGTATCAGGGCTAAGTGGTGGACAGGTCTCTGGGTGTACAGTATCAGGGCTAAGTGGTGGACAGGTCTCTGGGTGTACAGTACAGGGCTAAGTAGTGGACAGGTCTCTGGGTGTACAGTATCAGGGCTAAGTGGTGGACAGGTCTCTGGGTGTACAGTACAGGGCTAAGAGATGGGCAGGTGTCTGGCCTGCAGGGAAGCCTAGCTGCAGACTGTGTGGCGCTCCAGACCTGGGTCCACCACCATACCTGGGTTCAAGTAGTATTTGTTTTCTTTCAAATACTTTAGCTAAGCGCTCTATTGAGCTTGTACTGCTGAGAAAGAGACCAATGGAATTTTCACTGGCACTTTGGCACTTTATGGCACTACAGCTAGGTTCAATCAAACGAGCAATGTATTTGGAAGAAAACAAGTACTATTTGGACCCAGGTCTGGTCCAGCACTGCCTTGGCCTGCCTTGGGCTGGGCTGGGCTGAGGTTTTTACACCTGAATCTGAGAGGGTCTGGGGACTTTGTCCATGTATCTCCAGTAGCAGATCCCCTGCAGTGTCTGGCCGGCAGCGCCTCAGCCAGCTGTGCCAGCCTTCAGAAGGCCTGTCAAAACAAGGCTTTTTATATGAGCGGGGTCCTAAGTGAGTGGTGGTGGTGAGCCCAGGCTCTGACATTGACAGATGGCCCTTGCTGCCGAATATGAATTTGCACCAGCGTATTATGATCCGAGATAACTTTATTTATACAACGGGAGCCTGACGATAAATACAAATTCATATTCCAACACCTGATGAATTCACACAAACTCATCTGTTTGCCCGAAAAATAATTTTGTCTCCCACTTTTTCTGATGCTAGTATAAGAGTAACAGTGTGGTTTTTCCTGGTTCAAAATAGTCTGGCTGCTTTCGGTTGCTGCAGAAAACCATTCGTCTTCTCTGAGGTAACAAAAGGCTACCTGTGAGTGCAGGCGGGGATCATGCCACACGTATGTAACATGATCGGGCCGGCTGATGGACTGCGAACAGCGTGGGTAGTGATTTTAGAGCGCCAGGCTGATATTGTCACATTTAGGAGAGCATGACCTATCTGTTTCAAGAGCTCTCAAGTCAAGCATGTATGCCAAAGTAAACAAACGTGTGTGTGTGTGTGTGTGGTGTGTGTGTGTGTGTGTGTGTGTGTGTGTGTGTGTGTGTGTGTGTGTGTGTGTGTGTGTGTGTGTGTGTGTGTGTGTGTGTGTGTGTGTGTGTGTTTGTGGAGATGAAGGGGGTAAAAACACACAGTCTTGTCAGAATCATGAAAAGCAGACTGCATTGATGACAAGGTGGAGGTGTCCAGAAAAACCTGATCCCTCATTTTCTCTCCCAAGGGAGAACCTGCAAGCTTGCTGGTTTCCTGTTTTTGGGGACAGAACCACAGCTATGTGGCATATCTCAAGACGCTCTGTATCACTGTGCACCATCCCACGTCAGGGACCACTTCCCCTCGCTTTCTCCAACGCTCTCTCCGCCCTCCACTCCACTCTTTGATTCACCGCCAAAGCAAACAGGGGACCGCTAGCCCCCGTTCCCATAGCGACAGAGCTCAGGCCATGCACAGCGCTGCCCTTGAAGATTTGGATCTAGCAGTAGGCAGGAAGACAAACAAAGAGGCCGATTCAGGCCGAGCTGCTTTGGACGCAGGCAGGACTTTCTGCTGGACACTGTGTCCGAGATCAGACTACACATGGAGAAAACCTTCCAATGAGCTAGAGACTTATCACATCCAATCAGGCGAGTGATATTAACACATCCTGTCACTTGGTGAGGCTCACTGAACAAAGAGGTTGCTTGTCAGAGTTGGATGGTTTCATTAATAGGAGTGTAATGGGAAAGGATATAGCTTTAGTTGGTGTAATTAGCTCAGTGTACTGTTGAGAGGGCCAAAGTGCCTTCTAGTCGAAAAAAACAGCCAGCCACACACAGACATGGCTCAGTCCTTTGAAGGGGAAATTGCAAGAATAATGCAGGGGACTTGCCTGGCTGTGTTGTGCGTTATTTTTCAGTGTTGACTCTGTTTGTATTTCCTACAAAAAGGCCCCTCCTCTAGTCCAAAACCTGACCTCCACCAGGCCATACAGTGTCTCCTCCTCTAGTCCTAAACCTGACCTCCACCAGGCCATACAGTGTCTCCTCCTCTAGTCCTAAACCTGATCTCCACCAGGCCATACAGTGTCTCCTCTAGTCCTAAACCTGACCTCGACCAGGCCATACAGTGTCTCCTCCTCTAGTCCTAAACCTGACCTCCACCAGGCCATACAGTGTCTCCTCTAGTCCTAAACCTGACCTCCACCAGGCCATACAGTGTCTCCTCCTCTAGTCCTAAACCTGATCTCCACCAGGCCATACAGTGTCTCCTCCTCTAGTCCTAAACCTGACCTCCACCAGGCCATACAGTGTCTCCTCCTCTAGTCCTAAACCTGACCTCGACCAGGCCATACAGTGTCTCCTCTAGTCCTAAACCTGACCTCCACCAGGCCATACAGTGTCTCCTCCTCTAGTCCTAAACCTGACCACCAGGCCATACAGTGTCTCCTCTAGTCCTAAACCTGACCTCCACCAGGCCATACAGTGTCTCCTCCTCTAGTCCTAAACCTGACCTCCACCAGGTCATACAGTGTCTCCTCCTCTAGTCCTAAACCTGACCACCAGGCCATACAGTATCTCCTCCTCTAGTCCTAAACCTGACCTCCACCAGGTCATACAGTGTCTTCTCCTCTAGTCCTAAACCTGACCTCCACCAGGTCATACAGTGTCTCCTCCTCTAGTCCTAAACCTGACCTCCACCAGGTCATACAGTGTCTCCTCCTCTAGTCCTAAACCTGACCACCAGGCCATACAGTGTCTCCTCCTCTAGTCCTAAACCTGACCTCCACCAGGCCATACAGTGTCTCCTCCTCTAGTCCTAAACCTGACCTCCTCCAGGCCATACAGTGTCTCCTCCTCTAGTCCTAAACCTGATCTCCACCAGGCTATACAATGTCTCCTCTAGTCCTAAACCTGACTTCCACCAGGCTATACAGTGTCTCCTCTAGTCCTAAACCTGACCTCCACCAGGTCATACAGTGTCTCCTCTAGTCCTAAACCTGACCTCCACCAGGCTATGCAGTGTCTCCTCCTCAAACAGTGTCTCCTCCTTTTGTCCTAAACCTGACCTCCACCAGGCCATACAGTGTCTCCTCTAGTCCTAAACCTGACCTCCACCAGGCCATACAGTGTCTCCTCCTCTAGTCCTAAACGTGACCTCCACCAGGCCAGACAGTGTCTCCTCTTGTCCTAAACCTGACCTCCACCAGGCCATACAGTGTCTCCTCTAGTCCTAAACCTGACCTCCACCAGGCCATACAGTGTCTCCTCCTCTAGTCCTAAACGTGACCTCCACCAGGCCAGACAGTGTCTCCTCTTGTCCTAAACCTGACCTCCACCAGGCCATACAGTGTCTCCTCTAGTCCTAAATGTGACCTCCACCAGGCCATACAGTGTCTCCTCCTCTAGTCCTAAACCTGACCTCCACCAGGCCATACAGTGTCTCCTCTAGTCCTAAACCTGACCACCACCAGGCCATACAGTGTCTCCTCTATTCCTAAACCTGACCTCCACCAGGCCATACAGTGTCTCCTCCTCTAGTCCTAAACCTGACCTCCACCAGGCCATACAGTGTCTCCTCAGCATAGGCCTAGGCACTTGGTAGTGCAATGTGTCCTCTAAGAATCGAGAAGCTAGTACAGGGAATACATTTAATAATAAATGAAACACGGAACGTAACAAGAAACACGAGTAGCGTACAGACATATAAAACAGGATCAGAATCAATAACGCCTGGGGAAAGAACCAAAGGGAGGTGATGGAGTCCAGGTGATTCTTATGAAGCGCTGAAATTTCACCCAGAAAAAATGTGATATTGATTTAAAATTGCCTTATTGGGCTTTTCATTATGGCCACATCTACCTCCTCTATAAACACAGAGTGTAAAAAGTCAAAAGGAGCTACCTGATCAGTAACTCAGACAATTTCTGCCAAGAAAAACCTGTATAAATCAAAGCCATATTTCAGCGCTGCCTCGCCGAGATGTAAATCTGTTGCTCAGAATGTCTGTGGAGGCTCTGGGGCAAGATCTAGTCTGTTATGGTTGATTCAAATGGATTAAGGTGGAGATCATAGTGTGTCTCCTCCCAAAGCCCTGCTCTGAACTCTCCGTAGCTCCAGCAGTTACTCTATGTCTCCACGATGAGAAATATAGACCAAGTTAAAGAACCTGTTGGGGATAGGGGGCAGTATTGACACGGCCAGATAAAAAACGTACCCGATTTAATCTGGTTACTACTCCTGCCCAGTAACTAGAACATGCATATAATTATTGGCTTTGGATAGAAAACACCATAAAGTTTCTAAAACTGTTTGAATGGTGTCTGTGAGTTTAACAGAACTCATATGGCAGGCAAAAACCTGAGAGGATTCTATATGGGAAGTGGCCTGTCTGACAAGTTGTTGTTCATCTTGGCTCTTTTTATTGAAGACTGAGGATCTTTGCTATAACGTGACACTTCCTACGGCTTCCATAGGCTCTCAGAGCCCGGGAAAAAGCTGAATGATATCGAGGCAACCTCTGGCTGAAACACATTATCGCTTTTGGCAAGTGGCCGATCAGAGTACTATGGGCTTAGGCGCATGCCCGAGTCGACCCCATGCTTTATTTTCTTTCGTCTGTTTACCTAAATGCAGATTCCCGGTCGGAATATTATCGCTTTTTTATGAGAAAAATGGCATAAAAATTGATTTTAAACAGCGGTTGACATGCTTCGAAGTACGATAATGGAATATTTCGATTTTTTTTGTCACGAAATGCGCCATGCTCGTCACCCTTCTTTACCCTTTCGGATAGTGTCTTGAACGCACGAACAAAACGCCGCTATTTGGATATAACGATGGATTATTTGGGACCAAACCAACATTTGTTATTGAAGTAGAAGTCCTGGGAGTGCATTCTGACGAAGAACACCAAAGGTAATAACATTTTTCTTATAGTAAATCTGACTTTGGTGAGTGCTAAACTTGCTGGGTGTCTAAATAGCTAGCCCTGTGATGCCGGGCTATCTACTTAGAATATTACAAAATGTGCTTTCACCGAAAAGCTATTTTAAAATCGGACATATCGAGTGCATAGAGGAGTTCTGTATCTATAATTCTTAAAATAATTGTTATGCTTTTTGTGAACGTTTATCGTGAGTAATTTAGTAAATTCACCGGAAGTTTGCGGGGGGTATGCTAGTTCTGAACGTCACATGCTAATGTAAAAAGCTGGTTTTTGATATAAATATGAACTTGATTGAACAAAACCTGCATGTATTGTATAACATAATGTCCTAGGTGTGTCATCTGATGAAGATCATCAAAGGTTAGTGCTGCATTTAGCTGTCTTCTGGGTTTTTGTTACATTATATGCTAGCTTGAAAAATGGGTGTCTGATTATTTCTGGCTGGGTACTCTGCTGACATAATCTAATGTTTTGCTTTCGTTGTAAAGCCTTTTTGAAATCGGACAGTGTGGTTAGATTAAATCCTGTTGGTAGGATATACGTGATCATAGTAAGTCTATTTTATTTTCCATTGATTGTACGTTAGCTTATGGGACCGATGGTAAATGGAGATTACTCGCTCGCCGTCGGATCCTTACAAGGCACCCAGACCTTCGTCCCCAATATCTCCGTTTCTTTCTCCTGCGAATGACGGGGATGAGGGCCTTGTCGGGCGTCTGAAGTAAATCCTTCCTGTCCGACTCGTTAAATATAAAGTATTCCTCCAGTACAGGGTGAGCAATCGCTGTACTGATATCTAGAAGCTATTTTTGGTCATAACACACGGCGGCAGAAACATTATTGTCACGTCCTGACCAGTAATAGGGGTTATTTGTTATTGTAATTTGGTCAGGACGTGGCAGGGGGTGTTTGTTTTATGTGGTTCAGGGTGTGTTTTGTGTATGTGTTTATGTAGAGGGGGTATTTGATTTATTAGTCCGGGGTTTGTTAGTCATTGTTCTGTTAGTATATTTCTATGTTCTATCTAGTCTTTTGTAGTTCTATGTTTAGTTAATTGGGGTTGGACCTTCAATTGGAGGCAGCTGGTTATTGTTGCCTCTGATTGAGGGTCCTATAATTAGGAGTTTGTTTTTCATGGGATTTTGTGGGAGATTGTGCTTGTTTAGCTGTTTGCCTGACAAGACTGTCCAGTTCGTTTTGTTTAGTATACGTTTATGTGTTTTCCTTCTTCACCAAATAAAAAGATGAGTGTACATTTTCCCGCTGCGTCTTGGTCTCTACCCTACGACACCCGTGACAATTATGTACAAAATAAGATACAAATAATGCAATAAAACACACACAAACACACACAATAGCACAAACACATGAGACCAGAGGCCACTGAGTGATATTGCTGTTAAAACATAACATTAAAAATCAAGTATCAGCTGCATCAAGTTAGTGCTCAGCTTTACCCAGAAAATCTGAGGGGACACAAAGTATGTGAGGATGGAGGGAGGGTGGTCCGGAGAGGGCCTAGGAAGTTGGAGAATTTTGCATTTTTCAGACACCTGAAACAGCTTTTTCCTGCAAACAAGAGCAATAGTAATTATCCTTAATTCTATTTAAAAATATTCTATGTAAAAATGTGTTTATTTTTCTGCATATCAGCTGTCTGTATCCTCCTGGCTGGTGGTTAAAAAAAACTAAAAAAACTAAATATACATCTCTGCAAAAATCTGAGTAAAAGATTTAAAGGAATGTGAGTCTTATTCAGTACATTTAGTAATTGCTTGCTTTTCTTAAGTTTACCAACCTTACCACCAGGCATGCCAGCTAAGATAGTTAGACAAGCTAGCTACTCTAACTTCAATTATAGCCTGAAATGTCTTCTTGCTAGCTAGTTATGAGGTTGGGAGATTTTGTACCAACAATATCTGGGCTAGCTGAAGCCAACTTAAAAAAATTCAAAAAATGAATTGCTTAATTTGATCACCCAGTTGCAGGAGAACTTTCCTGCAATGCAGGAAATGTAAAACGTATAGTGTATTTGAGGTTTAAAAAGGCATCTGAAGTTTGTAATTTCCACTTTGAAATTACAGACTTGATTTTCCATTACGAAAAATGTATCGACCCCTACAAAAATGTCCATAATCCACATAATCTTTCCTATTGCTGCAGGATTATTTTCCTGCTGTAGCAAATGGCTCAAATTAAGATCTGTTGGTGGCTCGTATTATTAGAGAGAAACAGCAACACATTTAAACAAAATAATAATTATATATATTTTTTAAGTTTTATTTTTTAGCAGTACAAATCTGAGGAGGCACGTGCCCCTGTGCCCCCTATGGGCAATGTCTCAGTGAATGACTAAAAGTGACTGGTTATGATGCATAGTATATCAGCAAAGACCAGTACAGTACTGCCTTATGATGTCAAGCCTCTCCATCTCCATACAAGGATGTACAGGGATACAGAAGTTCAGGACAACCTTTTCTTGGTGCTAAAGCAACATTTACCATAAACCTCATTATAATCTGGCACAGCAACATTTACCATAAACCTCATTATAATCTGGCACTGCAACATTTACCATAAACCTCATTATAATCTGGCACTGCAACATTTACCATAAACCTCATTATAATCTTGCACTGCGACATTTACCATGATCCTCATGATATTTTGGCAATGTGATTTCATTGGAACATTTTCTACAACAATGTACATTATGAAGTGATATTTATGTATTGTTTAATTTACTAAACTAGTTAAATAATCACATTCACATTGTTGAAGAATAGTTTCCGTTACAATCAAACTGCAAGATTATTATGAGATTTAAGGTATTTTTCTGCACTTTGCACAGTGTTTTAGACAATGGAAATGTCACCCTCAGTAAACAGGTCAAATGTCACAGGAACTCTGCTCCCTCTTAAAAAAACAAGAAACACCTGACCTTCCCACGTCGTTCACCAGGAGCCCTTTTTAGACGAAGGTGGCCCCCCTTTGCTCCCCATGAAAGACCCTCAGGGGTCCTGCTCTCCCCTGTGTGTTGACAGTGTTACTGCACATGTGGGCCACTGAAAGATTGGGTGTACTTCCCTCTCAATTGTTCTGACCCCTGTAAACTTGTGGCCTGGGCTACCAATGGGCCTTTCCGGTCTGAAATATCTCACCCTTATTAAATTATTCTCCTAGGTATTTGCCCCTACTGGGCCCTCTGGACACGTGCCTCCAGCCAAGCTACAGGAGCCAAGTACTGTGTTCATTAACTTTCCATTGAATGGAGTTTGTTGCTAAAACAGGGTAACGACAAGGATAATGTGACTCTATGAAAAGGAGGTTTGGGAGTCCCCATAGACTAATTAGGACACAGACAAGTAGGTTACCTTGTTCTAATCCACTTTGTTTAAATGTTATGGTGAGAAAACAGAAGAGTAACAATTGCTTGCCTCTTAACCCTTGCTTTATAATAAAGAGCTGATGTAACAATTTGAGTATTGTGCTGCTGAGAAATGCATCAGATATATACGCCAATGTCCTTATTACAGCATAACCTTTGGAACAACAGTGTCCCTATTACAGCATAACCTTTAGAACAACAGTGTCGTTTTACCAGTGGTTGTGCTGTCAAAGACCAATACAGGAATGAAGCAGTGTGCATGCCTAATATACCTAATTGTCTTTAGGTTCCTAACAGACCAATAAATTATATAATAGTATAATATAAGCCATTTAGCAGACGGGTTCATACTTTTTACGTACAGGTGGTCCTGGGAATCTAACCCACTGTCTGTCCTGGCATTGCATCCATCCATCCAGCCATCCACCCATCCAGCAGCCCTTCTGTTTAATTCTGTGTCAGTCAGAGCCATCTCCATGCTGCCTGCTGCCGTGCCTCCAGCCACCAATCCTGTAGCCTATGGAAACTGCCCTGGCTGGGCTGGGGTTTGATTGATGAGGGCCCCACTGTGCTGGGCCCTCCCAGGTGAGCAGGCCTTCAGAAGTGAGGCGTTTGGAGGCGCTGTGTGATAACATGGAGCTGTCCTCCCTGCCACCATCTTACTATGAGCCTCATTCTTCATGAGCATGACCACATCACAGCCTCACAGCAGGCAGAGCCCAACACGTCTCGCCTCCTCCCCTCTTCTCCATCCTCTTTCTCCCCTTCTGCTGGTGTTACCAGGAAACAGAGGCGAGTTCATTTCAACTCGACATGAGTCAGTTTGAGCTCCACGATGGAACATTAGTTTGAATTCCATATTCAGTGTTCTGTGGTTACAGTGCAATATATTGCAAAAGTGATTTTGAGGCGTGAAAGCATGAGCTGTGTACACAGGATAGATTCAGAGTTTCAGAGTTATGAATAAACTGTCAACCTTCCTGGCCTTAATGGACACTAAGGGTGGCGTGATCCAAGATCCAAGCAATCAGATGCAGTCCAGTCTCTGACCAACCACTGACGACCACATAGAGAGTAGCCAGACAGACTCGCGCGTGGTCTGGACTCCAGGAGCTTAATGTGTCCCACTTACTCCAAAATGATCTTCTTCTCCTGGGCCAGCAGAGCAGAGAGGTGGGCCCTACCTTCCCTCACCACAACCTGCACCCCAGACACTTAAACCTTCATTCCTCCCTGCCTTCTGCTCTCTTTTTTGTGAGAATTGCAGCGTGGCGTCCAGGTCCTGATGGGTTTGCTGGCAGATTGGGCCAGAACTCCTCACTGAGAACCACTGTTTCTCCATTGCTAAGGGAGAGGCAGAAGGAATGTACAGGGACCACCTGATTGTTTTTGATATGTCCCAACCTAGTTTACCTAAGGTATTCCCATTCAGCAATTATTGTGTGAATGGACTTTTTATAGGCTATCCGTCTGCTCCAGGTCAAACGCACGCACGCATGCACGCACACACGCGCACACACACACGCACACACACACACACACACACACACACACACACACACACACACACACACACACACACACACACACACACACACACACACACACACACACACACACACACACACACACACACACACACACACACACACACACACAGCATACAGAGTTCTCTTCTGCTACAAATGCATGTAGTCTCTGGCGAGGTATAATTACATCATGTCCAATGACTTATCATATCCATACTCACAGTAGAGTGCCATTTTTTAACCTCTTAGTTATCCCATTCCCGCTCCAATCCCTTGGATCAATTTGACAACATCCAGTGAAATTGCAGCGTGCCAAATTCAAAAACAGAAATACTCATAATAACAATTCATAAAACATACAAGTGTTATACATCAAAATAAAGCTTAAACAGACGAGAAATGACTGCTTTGATTGAGCAAATTGATTTCCAACCAATGACAGAGCCTGAAATGTTAAATGACAACTTAAATGTATTTCTTATGCTGCCTAAACTGACGCATTCAACGTTGAGAGACTCAAGACTAAACCGTTCAAGTAGCTTTCACCATGCAGACACAAAACTCCCCAGGATTTGACCAACACTCCATCTAATGTAATATATTCTAATGAACAGTGAGATGGCTATTGGCTGTTGCAGTATGTGTTGGTTTTGGCGATTCATTCAGTGGCCACAGCCCTTTGTAAACACAGGAGACACGTTTTGTGTTCTTTCTTTTTAATGAGAGCGGTCTGGACAACTTGACCATGGCGCGGTTCTGTAGATGTGTGCCTGCAGACAGGTGTGTGTTTGGCCTAGAGAGATTAATGCATGTAAGATTTACAACCGACTATGTTGGACAGGCCACATTGGTCAGACTTTTAAATACCTTATAATTGGGCTAAAATAAGTATTTAATTTCAACTTCTGACAGACTCTTACATAGCCAGTCACCACTAGTAAACAAACAAGACGTTTTTTAGTATTGGAAAGGTCTGGAGAATGAACCAAAATATTTCCTGTGGTGCCAGCCCAGCCCAGGTTTTGGCGAGGCCGTTGTGTCCAACCGCCATCCAGCAAGAACATTTTGCCAGCATGAAATAGACCTAAATGTGTAATACATTTATTAACAGAACATGTATTTATTGAGTACTTCAAATGAGTGGGTGGTGGTGGCTGCATGAAAGGCCATGGTCTATCACCAGTTTAACACCACAGTTAGTGGTCTGAATAGGCACCATGAACTCACACACGCACACCACTGACTGCTCCTCTGTCTCCCCCAATTTAACCTGCTCTGTCTCCTCCAACTTAACCTGGTCTGTCTCCTCCACCTTAACCTGGTCTGTCTCCCCCAACTTAACCTGCTCTGTCTCCTCCAACTTAACCTGGTCTGTCTCCTCCACCTTAACCTGGTCTGTCTCCTCCACCTTAACCTGGTCTGTCTCCTCCACCTTAACCTGGTCTGTCTCCTCCAACTTAACCTGGTCTGTCTCCCCCAACTTAACCAGGTATGTCTCCTCCACCTTAACCTGGTCTGTCTCCTCCACCTTAACCTGGTCTGTCTCCTCCACCTTAACCTGGTCTGTCTCCCCCAACTTAACCAGGTATGTCTCCTCCACCTTAACCTGGTCTGTCTCCTCCACCTTAACCTGGTCTGTCTCCTCCACCTTAACCTGGTCTGTCTCCTCCACCTTAACCTGGTCTGTCTCCCCCAACTTAACCTGGTCTGTCTCCTCCACCTTAACCTGGTCTGTCTCCTCCACCTTAACCTGGTCTGTCTCCCCCAACTTAACCAGGTATGTCTCCTCCACCTTAACCTGGTCTGTCTCCTCCACCTTAACCTGGTCTGTCTCCCCCAACTTAACCAGGTATGTCTCCTCCGCCTTAACCTGGTCTGTCTCCTCCACCTTAACCTGGTCTGTCTCCTTCAACTTAACCTGGTCTGACCCCTCCAACTTAACCTGGTCTGTCTCCCCCAACTTAACCAGGTATGTCTCCTCCACCTTAACCTGGTCTGTCTCCTCCACCTTAACCTGGTCTGTCTCCTCCACCTTAACCTGGTCTGTCTCCCCCAACTTAACCAGGTATGTCTCCTCCACCTTAACCTGGTCTGTCTCCTCCACCTTAACCTGGTCTGTCTCCTCCACCTTAACCTGGTCTGTCTCCTCCACCTTAACCTGGTCTGTCTCCTCCACCTTAACCTGGTCTGTCTCCCCCAACTTAACCTGGTCTGTCTCCTCCACCTTAACCTGGTCTGTCTCCTCCACCTTAACCTGGTCTGTCTCCCCCAACTTAACCAGGTATGTCTCCTCCACCTTAACCTGGTCTGTCTCCTCCACCTTAACCTGGTCTGTCTCCTCCAACTTAACCTGGTCTGTCTCCTCCACCTTAACCTGGTCTGTCTCCCCCAACTTAACCAGGTATGTCTCCTCCGCCTTAACCTGGTCTGTCTCCTCCACCTTAACCTGGTCTGTCTCCTTCAACTTAACCTGGTCTGACCCCTCCAACTTAACCTGGTCTGTCTCCCCCAACTTAACCTGGTCTGTCTCTCCCAACTTAACCTGGTCTGTCTCCCCCAACTTAGCCTTCTCTGTCTCCCCCAACTTAGCCTTCTCTGTCTCTCCCAACTTAACCTGGTCTGTCTCCCCCAACTTAGCCTTCTCTGTCTCCCCCAACTTAACGTGCTCTGTCTCCCCCAACTTAGCCTGGTCTGTCGTCACCTACTTATCCTGGTCTGTCTCCACCACCTTAGCCTGGTCTGTTTCCACCATCTTAACCTGGTCTGTCTCCCCCAACTTAGCCTGGTCTTCCTCCTCCAACTTATCCTGGTCTGTCTCCACCACCTTAGCCTGGTCTGTTTCCACCATCTTAACCTGGTCTGTCTCCCCCAACTTAGCCTGGTCTTCCTCCCCCAACTTAGCCTGGTCTGTCTCCCCCAACTTAGCCTTGTCTGTCTTCTCCAACTTAGCCTGGTCTGTCTTCACCAACTTGATGGGGGAAAGTGCATTGTCATCCTTGAACCAATGACCCCCTTTATTTAGCACTGTAGTTATACTACAGATCCCATAATAAATTGCAAAACTGAGTCTCTTGCTTTCCGTGACAATGGTCAAATGTTGGCCAAATGTATAATAAATTGCCAAAATGTGTAAAATAAATGGATTATACCTTTTGTTTATTATTATTTATAATAGGTGGCCGAGAGTCTTTGGAAAGCTACCGTCAGAGATAACGTTAGTGCTAACCGGAGTTAGACAACAAGTTAACCAGCTATAGGTCCAATTTGAAAGTGCATAAAGGATAACTTTATGACTACCAAATCATAATCAGTAAGCAGTCATAATCGAGTAAAAACATATTTTATACAATATTGAATTTGGCCTTTACTACTATAGCCAATGTAATCTCTTTGAATAAAACACAAAAAATGGCAAAAAACACACTCCAAAAATTAATCACAAAGAATAACATTTTGAATTATCTGTTCAATGTCTATGAGATATAAGAAAGCACAGGATTTTTATAGTCATAGAGCAAAACGGAGAACATCATCGTGTTCGTCAGAGTCTCCCCTTTCTATAAAGTGGTCAGACGCTTTGTGAGAAGACCGATTTAGGGAATGTCTCTTGGTCTGACAAACAGCTCTTTAGCTTTGCCACATTCGGTGGATTGAGATGCAGCCCATGCAAGAAGAAGAAGATATCTCTATCTTAAATTGACAGATTTTGATGGGGATTTCTTAAATATGGGCTCCCGAGTGGGGTGGCACAGCGGTCTAAGGCACTGCATCTCAGTTCTAGAGGTGTCACAACAGACCATGGTTCGATTCCATGCTGTTTCACAACCTGCCGTGATTGGGAGTCCCATAGGGCGGCACACAATTGGCCCAGTGTCATCCGGCTTAGGGTTTGGCCGGGGTAGGCCGTCATTGTAAATAAGAATTTGTTCTTAACTGACTTGCCCAGTTAAATAAAGGTTAAATACAAATAATATTTAAATATTATGTTACTTAGATGGAAGCACCGGTGAGTCAAAAGACTCTAGGGGGATTTAAAGGAGAATCCTTTTTATTTATTATATATATTTTTTAAATATTTAGCCAGTTTTGGACATTTTATGATAGATCACTTCGGCCTACTCATATACTCCTCATCACATACTGCTGTAACGTCTTGTACAGGGGAAAGGGACTAAAAGGTTGTAGAGAAACACCTGAGCTGACTTCCAGTAAAAGCAGGGATGGGCAGGGTTTCCCGTCTCTGAGAAAAATACCCAAAAATGGTTAAAGAAAAGTTAAGAATAACCCCATTTCAACGTGTTTGTTTTCCTCTGTAATTGAATGAAATTAAAGTTGTCTACAGCACACGCTGCCCTGTTTTTCTTTAAAGATGGTGTCCCGAGTCATTTTGTCTACAGCACATGCTGCCCTGTTTTCTTTAAAGATGGTGTCCTGAGTCATTTTGTCTACAGCACACGCTGCCCTGTTTTTCTTTAAAGATGGTGTCCTGAGTCATTTTGTCTACAGCACACGCTGCCCTGCTTTTCTTTAAAGATGGTGTCCCGAGTCATTTTGTTTACAGCACACGCTGCCCTGTTTTTCTTTAAAGATGGTGTCCCGAGTCATTTTGTCTACAGCACATGCTGCCCTGTTTTCTTTAAAGATGGTGTCCTGAGTCATTTTGTCTACAGCACACGCTGCCCTGTTTTTCTTTAAAGATGGTGTCCTGAGTCATTTTGTCTACAGCACACGCTGCCCTGCTTTTCTTTAAAGATGGTGTCCCGAGTCATTTTGTTTACAGCACACGCTGCCCTGTTTTTCTTTAAAGATGGTGTCCTGAGTCATTTTGTTTACAGCACACGCTGCCCTGTTTTCTTTAAAGATGGTGTCCTGAGTCATTTTGTTTACAGCACACGCTGCCCTGTTTTTCTTTAAAGATGGTGTCCTGAGTCATTTTGTTTACAGGACACACTGCCCTGTTTTCTTTAAAGATGGTGTCCTGAGTCATTTTGTCTACAGCACACGCTGCCCTGTTTTTCTTTAAAGATGGTGTCCTGAGTCATTTTGTCTACAGCACACGCTGCCCTGCTTTTCTTTAAAGATGGTGTCCTGAGTCATTTTGTCTACAGCACACGCTGCCCTGTTTTTCTTTAAAGATGGTGTCCTGAGTCATTTTGTCTACAGCACATGCTGCCCTGTTTTCTTTTTCCTTCTCCTCAATGGAAATCTATTCTTGCATCTAAATGTGGTATACCTTCAGTGCAATATGCAAACTTAGAGAGATAAAGTATAAAGATATTCTAGTAAAATAGAAATGACTAAGCATGCTGTGGTGTGATGCTGACGATAGTCTCATTTGTGCTTTGAATGACTTTCCATAGTATGAGTCAACTGACCATTCTCTTCCATGGTTTAGGGTTGGAATGCTGTGGTGAAAAAACAGCTTGTCGGGTTGTTTCTGACCCTGAGGTACGAATGATTTGAGTGTGACGTTTACCGAATACAGGCCCTAAATAGACACCTATATAAGTGAACAGAGCCCTTTTTTCCAAAGCTGTCTAGCATCACGTGACTCAGTAGCCATCATTGTAATCCATTCTGACTTTAGTAGACACGTTTTGCCTTTCTCTAAATAGGGGCAGCATTTGAAATTTGCCAACCATGTCAACCAAGTACAAATGTTTATTTTAGAAGTTATGTTTGAATATTGATTTTATTTCCATATATTTCTATTCTTGGCTCAGTGAGTCTGTACGTCTCTCAGACATTTGTTTGAAGGAAACGCCAGGTCTGAATTCACGTTGTCAGTGTAAGACAAGTCATGATAAGGGAATCTGTGTCATGGAGTCCAAGCTAAATAAACTCAGTACTGGCATACTTTATTTTTAAACCCTGCCTTGGAATATCATGCCTACCACATTGGAAAAATACAACTGTTAATATCAAAAATCTGAGGATTAACTTTTCCTTTCCTTTTTCAGTTTTTTTTCTTTTCATTATGTTTATACAGGATTGTGTTTCATGTGCAATAAAACACCTTTTGACCTATTCCAATAAAATAGGACATTCTTGAATGTCTATTACCATGTCTGCTGGCTCGGCTGAAATTCTGTCTGAGATGCAAACTGTACCCTGACTATGGGATTCTGGGGCACAGAACTCACCCCGGCCAGTGTGGGTTAGAACAGCATATCCTGAATGAACACAATGTCAATGGACCTAAACACTATATTATACATATAATAGATTGGAAAGAATGTTCTTATAATGTTTTCATCCTGATGGTGTTGAGAGAATCTTACTTGGTATACTTTTTTCAACATTTCTACAAGGGATTTGTTTTATTCCACCCGCTTTGAGAGAAGAGATGCAAATTGAGTCATTTTGTTTCATCAATAAGATCACAGCATTTCTTGATGACCAATTCACAACAATAACAATGATATCTGTCATATGATCAATCCCATAAAAGACTGTTTGACCCTCTATCATGTTTTCATGGTATGACTTATGAATTAGTTAGCTATGGAACAATCCTATCCACTCCCTCCTGTCAGACTGATGATAAATCAAGCATATTATACATCTGTTTAAATGGTGGCAACCCAAACACAAGGTCCTGAGCAGTCAGCAAAATCAATCAATCAATCAATTGGCCTTGTTAAAGTCACACCGCGTGTCGAAGGTGAGCAATAAAAGTAGTCTTGTGTTGGAGGAGGGGTTAGGGATGGAGGGAGGGATCATTTTCTATCCCTCCTTAAGTAAATACATGAGCTCCACTGGTGGTTATTAGACACATCACAACCCCTGGTTATTTGGCAGGCTCTTGCTAATGGAAGACTAGTAGACTGAGTGGACGTTACAAGCGGGGGGCCTGAACAAAGAGGTCCTTTCTGTGGGCTGAGAGGTGCTGAAAGGTTGGGCGAGGGTGGCAGGAGCTGTGTAGAGAAGCCACTATCATGCTGGGCTTGACATGCTGCACGGGGGCCTACCTACAGACAAAGGCATATTATCCATCCTATACTGCAGTCAGAGCCCCCCAAGGTTGTGTGTTGAGACCAGCTCACTGCTGTTGATTAGCAGGGAGGGAGAAACAACATTGCAGGCAGCAGACAGCAGTGGTATAATATAATAGTGTTCCTCAACTCTTTCCTCGAGTACATTCAGTGGTATAATATAATAGTGTTCCTCAACTCTTTCCTCGAGTACATTCAGTGGTATAATATAATAGTGTTCCTCAACTCTTTCCTCGAGTACATTCAGTGGTATAATATAATAGTGTTCCTCAACTCTTTCCTCGAGTACATTCAGTGGTATAATATAATAGTGTTCCTCAACTCTTTCCTCGAGTACATTCAGTGGTATAATATAATAGTGTTCCTCAACTCTTTCCTCGAGTACATTCAGTGGTATAATATAATAGTGTTCCTCAACTCTTTCCTCGAGTACATTCAGTGGTATAATATAATAGTGTTCCTCAACTCTTTCCTCGAGTACATTCAGTGGTATAATATAATAGTGTTCCTCAACTCTTTCCTCGAGTACATTCAGTGGTATAATATAATAGTGTTCCTCAACTCTTTCCTCGAGTACATTCAGTGGTATAATATAATAGTGTTCCTCAACTCTTTCCTCGAGTACATTCAGTGGTATAATATAATAGTGTTCCTCAACTCTTTCCTCGAGTACATTCAGTGGTATAATATAATAGTGTTCCTCAACTCTTTCCTCGAGTACATTCAGTGGTATAATATAATAGTGTTCCTCAACTCTTTCCTCGAGTACATTCAGTGTTACCCTTTTCTCTTCAAGCACACATCATTGAACTCATCAAGGGATTGATGATTAGTGGAGTTGTTGAACCAGGTGTGCTAGTGTGGGGCTAGAACGTACATGTGTAATGTTGGAGGTACTGAAGTTCCGGAGTTGAGAAACTGGTATACAAATGGTATGGTGGTCAAAGCTGATTCGCCATTGAGTGAGCAGTGATAAATACCTATGTGGATGTGAGGGTAGCAGGAAGCCTATTGGTTAGAGCAGTGGTAAACACCTATGTGGATGTGAGGGTAGCAGGCAGCCTATTGGTTAGAGCAGTGATAAACATCTATGTGGATGTGAGGGTAGCAGGCAGCCTATTGGTTAGAGCAGTGATAAACACCTATGTGGATGTGAGGGTAGCAGGAAGCCTATTGGTTAGAGCAGTGATAAACACCTATGTGGATGTGAGGGTAGCAGGAAGCCTATTGGTTAGAGCATTGGGCCAGTAACCAAAAAGTTGCTTGTTTCGATTCCCTGATCCAACAATGTGCAAGGCACTTAACCATAATTGCTCCTGTATGTCGTTCTGCATAAGAGTGTCTGTTAAATGTACTAGAAGATGATGTAACATGTAGTTATTGTCTGATGGTGATACACCAAAGATCTTGATTTTGTGGTCTCCAATGTCTGGGTCTGGTTGTTGATGCACTGGATCTGGGTGTTGAGAGTTCCGGGCCCGTGTCCACAAAGCGTCTCAGCGTAGGAGTGCTGATCTAGGATTAGTTTTGCATTTTGGATCATGATGAATAAGATTATATAGACAGATCCTTGATCAGCACTCCTACTCTGAGATGCTTTGTAGAGACATTCTTGTCTCCATCTCTGGGATAAACCAGGAGGACGCTTTGTAGTTTTACAGAGGACTGAAACATGGTCCTCCCCTGTACAAACAGATGGATATTAGTGTCTTGGCAGAGATACTTGACCTGCTCCCTTTTTGGCCAAGTACCATACTCCTCCCCCTTAAAACTTTTCCTTAATAATAATTAACTGTGAACACACACATCTAGCATTTCATTAAGCACTTAGTCAAGTGCAGGGAGTGGTGTGTGTCCGGGTGGAGAAAAGGGGGCACTCTGCCCAGGCTTGCCCCATTGAATGATGGAATCTAAAAGTAAACATGGCAAATAGTCATAGCTCATTGATTTTCAGTGCCACAGCTTTCTGACGTCACAACAACATAATCCAGACCACATGTGCCCAAAAATGCCCCTCTTGAATGAGAAAGTGGTGGATGTCTGTCTGAGGAAGCTTGCATCGAACGTAAAATACAGTATTCCAAAAGGACACTTATTTGTTTTTTTCAGTTGAGGGATTTTAGGGGGGATGGTGCTGCCTGTGACTCACTCAATGGCTGTGTCGCTCTAAGGGGAAGGTGTAGACATACACACACACACACACACAGACTTACTCTCGATCTCTCTCAGTTGGTTTAAGCTACTCAAGCGTTCAAGATGCAGAGTCAGCTGATCGTGTTGATGTATGCCATCTCCGTGTAGGTCAGACATCTGGAGTTTGATGCCATCTCTGTGTAAGTAGGACATCTAGAGTTTGATGCCATCTCTGTGTAAGTAGGACATCTAGAGTTTGATGCCATCTCTGTGTAAGTAGGACATCTAGAGTTTGATGCCATCTCTGTGTAAGTAGGACATCTGGAGTTCGATGCCATCTCTGTATATGTCGGACATCTGGAGTTTGAACGTATGCCCGATGAGTCAAAGTAGAAGCAGCTGTTCACAGATGAATGAATCATTGCATTTGTCACTGATGTTTGACTGTGAATGGCACTGTTAACATGCGATATAAATAACCCAGTAGGAAAACTAGACTCAGAATTAGGAATGGATAGGTTTCATTGAAGGTGACATTATCATGTTCATAACATAGATTTTGATTAAGGCTCTTGGCTTTGTTCCCCGACCACAAAAAAAAACCCAGGCTCTAGTTTTATCCTGGCAAAATAAAATTATACTAAATTACCTTTTAATAACCAAGTAGTGAGTATATAATAACTACTAGTTGACCATGCCCCAGTCACTTCAGCAGACAGACTTTACACTGAGATCCACTGTGGCAGGCATGTGTGGCTGTGAACAGGCATGGTTAAAGCCTTCTAACCAGAGGAAAGACCTGGGGGCCTTTGCGACAGGCCCGTTAACCATAGGGGTGATTCCCTGGCCGCCGCACACAGTCCGCCTTTCACCTCCTTCTGTTCACACAAAGAGGAACTTATCCAAGCCCCCTTCTCCCTTCCCCACCTCCTCCCTCTCCATTCCCCACCTCCCCCTCTCTCCCCCTCTCCCTTCCTCACCTCTCCCTCCCCCACCTTCCCCATTCCCCACCTCCCACTCTCTCCCCCTCCACCCCCTCCACCCCCTCTCCCTTCCTCACCTCTCCCTTCACCACCTTCCCCTCTCTCCATTCCCCACCTCCCACTCTCTCCCCCACTTCTTCATTATAACCAGGAGCCAGGTCTCACCACAGTATAATAAAAACCTGCCTGGCTGAACAGCCCCTGCCAGAGAATCACAGCACAGCAGACTAGGGAGGAGAGGAGAAGGCCCAGGTCCAACCTGTAGCAGAATACTGGAGAATAGGTGGCCAGACTGATGCTTGTACAGGTTGCTACAGTAGGTGGCAGTGTGGAGCAGTGAGTGGGAGCTATAGGATTTCCATGGAGATGAATACAGTCATATACCAGTGTTGGCCATGTGAGTTTCCATGGTATTTGAAGATTGTTAAGAATTCTATAATAAAGAATATAGTCCTGTTAATGTGAGTTTCATCGACATTAAAAGAACCCAAAGCAAAGTGAACCAAATAAATGTGTACAAATCATGATGTCTTCTCTTTCAAGTTCAGCCAAGTATACAGACTCAAAAGGAAGATGTAATTCAGTCAGTTATCAGAATATATTAGAAAGTGGTGAAACTGTCAGATCAGAGTGATGCAGTAGTACACTGGTCTACGGATACATCATGCAGGTTTATAGTGCCTCCGTCAAACAGAAACTCAAAGGGCTGGGTAAGATGGAGTGGAGCATTTGAAAGTATATATTTAATGATATCTGTGAAAACGAAACAGAGAAACAGCCTAAAACATGGAAAAATAAAGTGGCAGACAAATTATTCCTGTGCAACATATGTTTCTTCTCCCTCAAATGGTAGTTGTCTGCCAAAAGCACTGCTCAGCCTCAGTACGGTAAAATGCTAGAAGGGTGAAAAATAAACAGAACCAAAAAAGATGGCTAGAGACTAAAATAGCAACATTGGTGAAAAGCGACACTCAAACAACTGGAAGAAATTATTCTGTATATTACCCAGTTATAATAATAATAGCTATATTATTATCAACAGAAAGTGAAATTGGTGTTTTCAATTACAGAAATGTAAATGGTCAACATGGTCCATTTAAGATATGGAAATAGCAGGGAAGTGCATAACAGTGAACGGGAATAAGACAGACTGTCAACAGTATGCGTTATTCAGTTGGAGGCGTAGGTTCAAATCCCACTGCTAACAACGACTTGCAATGTGTTCAGGCAGCACTAGCAGCAGAGTGGCGCCATGTTGGATCTCAGAATTCGACACTGATATATAATATTTTTTTATGAATGCAATTTCTAGTTGATAAGGCCAGTGTACATCAATTATGGTTCTAGTTATCACATCAATGCAAATGTGCCAGCGTTAGCTATGAAGATAATTTACATACCTAGTTCCATAAACATCTGTAATCTTCTCTCAGAGCTATATATCCTCATATCGGCTTACGTCCAACCTTGACCCATACTCACCCTTGTTCTCTTCATGTGTCTGACCCCTGTTGAAGCCGAGGTACTACCTCTCCCACTCTGCCTGTCTGACCCCTGCTGAAGCCGAGGTACTACCTTCCATTCTGTCTGTCTGACTCCTGCTGAAGCCGAGGTACTACCTCTCCCATTCTGCCTGTCTGACCCCTGCTGAAGCCGAGGTACTACCTCTCCCATTCTGCCTGTCTGACCCCTGCTGAAGCCGAGGTACTACCTTCCATTCTGTCTGTCTGACTCCTGCTGAAGTCGAGGTACTACCTTCCATTCTGCCTGTCTGACCCCTGCTGAAGTCGAGGTACTACCTTCCATTCTGCCTGTCTGACCCCTGCTGAAGCTGAGGTACTACCTCTCCCATTCTGCCTGTCTGACCCCTGCTGAAGCCAAGGTACTACCTCTCCCATTCTGCCTGTCTGACTCCTGCTGAAGTCGAGGTACTACCTTCCATTCTGCCTGTCTGACTCCTGCTGAAGCCGAGGTACTACCTCTCCCATTCTGCCTGTCTGACTCCTGCTGAAGTCGAGGTACTATCTTCCATTCTGCCTGTCTGACCCCTGCTGAAGTCGAGGTACTACCTTCCATTCTGCCTGTCTGACTCCTGCTGAAGTCGAGGTACTACCTTCCACTCTGCCTGTCTGACCCCTGCTGAAGTCGAGGTACTACCTCTCCCATTCTGCCTGTCTGACCCCTGCTGAAGCCAAGGTACTACCTCTCCCATTCTGCCTGTCTGACCCCTGCTGAAGTCGAGGTACTACCTTCCATTCTGCCTGTCTGACTCCTGCTGAAGCCGAGGTACTACCTCTCCCATTCTGCCTGTCTGACTCCTGCTGAAGTCAAGGTACTACCTCTCCCATTCTGCCTGTCTGACCCCTGCTGAAGTCGAGGTACTACCTCTCCCATTCTGCCTGTCTGACTCCTGCTGAAGTCAAGGTACTACCTCTCCCATTCTGCCTGTCTGACTCCTGCTGAAGTCGAGGTACTACCTTCCATTCTGCCTGTCTGACCCCTGCTGAAGTCGAGGTACTACCGCTCCCATTCTGCCTGTCTGACTCCTGCTGAAGTCGAGGTACTACCTCTCCCATTCTGCCTGTCTGACCCCTGCTGAAGTCGAGGTACTACCTCTCCCATTCTGCCTGTCTGACCCCTGCTGAAGTCGAGGTACTACCTTCCACTCTGCCTGTCTGACCCCTGCTGAAGTCGAGGTACTACCTTCCATTCTGCCTGTCTGACCCCTGTTGAAGCCGAGGTACTACCTCTCCCATTCTGCCTGTCTGACCCCTGCTGAAGCCGAGGTACTACCTCTCCCATTCTGCCTGTCTGACTCCTGCTGAAGCCGAGGTACTACCTTCCATTCTGCCTGTCTGACCCCTGCTGAAGTCGAGGTACTACCTTCCATTCTGCCTGTCTGACCCCTGCTGAAGCCGAGGTACTACCTTCCATTCTGCCTGTCTGACCCCTGCTGAAGCCGAGGTACTACCTCTCCCATTCTGCCTGTCTGACCCCTGCTGAAGCCGAGGTACTACCTTCCATTCTGCCTGTCTGACCCCTGCTGAAGTCGAGGTACTACCTTCCATTCTGCCTGTCTGACCCCTGCTGAAGCCGAGGTACTACCTTCCATTCTGCCTGTCTGACCCCTGCTGAAGTCGAGGTACTACCTTCCATTCTGCCTGTCTGACTCTTGCTGAAGTCGAGGTACTACCTTCCATTCTGCCTGTCTGACCCCTGCTGAAGCTGAGGTACTACCTCTCCCATTCTGCCTGTCTGACCCCTGCTGAAGCCAAGGTACTACCTTCCATTCTGCCTGTCTGACCCCTGCTGAAGCCGAGGTACTACCTTCCATTCTGCCTGTCTGACCCCTGCTGAAGCCGAGGTACTACCTCTCCCATTCTGCCTGTCTGACCCCTGCTGAAGCCGAGGTACTACCTCACCCATTCTGCCTGTCTGACCCCTGCTGAAGCCGAGGTACTACCTCTCCCACTCTACCTGTGCTGCCTGCCTGCAGACACCTGTTCTGGATCTGTCAGCGGTGGAGATTACTGTAAAACATTATGTTTCCTCTGGTCGCTGGTGGACTTTAAAACACAGGGGCCTTTGGGAGGCCACCCACAGCCACAAAAACTCGTACAGACTGTAGCATGAGAGTAAATTAACCTGGAGAACGATCCTCCTCGGACCATGTGTGGCTCGGACTAGGATATAGGGTTCAGACGGGTGGGAAAACATGGCTGTGTCAGGGTTGACTGACGTCTCGTCTGTCTCACGATGGGCTGTTATGGCCTGGAACATACAGATACTATACTATACTGTAGGTATTCTGTTATGGCCTGGAACATACAGATACTATACTATACTGGAGATATTCTGTTATGACCTGGAACATACAGATACTATACTATACTGTAGGTATTCTGTTATGGCCTGGAACATACAGATACTATACTATACTGTAGGTATTATGTTATGACCTGGAACATACAGATACTATACTATACTGTAGATATTCTGTTATGGCCTGGAACATACAGATACTATACTATACTGGAGATATTCTGTTATGGCCTGGAACATACAGATACTATACTATACTGGAGATATTCTGTTATGGCCTGGAACATACAGATACTATACTATACTGTAGGTATTCTGTGATGATACTGTAGTATTTAATATCACTCCCACATGATTCTTCCCAAATGTAGGTGGCAGGTAGCCTTTTGTTTAGAGTGTTGGGCCAGTAACACGGTGAAAAATATGTTGTACAGTACATACCACAGTACAGTACTATGAATTGTACACTTGACCTCATTCGCACTGTTCTCACTGATCCAGTATCAATGATTCTGACCATGAAACTCATGGGCCGTGTTCCGTATATGTATGTTCCACGTCATAACAGAATATCTACAGTAGTATCTATATGTTCCAGGTCATAACATAATATCTACAGAAGTATCTGTATGTTCCACGTCATAACATAATATCTACAGTACTATCTGTATGTTCCAGGTCATAACAGAATGCACATGTGTATTAATACACATGTGAAATAGGACAAGTATAAGCAAAAGCAAGGATAGAGGATAGAGAGGGAGAGAGAGGGAGAAGAGAGAGAAGAGAGAGAGAGAGTGTGAGGAGAGAAGGAGGATAGAGGGAAGATAGAGGGAGAGAGAAGGGGAGAAGAGAGAGGAGAGGGAGGAGAGAGAGGAGAGAGAGGGAGAACAGAGGGAGATAAATAAATAGACTGATAAGGAGAATGAGAGATAATCAACTTCATGGCTGTTTATCTAATTGAGTGTGCACAGCGAGTCGACAGCTGGAGACGGAGAGACAGAGAGAGAGAGAGAAGAAATGAATCTGAGTGAGAGAGCCTGAACTGCCCTGATATCTGAACTAATTCATGGAGCAGCTCTGTTTTTGTTTCTCCAACACCTCCGTAATTAGGTATATGAATTACTCTGCTGATAGCCAGAGGAGGCCTTTATAAACCTCCAGGAAGACTGTCTCTGGCTGCTTGGCTGATATATTTATGAGAGCAAGCAAATGCTAACACTATTGATGTTTCCATAATCACCTTCTATGGGTTGAAGGGCTAGTCATGAGTGACTGCAAGGGAGTGTTAAGGTTGCATCCCAAATGGCACCCTATTCTCTATTTAGTGCACTACTTTGACCAGGGCCTGGCCAACAGTGATGGACTATATGAGAAATAGGGTGCCATTTGGGATGCAGCCTAATGTATCTAACAGATTGTGTAATGGAAGAATGTGGAGAATCTTAGTTGGATAGAGATCAGCCTTTGGCTTAAGTATGACAGTGTTGTAAATTCTCAGACATAAACACATGGACAGAGATGGAGATGTTTTCAACAGGATCTCACTGTTTTACCCAATTGTACTTAAGATTCTGACATTTATCCATTCTCCAAATGTCACATTTTGTGATGTTTTGGACACCCTGTGTTCCTTTTCCTGCGGCCACTCCTCCTTTATGCAAGCTCCTCCTGCATTCATTCTGAATGGTTAAATTAAGGGATAAGGTTTGGGATAGGGTTAAATAAATACATAGTTATATCACTGGGATTGAACACGCAATCCTCGGAGCCGGAGATAAACCCAAGCCAACTTGATTGTAGTCTCGTTCACCGTTGCCCCTAGTGGCTGGTTTTAAAGCCATCTTCCAACATCCTCAGGACACGAATTTCGAAGTGAATCTTGAGCAACCTTGCTGAACGTTTTAGGGGTAAGGTGGATTAATAACTGAGTTACAGTGGTTTTGTATGAGTGACTTCATTACCTAGTTTTACATGAGTGCCAATCAAGGTCAGTTTATTTACCCAGGGAAGGCAAATATACATACTGCTCCAGTAACTACTCAGGCTTTGTGTATTAGGGGTGTGTGTGTATGTGTGTGTGTATGTGTGTTGCAGGTGCCAAGGAGTATTCCCTCTGCAGTACTCCAGAGCAAAGCAAGCCAACATCAACTGTATTGAGAATGACAATCCTGACAGCATTGTAGCCGCATACTCATGAACCTACACACACACAAGCACACACAGAGTCTGTCAGTAAAACCCGCACACGTACACGCACGCACAGTCACACACAACCCTAATCTGCATCCCCAGGATTTGTCTCCTACTAGTCAATAGGCTGTGGTCTCTCTGTTTGTTGTCCGTTGCCAAGCATAGACTTTAAATAAACATGGCTTGATAAGCCAGGGGCCAGACCGTGACCTTTAGCCCCTCGAAGTTCCGATTGGGGTCCTGGGGCATGAGGTTTACCAGGTGATACTGTCTACATCCCAAATGCCCCCCTATTCCCTATACAGTATAGTGCACTAACTTTTGACCAGATTCCCATAGGGCTCCCATCAAAAGTAATGCACTATGTAGGGAATAGGAGGCCATTTGTGAGGAAGCCACAGGGATAGCCCCAAATTAATTAAGAACATTTCTGGGGATGGGGAGGTTGGTAAACATTTGGAGTGGATGAGGGGGTGTTGGAAGGAAATGTACTCTGTCCAGAGTGTCCTGACCTAGAGGTCACTAGGATAAGAGGGACATGGTGACCAAGAGGTGACTAGGTTAAGAGGGACATGGTGACCTAGAGGTGACTAGGTTAAGAGGGGACATGGTGACCGAGAGGTGACTAGGTTAAGAGGGACATGGTGACCGAGAGGTGACTAGGTTAAGAGGGACATGGTGACCTAGAGGTGACTAGGTTAAGAGGGACATGGTGACCTAGAGGTGACTAGGTTAAGAGGGACATGGTGACCTAGAGGTGACTAGGTTAAGAGGGACATGGTGACCGAGAGGTGACTAGGTTAAGAGGGACATGGTGACCTAGAGGTGACTAGGTTAAGAGGGACATGGTGACCGAGAGGTGACTAGGTTAAGAGGGACATGGTGACCTAGAGGTGACTAGGTTAAGAGGGACATGGTGACCGAGAGGTGACTAGGTTAAGAGGGACACGGTGACCTAGAGGTGACTAGGTTAAGAGGGACATGGTAAAGAGAGGATCAGCTCTTCAGATTTTCCCTCCCAGCGATGGATCACCATAGGATCCTTCTTTATGCTTGCATCACTGCATTTGTTTTCTTAATCTCACTTCTCTGCAATCTATGCAATATTTGACATTTAATTTAATATCTTTAAATCTATCAATTTTCTTTTTGTAGTTTGATTTCTTTATAAAGCAATAAATACTGAAGCTGTCATGATTTATTATATTTTTTCCCCATATTGTAACGACTTTAACCCAACAATAGCGACCTCGTCAAGAGGTTCAGACCTGGTGTAAAGGTTAAAGTTTTGGCAGTCACTGGACCTGGGCTTTATGTGCCGGTCTTGGCTACCTACAAAATTGCTACATTGGTGTCAGAAGTGGGATGGCGCCCGTGAGGCCATCAGAGAGGCGTGTACATGTGAGGGACTTGGTATAGAGAAGAATGGGGACAAGGGGGTAATGTAGGAACTTTAACCCAACACCTAGTGACCTTGTCAAGAGGTTTGTACTTCTTGGCATAATTGTTAAGGTGTTGGCTTGACAGTCTCTAGATGCTGCATCGAGTAGGGGTCTTGACTACCCCCTGAAATCTGTATAATATAGTTTGTCATACATTTACATTTTAGTAATTTAGTAGATGCTCTTATCCAGAGCGACTTAACGGCTGTTCTGCATCTATTGCAGCGGCAGCGGCTGGCCGTCACGTTCCTTCAGTTAAAAAACATGTAATACTAAAACACTGCTTGTTAAAAATTACTTCAGGGAAAACAGGAGAATGTCACCTTTAGCGTTACAGTGAAAAAAAGCATACATCAAGTTGTGATTTTGGATGGGAGCAGAATCTCCTAAAACAGCTGATTTCCTCATGAAAATTATCTACAATGTCCCCCTTACAGTATATCTCCTGTTTTTGTCAAGTCAAGGACAACCAAACATTTTGTAATTAAATATCAGTGGTGTATTTAGTCAAACTAGTGTTTTAAATCATTGTTTCAAGCCTTGGTTATTAAATTATCAAGGTAACATTAGCTAGCCAGTCGTTTTAATTGCAATCGTGGGAATATTAGCCATTAAAGACGATCAGCAACTAAACTCCCAGCAAACAGACATGTATAAAACCATGATAACTACAATACCTGTGGTTTTTGATGTTCAGTTTTTTCAGAAACGATTCTTCAGCAAGGAAAATGGCAACCTCAAGTGATCGATAACAATCGCTAACAGTAACTAGCTAGCATGATCTAGCTAGTTAGTTAGACTTGGGAAATGTTTTTATACACATAATATATAGCCTATACAATTATTTACTGAGTGATTGGTTAGTGTCAATATAGGTGTGAGTTGGAGCTCGGAAAATCATAAAGTTCACATCTTAGAAAAAATACTCACATACAAACTGTAAATGTCCGAACTCAGAATCAAATAGGCTTCCAAAAATAATATAGTCTCCGTGGTAGAACATTTATTTCGATTCACGAAGTGACAATGAGCCTGTTACGTTCCCCAGTTTCTGTGTTGTAGTTTGTATATTTGTTAGTGTGTTTCAGGTAATGGCTTCCTGAAGTTCTCCAAGCAGCTGATTGGTCGGCCCCATTGCTGATTGGAGAGCTGACCCCGCCCCCTCGTCAGGACGCAGCTGTCTCAATTAACAACCCCAATATAAGCCAGTGTGCTGTTGCTCAGGGAGAGGGGAGACAGAGATGATTGCTGAGAGACAAGGCTAATGGCTGAGGGTTATAGAATGTTGGTTGTTTCCAAGAATTTTGGTATGTACTGTGTCCGTTGTTGCTGAGGGAGCTGATTGGTTGTGTGTGTCAATAGGATGCAGTGTTTTGATTGACTTACATTTGTGTAATTCTGTTTCATTTGTTCCCAGGGGGGAAGGGGAAGGCACCTAGGGAGTGTTTAGGCAAGAGGCCCGCGGGCATACATATACCCGTAGTAGTTTGCTGTCTATGCACACTAGGAAAGACCTGGGCGGACCATCCCCTGTATTTTGGTTAGTGCACCAGGTGGTGCTAGTTAGGTAAGTAGTGGGTAGGCAGGTAAGGTAGGAGAGGGGGTTTTGATATTTAGTTTCTTTGCTTTGGTTCCGTCCAGCCCCTTTTCCCCAACCTTACCGCGTGAAGGAATAAATTCCCTGTTAACGGTATTCTCTGCCTTTGTGTCATCCTTGCTCACGCCTACACTTCCATACCTCTTTCACAACACGGAGAGTTAAGTTGTAGCAGGGTGTTGCGTTCCCTCTTTCTAGAGGCGTGCGTAACAGAGCCTGTAATCGAACCCACAAATGCTGATGCTCCAGATACTCAGCTAGTCTAAAGAAGGCCAGTTTTATTGCTTCTTTAATCAGGAACACAGTTGTCAGCTGTGCTAACATAATTGACAAAGGGTTTTCTAATGATCTAGAAGGCATTTTAAACTGGGATTTGTTAACACAAAGTTCCATTGGAACACAGGTGTGATGGTTGCTGATAATAAAAAAAATCTGCCATTTCCAGCTAAAATAGTCATTTACAACATTAACAATGTCTGCATTGTATTTCTGATCAATTTGATGTTATTTTAATGGGCAAAGAATGTGCTTTTCTTTCAAAAACAAGGGCATTTCTAAGTGACCCCAAACTTTTGTATGGTAGTGTATGTACATACACTATATATACAAAAGTATTTGGACACCCCTTTCAAATGAGTGGATTCGGTTATTTCAGCCACACCCATTGCTGACTGGTGTATTAAATTGAGCACACAGCCATGCAATCTCCACAGACTAACATTGGCAGTAGAATGGCCTTATTGAAGAGCTATATCAAATTCCCCTGACTGAAACAAATGCAGAGCTAAACAGGTGGAGGCTGAGGTGGTGGTGGGCTAACAAAATTAGACTGGCATAGCATGTAACGCATGCTACGGCAACAGCACATTAGCAAGAAGACCTAGTGCATAGCTTGCGCACGCCAGCCATCAGAGGACATACAGTATGTGGGGAAATGGTCAACTTAAATAGACCGCCATGTAAAGGTAGAGAGATGAATCTAATTGGTGCAATATCAGTTTATGACAACGCCTGACGCCAGATGAACACTCAGGTTTTCTGTCTGAACTGGCCTCGCTGTATTATTTAGAGGGAAGTAAGAAAAAAAAAGGTTGACAGTTTTTTTAAAGTGGCTAATTCAACTAATTCAGGGTGTTTCCCCAAATCCCCACCCCTTCCTTTTCACATGTTGTTTATGTAGTAAATGTGAAATGGCTAGATAGTTTGAGCTGTGCACTAGTACCATTCAATAGGTGACGTCACTCTGAGACCTAGTAGTAGTTGTTTCCTGCACCATGTTATTTGTATGCTTGTCATCAGCAATAACTCGGGGGTTTGTCAGGATCAAAATAAATATGAAAGGAACAAAGCCCAGGTAAGAAGTTGGAGGAAAACCCTCCTCAGTCTTCTGAAAACCTAAGCCTACTAGTTTTTATTTTTCAGTCAGACAATTACACAAATGTTAATGCCAAAGAGGACGACCACTGAGGATTACAGAGAATTAGAGAATTAGTGTAGGCGGAATTTGGCCTTAATTCAATCTGACTCCATTATCATGTGGATGCTAGAGGCCCATAAGCCTATCTGATGGTTCTAGTCAAGGTAGCGAGCCTTGCATCACCACTCTGGATACTATAAGTTGCACGTGTCAATGTTTACCGTTATGCCATTATTAAGAGGCTGAAAGACAAAGAGCTAATGTCTCGCAATCCATGTCCTAGCATTACATGATTGAGTTAACCTTAGCTCAGAGTTGCACAGTTAGAGGCCAAGCATATATGCTATGTGTAGCGTGAATAACATTTACCATTAGACCACACACCAATTAATAATTCAATGGATATTACTCAGAAATATGAGGACTACCATTCCTATCCATTTAAAAGTCTTAACGGCATACACCACTATCATACAAACGTACATCAGGAGATCAGTTTACCTGACTCCATGAGCAAAGTTTCAACACAGCTTCTTCCAGACCGTCAAATCCCAGTATCTCTCATCGTCTAATTAACATCACTTTGCATGGCACAAAACATTAAAGAAAAACCATACAATTTCTGTAATCTAATCACCACACCTCAAAACGTATTTTTCTAATGGTCCCATAGTCCATGTTCAGTCATATCTGTTTAGTAACAACATAGAAAAAGCTGTATTTTTGAACGTACCACTAATGCGGCGGCGTAGCTGGGTATCTATTCTATGATCCCAGGTAGTAGCAGTTGGTATTAGTTTTTTACAATTGCTTACATACCAAAATTGAACTTTTCCCACAATTAGCAAAACCTTACACTCAAGGAGCAAAACACAAGGCTAGATTTGCACAACTGTAAGCACATTGTCAGCTTCACACTATTTGCAAAACATTACACACAGTGATTTGCAAAACACTAAACACACTTGTATACATCAGACACAGAAGTATATCATGATGTCACTTCCTTGCAATTCCAAAGCACTGACTGTCAAATTACCACACCTATGAGCCAATCTGTTAAACACAGTCATCAGGTGCACAAACACATGATTGCTAAATTGTAGACACACCAATCAGGTTTAAGCACTATAAAAATGCAGCAGGTAGGTTCACCTGCCTTCAACCAAAATGGAAGGAGTCAGAAGAAGAGTGAGGGTGAGAGGAGGAGTACACAGAGGAGGAGAAGGAGGTAGAGGAAAAGGCTGAGCCAGAGGTCAAGGAAGACCTGAAGCAGGAGGAGAACGTGCACAAAGAGGAAGAGGACCAAACTTATCAAATGACATTCGTGCAACACTAGTGGACCATGTTGTGAACCACGGATTGACGCTGAGTGAGGCTGGACTGAGAGTTCAGCCAAATCTTAGCAGATATACAGTGGCATCTGTCATAAGGACTTTTCGACAGGAAAACAGGTAAAAGAAGATCTGTCTACAGTTACAGTAATCAGCCGCTTATTGTATGCACCATATCAGCACTTGTGATACCCCTTCCTGTGACATTGTACAGTAAGTTACATGTATTATTCTCTACATAGGATTGAGGGTCGGGAACGACAAGGAGGAAGGGGGCCCATATTCACGCAAGAACAAGAGAATAAACATGGTTTTGGCCAATAATGCTATCAGGCTCAGAGAACTACAAGCCAACATTATCGGTGACCATGCCATTTTCAATAATGTCCATCAGGTCTCTCAGTCAACACTGGCACGCATCCTGAAAAGACATCAGGTTCAAATGAAACAACTTTATCGAGTGCCTTTTGAGCGGAATTCAGAGAGGGTCAAACGGCTGCGGCATGAATATGTGGAGGTTTGTATTGTTCACTTTAGCAATGTGATGTTGCACACATGTTGCACACATGTTGCACACATGTTTTTACATTGACTGTATACTAGACCTATCCTGAACTACACAATCTTGTCTTTCACTGTATTTCAGGGAGTTTTGCAGATGGATGCTGAGGAAATCCTGCATGAATTCATATATATTGATGAGGCAGGGTTCAACCTCACAAAAGAAAGAAGGAGAGGCAGAAATATCATTGGCCACAGGGCTATAATCAATGTCCCAGGGCAATGTGGGAGTAACATCACCCTTTGCGCTGCCATTTCCCAGCATGGGGTTCTCCTCCGTCATGCCAAAATGGGTCCTTACAACACACCTCACATTCTCGCATTTTTGGTCCGATTGCACCACATCGTCACAGCAGGTAATGAAATGCACCAGATGCAATACACTGTCATCTGGGATAATGTGTCATTCCACCGCTCTGCTTTGGTCCAGAACTGGTTTCAACACCATTTTTCTCTGCATGGCGGTGGAAGGTTTACGATCTCCAGCCCCAGGCTCAGGTATCCCTCATTCAGGCCATGGAGGACGCCTGTGACCAAGTCGACGCCGCAGCAGTGCAAGGATGGATTCGACATTCAAGACGGTTTTTCCCGCGTTGTCTTGCTAATGTGGATATTGCTTGTGATGTTGATGAAATTCTCTGGCCAGATCCAGCTAGGCGAAGAGATAATGTATAGTATGTTTACTGTAGTATTTTCTGTACAATATTGTCAGTTTTTTTCAGATAATTTTTTATGTTTGTTGTTATTTACTGTAATTGTAACCTGTACTGGATACAGTATTTTACATTTGTCTGTTGTTTGCTGAGCTAAGAGTGTTATGCACACTACTGTAGTAGCATGAAAACTGGGACATGTTTTGTTGTGATTCTCCATGTTGACATGTTGACTGATGTGGGTATATGGAGAGAAATAAATGATATTTTCCTCAGTCTGCAGCATTGGTCTTGTGTAGTGTTTGTATAGTTGCACTTTCTCTGTGTACTTCATTTACAGTACTCCAATCACTGACAATTAGACTTGCTAAAAGTGTTTTAGGTTAGCAACAGCAGTGTAACTGGTTCAAAAAGATTGAAGTCATATGAAATGTGTGTGTTTCGTATGGTAACAAAATATTGTTTTTATGAAGTCGTGTATAGTTTTGACAAAAGTGTTCCAATTTACAAATTATCTGAAGTGTTGTGCTACTTTGGTGTAGGGTTGTGGTAATTGTGTCTAGTGTTTTGACAAACCGGGCCCTGTTTTCAAAATTGTGCTTAAACAATTGAAAAAAACTGTAAGCTCAGGTGGTCATGGTTAGCTTAGCGTAAACAACTGTTGCTGTTTGCTAGTGTATGCAGTGGATGATGTGTGGTCCAAGCATTGGTTTAAAAAGTGGTAGTTAAAGTTACTACTGTGTGTGTGTGTGTGTGTGTGCGTCATTTCTGCCGTACCCCTTAAGAAACAAGAGAAGTGCTCATGACTCTCTGCCTCTTACCCTACTTTAGCCTTCATTCCATTCTGATGTATTTATTTGTGTATCTCAAGTGTGTAAGTTAAGTATGTTACCGTCAGCCTACTCTAACGTATTCTTCCTCTCTCTCCAATTGGGTTTACACACAGTCTCACATAAAAATAGTTTCCAAGTGAGTGCCAAAGCAAATTCGGGAAAATAAAGTCAAAATATTTCCTTCTTTAAAGAAGAACGAAGGTCCTTGGCTTATTTGTAATGAAACTCGCTGGTTCCAGCCCGGGCTGGCCCTTCGCCCTTTCTGAGGTGTCTTTGTAGGCCGGGAAATGTCAGACGAAACCACAAATTATCATTGCAGCAAGGCAGGCCTCATGCCTCCCCAGGGTGGCCAAGGACGCCTCCCTGAAGGTTGGGATTTACTGCATCTGTCCAAATAAACATGTCAAAGCACTGCAGCAGAGAGAGAGAGAGAGAGAGAGAGAGCGCACACTTCATGTAGAGTAAGAGAGTCAGATCCTACACCTTTGTGTGTGTGTGTGTGTGTGTGTCTGTGGGAGAGAGTAATGCAGGGTTTCTGCTGCTGCCATGCTCTGGGATTAGGGATTCGGGAACATGCCCACACACCAGCAATTAGACTAGCTTTTTCAAATAAAGTATGTCCTGGTTAGAATGAACAGTTATAAATACATGCTTCTGGTCAGAATGAACAGTTATAAATACATGTTGCTGGTTAGAATGAACAGTTATAAATACATGTTGCTGGTTAGAATGAACAGTTATAAATACATGTTGCTGGTTAGAATGAACAGTTATAAATACATGCTGCTGGTTAGAATGAACAGTTATAAATACATGCTGCTGGTTAGAATGAACAGTTATAAATACTTGTTGCTGGTTAGAATGAACAGTTATAAATACATGTTGCTGGTTAGAATGAACCAGGTGAGTCCAATAATCGCTGATGCGCGTGATGGGGGGAAGGCAGGTGTGCGTAATGATGGTGGCAGGAGTGCATAATGCTGGGGAACCTGGCGCCTTCGAGCGCCAGGGAGGGAGCGGGAGCAGGGGTTACAAATACATGCATTTTGTTGCTGTATCTCCCTCTGATATCCCTTTAGCTCTCCCTCTCTCTCTGTATCTTAGATTCTCTCTTTCTTTGGATTGAGGTCCAAAGTCGCTGAATGTTTTCCTTTCTGTCCAGGAGTCATGCATAAGTGCACTTATAGTGGACATATCTCCATCACTTACATTCACCTTTTAGGGAGTGTTTGCTGCAATTTCTACATTGTGGCCTGAACATTATTTTGCAATGTAACTAATCTTCAGTTAGATACATGTAATTGTACCAGTATTCAAGTTTAAGTCAAGTCATGAACACATATAGTGCAAAGGTGCTAAAGCAATGTTTCTGTGGCTTATTATCAACAACAGGAATGATCTTGCCTTCACAATATCATAAGGCGGGGTTACGTGCAAGTCTACACTGTAGACATAAACCTGTGAGATCAATAGAAGAAGTGGAGGATTAGATAGAGATCATTTATTTGAATAAGCTGTGAACCAGTCATTAATTGTTCATATTTGTTTCTCTTTTTCTTGTATTCACATGTGTTGTCCAGTTCCTTGTCAGTGCAGGTCTGGAGTTGACCAAACGGTGGCTGCAGGAGCCTTTGCAAGAGGAATCATCAGGAGTCTGGAAGATTGAGGATTCTCCACTGGACTGTTGGAGAAAAGGTGAAAATCCATGCATGAAGGTGCCTCACACACACACACACACACACACACACACACACACACACACACACACACACACACACACACACACACACACACACACACACACACACACACAAAAGCAGACACATTATGCTTTACTTTATACATTTAAATGTAACACAATTCAAAGGTGTGGTCACTTTTGATAGTCCCTAAATAAGATCTGGTGCAAAGAGGCGACTCCAGGATGCTGGCCTTCTAGGCAGAGTTTTTTTGCAACTCTGCCTAGAAGGCCAGCATCCCATCTCTTCACTGTTGACTTTGAGACTGCAGTTTTGTGGGTACTATTTAACAAAGCCAGTTGAGGACTTGTGAGGCGTCTGTTTCTCAAACTAGACACTCTAATGTACTTGTCCTCTTGCTCAGTTGTGCACCGGGGCCTTCCACTCCTCTTTCTATTCTGGTTAGAGCCAGTTTGCGCTGTTCTGTGAAGGGAGTAGTACACAGAGTTGTACGAGATCTTCAGTTTCTTGGCAATTTCCCGCATGGAATAGCCTTCATTTCTCAGGAACAAGAATAGACTGTTTCAGAAGAAAGGTCTTTGTTTCTAGACATTTTGAGCCTGTAATCAAACCCACAATTGCTGATGCTCCAGATACTCAACTAGCCTAAAGAAGACCAGCTTTATTGCTTCTTTAATCAGAACAACAGTTTTTAGCTGTGCTAACATAATTGCAAAAGGGTTTTCTAATGATCAATTAGCCTTTTAAAATGATAAACTTGGATTAACTAACACAAAGTGCATTGGAACACAGGAGTGATGATTGCTGATAATGGGCCTCTGTACGCCTATGTAGATATTCCATAAAAAATCTGCCATTGTCAGATGGTGGGTGTAGCTGGTGCATGAAGTCAGGCGCAGGAGAGCAGAATGAGTGAGCAATGTACTTTACTCAAAATAAAGGCTCAAGGTAACAATACACTTGACCAACAATAAACGGTAATCAATTACGCACGGGTGAAAACAACACCCGTCGAAAACCAGCCATAACGTACCGAATGAACATAGAAACAATCACGCACAAAAACATGGGTGGAAACAGAAGGTTAAATACATGAACATGTAATTGGGGAAGGAAACCAGGTGTGTAGAAAACAAAGACGAAACAAATGGAAAATGAAAGGTGGATCGGCGATGGCTAGAAGACCGGTGACGTCGACCGCCGAACGTTGCCCGAACAAGGAGAGTGACCGACTTCGGCGGAAGTCGTGACAGTACCCGCCCCCTTGACGCGCGGCTCCAGCAGCGCGCCGACACCGGCCTCGGGGACGACCCAGAAGGCGAGGCGCAGGGTGATCCGGATGGAGACGATGGAACTCCCGCAGCATCGACGGGTCTAACACATCCTCCACCTGCACCCAGCATCTCTCCTCCGGACCGTACCCCTCCCACTCCACGAGGTACTGAAGGCCCCCCGCCCGGCGCCTCGAATCCAGTATGGATCGAACTGCATACGCCAGGGCCCCCTCAATGTCCAGAGGGGGCGGAGGAACCACCCGCACCTCAGACTCCTGGAGTGGACCAGCCACCACCGGCCTGAGGAGAGACACATGGAACGAGGGGTTAATAAGGTAATCGGGGGAGCTGTAACCTGTAACAAACCTTGCTCAGTCTCCTCAGGACTTTGAATGGCCCCACAAACCGTGGGCCCAGCTTCTGGCAGGACAGGCGGAGGGGCAGGTTTTGGGTCGAGAGCCAGACCCGGTCCCCCGGTGTGAACAGCGGGGCCTCACTGCGGTGGCGATCTGCGCTGGTTTTCTGGCGCCTCACGGCCCGCTAAAGGTGCACATGAATGGTGTCCCATGTCTCCTCAGTGCACCTAAACCAGTCGTCCACCGCAGGAGCTTCATTCTGGCTCTGATGCCAAGGCGCCAGAACCGGCTGGTATCCCAGTATGCACTGGAAGGGGGAGAGGTTAGAGGAGGAGTGGCGGAGCGAGTTCTGGGCCATCTCTGCCCAGGGCACGAACGCCGCCCACTCCCCCGGCCGGTCCTGGCAATAAGACCACAGAAACCTACCCACATCCTGGTTCACTCTCTCCACCTGCCCGTTACTCTCGGGGTGAAAAAACGAGGTAAGGCTGACCGAGACCCCCAGACGTTCCATGAACGCCCTCCAGACCCTTGACGTGAAATGGGGTGCCAGAAGACGTGTGTAAACAGGGCCTCCGCAGTCTATAAAGCCGTAGGGAGACCGGGCAAAGGGAGGACTTAGATAACCGATCCACAACGACCAGGATCGTTGTGTTACCCTGTGAGGGAGGAAGATCCGTTAGGAAATCCACCGACAGGTGCGACCAAGGCTGTTGTGGAACGGGTAAGGGTTGTAACTTCCCTCTGGGCAACCGCCTAGGAGCCTTACACTGGGCGCACACTGAGCAGGAGGAAACATAAACCCTCACGTCCTTAGCCAAAGTGGACCACCAGTACTTCCCACTAAGACAGCGCACTATCCGACCGATGCTCGGATGACCAGAGGAGGGTGGCGTGTGGGCCCAATAGATCAAACGGTCGCGGACAGCAGACGGAACATACAGACGCCCAGCTGGACATTGGAGGGAAGTGGGCTCTGTACGTGACGCACGCTCGATGTCCGCGTCCAGCTCCCACACTACCGGTGCCACCAGGCAAGAGGCCGGAAGTATGGGGGTGTGATCCATGGGCCGCTCCTCTGTGTCATACATCCGGGACAGTGCGTCTGCCTTTGCGTTCTGGGAACCTGGTCTGTAGGAAAGGTTGAAAACAAAATGGGTAAAAAACATGGCCCACCTTGCCTGGCGAGGGTTCAGTCTCCTCGCCGCCCGAATGTACTCCAGATTGCGGTCAGTCCAGATGAGAAAGGGTGTTTAGCCCCCTAAAGCCAATGTCTCCACGCCTTCAAGGCCTTGACGACAGCCAACAGCTCCCAGTCCCCCACGTCATAGTTTCGCTCGCCGGGCTGAGCTTCTTCGAAAAGAAGGCACAGGGGCGGAGTTTGGTGGCGTGCCCGAGCGCTGAGAGAGCACGGCTCCTTTTCCAGCCTCGGACACGTCCACCTCCACTATGAACGCCAAAGAGGGATCCAGATGAGCCAGCACGGGAGCCGAGGTAAACAGAGCCCTCAGCTGACCAAATGCCCTGTCCGCCTCAGCCGACCACTGCAAACGCACCGGTCCCCCCTTCAGCAGTGAGGTAATGGGAGCCGCTACCTGACCAAAGCCCCGGATAAACCTCCAGTAGTAGTTGGCAAACCCTAGAAACCGCTGCACTTCCTTTACCGTGGTGGGAGTCGGCCAATTACGCACGGCTGAAATGCGGTCACTCTCTGCCGAAATTATTGCAACCCCTATTACTAGCCTGTTCAACCTCTCTTTCGTGTCGTCTGAGATTCCCATAGATTGGAAAGCAGCTGCTGTCATCCCCCTTTCAAAGGAGGGGACACTCTTGACCCAAATTGCTACAGACCTATATCCATCCTACCCTGCCTTTCTAAGGTCTTCGAAAGCCAAGTCAACAAACAGATTAATGACCATTTCGAATCCCACCGCACCTTCTCCGCTATGCAATCTGGTTTCAGAGCTGGTCATGGGAGCACCTCAGCTACGCGCAAGGTCCTAAATGATATCGTAACTGCCATCGATAAGAAACAATACTGTGCTGCCGTATTCATTGACCTGGCCAAAGCTTTCGACTCTGTCAATCACCACATCCTCATCGGCAGACTCAATAGCCTTGGTTTCTCAAATGATTGCATCGCCTGGTTCACCAACTACTTCTCTGATAGAGTTCAGTGTGTCAAATCGGAGGGCCTGTTGTCCGGTCCTTATGCAGTCTCTATGGGGGTGCCACAGGGTTCAATTCTTGGGCCAACTCTTTTCTCTGTATACATGAATGATGTCGCTCTTGCTGCTGGTAAGTCTTTGATCCACCTCTAAGCAGATGACACCATTCTGTATACTTCTGGCCCTTCTTTGGACACTGTGTTAACCTCCCTGGGCAAGGTGGGATGTTTGCATCCCACCTAGTCAACAGCCAGTGGAATCGCGTGGCGTGAAATACAAATACCTCAAAATGCTGTCCGATTTCAAAAAGGCTTTACAACGAAAGCAAAACATTAGATTATGTCAGCAGAGTACCCAGCCAGAAATAATCAGACACCCATTTTTCAAGCTAGCATATAATGTCACATAAACCCAAACCACAGCTAAATGCAGCACTAACCTTTGATGATCTTCATTAGATGACAACCCTAGGACATTATGTTATACAATACATGCATGTTTTGTTCAATCAAGTTCATATTTATATCAAAAACCAGCTTTTTACATTAGCATGTGACTAGCATGTGACTAGCATTCCCACCGAACACTGCCGGTGAATTTACTAAATTACTCACGATAAACGTTCACAAAAAACATAACAATTATTTTAAGAATGATAGATACAGAACTCCTCTATGCGCTCGATATGTCCGATTTTAAAATAGCTTTTCGGTGAAAGCACATTTTGCAATATTCTCAGTAGATAGCCCGGCATCACAGGGCTAGCTATTTAGACACCCAGCAAGTTTAGCACTCACCAAAGTCAGATTTACTATAAGAAAAATGTTATTACCTTTGCTGTTCTTCGTCAGAATGCACTCCCAGGACTTCTACTTCAATAACAAATGTTGGTTTGGTCCCAAATAGTCCATTGTTATATCCAAATAGCGGCGTTTTGTTCGTGCGTTCAAGACACTATCCGAAAGGGTAAATAAGGGTGACGAGCATGGCGCATTTCGTGACAAAAAATGTCTAAATATTCCATTACCGTACTTCGAAGCATGTCAACCGCTGTTTAAAATCAATTTTTATGCCATTTTTCTCGTAAAAAAGCGATAATATTCCGACCGGGAATCTGCGTTTAGGTAAACAGACAAAAGAAAATAAAGCATTCGGTCGACTCGTGCACGCGCCTAAGCCGATAGTACTCTGATCGGCCACTTGCCAAACGCGATAATATGTTTCAGCCAGAGGCTGCCTCGATATCATTCAGCTTTTTCCCGTGCTCTGAGAGCCTATGGGAGCCGTAGGAAGTGTCACGTTATAGCAAAGATCCTCAGTCTTCAATAAAAAGAGCCAAGATGAACAACAACTTGTCAGACAGGCCACTTCCTGCATGGAATCTTCTCAGGTTTTGGCCTGCCATATGAGTTCTGTTATACTCACAGACACCATTCAAACAGTTTTAGAAACTTTAGGGTGTTTTCTATCCAAAGCCAATAATTATATGCATATTCTAGTTACTGGGCAGGAGTAGTAACCAGATTAAATTGGGTACGTTTTTTATCCAGCCTTGTCAATACTGCCCCCTAGCCCTAACAGGTTATAAACTTATGATATACAAGCATGTCAACTAAAGAGTATAAATGTAGGAGTCTACAGAGGTGATCCCCTAACCTTGAAACAGTCATAGTTACCAGGCTATAGGTAAAAGTCTACAGAGGTGATCCCCTAACCTTGAAACAGTCATAGTTACCAGGCTATAGGTAAGAGTCTACAGAGGTGATCCCCTAACCTTGAAACAGTCATAGTTACCAGGCTATAGGTAAGAGTCTACAGAGGTGATCCCCTAACCTTGAAACAGTCATAGTTACCAGGTTATATGTGGTCAGTGTGAATGACATTGTGGAAACGGACACTACTATGTCAAACACACTCACAGACAGATGACATCAGAGACACACAACCAGTAGCTGAAAAAGGTAAAATTCCAAGTCAGCTACTTGAGGATACAGATCTATCTGTAACAAGGTTGTGTTCAGTCCAGTAGCATCAATGTTGTGTCTTTCTTAACATTAAATCAAATCAAATGTTATTGCTCACATGCGCCAAATACAACAGGTGTAAACCTTGTTTTCGTTCAAAGACGAAAGAATAAAAACATGGGGTCGCCTCGTGCACGCGCCTCCAGTCTCTGTTCTCTGATCGACCACTATCAAAATGCGCTAATGTTTCTCAGCCAGGGCCTGCAAATGCCACCATTCAGCTTTTTGCCGCCTTCTGAGAGGCTATGGGAGCCATAGGAAGTGTCACGTTACAGCAGAGATCCCCTGTTTTGGATAGAGATGATCAAGAAGGCCAAGAAATGGTCAGACAGGGTACTTCCTGTACAGAATCTTCTCAGGTTTTGGCCTGCCAAATGAGTTCTGTTATACTCACAGACACCATTCAAACAGTTTTAGAAACTTTGGAGTGTTTTCTATCCAAAGCTAATAATTATATGCATATTCTAGTTTCTGGGCAGGAGTAATAATCAGATTAAATCGGGTACGTTTTTTATCCAGCCGTGAAAATACTGCCCCCTATCCATAACAGGTTAAGCACCAGCTGTCAGAGCAGCTCACAGATCACTGCACCTGTACATAGCCCATCTATAATTTAGCCCAAACAACTACCTCTTCCCCTACTGTATTTATTTATTTTATTTATTTTGCTCCTTTGCACCCCATTATTTATTTCTACTTTGCACTTTCTTCTACTACAAATCTACCATTCCAGTGTTTTACGTGCTATATTGTATTTACTTTGCCACCATGGCCTTTTTTTGCCTTTACCTCCCTTAACTCACCTCATTTGCTCACATTGTATATAGACTTATTTTTCTACTGTATTATTGACTGTATGTTTGTTTTTCTCCATGTGTAACTCTGTGTTGTTGTATGTTGTCGAACTGCTTTGCTTTATCTTGGCCAGGTCGCAATTGTAAATGAGAACTTTTTCTCAACTTGCCTACCTGGTTAAATAAAGGTTAAATAAATAAATAAATAAAAAACTCTCCATCTCCACCCCTGAAGTGGAAATGAGGTACCCTAGGAAGGAGACGGACTGTTGAAAGAACAGACATTTCTCAGCCTTGACATACAGGTCATGCTCCAACAGTCGACCAAGCACCCTGCGCACCAGGGACACATGCTCGGTGCGTGTAGCGGAGTATATCAGGATGTCATCAATATACACCACTACACCCTGCCCATGCAGGTCCCTGAAAATCTCGTCAGCAAAGGCCTGGAAGACTGATGGAGCATTCATCAACCCATACGGCATGACGAGGTACTCATAGTGCTCTGAGGTGGTACTGAAAGCCGTCTTCCACTCGTCTCCCTCCTGGATACGCACCAGGTTGTAAGCACTCCTGAGATCCAATTTGATGAAGAAGCCGCGCCAACGGAAACCCCTACACACCTCCCCGAGCACTTTCGTGACCACCCGGTGAGAGCCCTCTGTTGCCACGAAATAGTGGGGTCATGACAGGCCAACCAGGGTAGGCCCAGCACCACGAGAAACGCAGGAGAATCAATAAGGAAGAGATTGATTCTCTCCTTGTGACCCTCCTGCGTCACCATGCCCAGTGGAGCGGTGGCCTCCCTAATTAGCCCTGTCCCTAATTAGCCCTGACCCTAATCCACTGGAACAATAGGGATCCTTAAACTATGGGCAAATGATCTGTCAATAAAGTTCCCAGCTGCGCCTGAATCTACGAGCGCCTTATGCTGGGAATGCGGGGAAAACTCAGGAAAATTAATATACAAAAACATGTGTGCAACAGAGGGCTCTGGGTGAGCCTGGTGCCAACTCACCTGGGGTGACACGAGAGTGCCCTGCCTGCTGCCTCGACTCCCAAAAATCGGCCAATGCCTTTTTGAAATCGGACAATGTGGTTACATTAAGGAGACGTGTACCTTTAAAATCGTGTAATATAGTGCTTTGTTTGAGAACTTTGAATTATGACATTTTGTGGTTTTGAATTTGGCGCTCTGATTTTTCACTGGCTGTTGCTAGCGTCCCACCTGCCCAAGAGAGGTTAATGTAACCACATTGTCCGATTTCAAAAAGGCTTTATGGCAGAAGCATAAAGTTAGATTATGTTAGGACAGTTCCAACACAAGAAAAAGCACACAGCCATTTTCATAGCAAGGACAGGTGTCACAAAAACCCGAAAACCAGCTAAAATTATGCACTAACCTTTGACGATCTTCATCAGATGACACTCCTAGGACATCATGTTACGCAATACATGCATTTTTTGTTCGATAAAGTTCATATTTATATCCATAAACCCCATTTTACATTGGCGCGTGATGTTCACAAAATATTTTGCCTCCAATACCTCCGGTGAATCAGCACAACAATTTACAAAAATACTCACCATAAACGTTGATAAAATATTAAACTGTTATTCAAAGAATTATAGATGAACATCTCCTTTATGCAAACGCTGTGACAGATTTCAAAAAAGCTTCACGAGGAAAGCACAATTTGCAATAATCTGAGTACTGCACTCAGAAAAATACACTAGGCAATACAGATACCCGCCATTTTGGAGTCATCTAAAATCATAAATAGCATTAGAAATATTCACTTACCTTTGATGATCTTCATCAGAAGGCACTTCCAGGAATCCCAGGTCCACAATAAATGTTGCTTTGTTCGATAAAGTTCATAATTTATGTCCAAATAGCTCCTTGTTGTTAGCGAGTTCAGTTAGCTACTCCAAGTGTAGGAAGCGTGCGGAAAATGTCACAACGAAAAGTAAAAAAAGTTCTATTTACGTTCGTTCAAACATGTCAAATGTTGTATAGCATCAATCTTTAGGTCCTTTTTCACTTAGAACTTCAATAATATTCCAACCGGACGATTGCAATGTCTTGAAAAACGTTATGGAACACAGCTAACTCTCACGTGAACACGCGCCAATGAACGCCAGTACCTTCCTGAGTCAACAACTTCCTACTTCTCTGTTCGCTCTCTGTTCATCATAGAAGCCTCAAACAACTTTCTAAAGACTGTTGACATCTCGTGGAAGCCTTAGGAAGTGCAAAATGAACCCTAAGTCACTGTGTGTTCGATAGGCAATGACTTGAAAGGACTACAATCACCAGAATTCTCACTTCCTGGTTAGATTTTGCCTGCCATATGAGTTCTGTTATACTCACAGACATCATTCAAACAGTTTTAGAAACATCAGTGTGTTTTCTATCCAAATCGACTAATAATATGCATATTTTAGTTCCTGGGTCCGAGTAGTAGGCCGTTTAATTTGGGTACGTTTTTCATCCAGACGTGAAAATACTGCCCCCTACCCTAGAGAGGTTAACAATGTCTACACTGTATTTCTGATAAATGTTGTATTATTTTGATGGACAAAAAACGTGCTTTTCTTTCAAAAACAAGGACATTTCTAAGTGACCCCAAACTTTTGAACAGTGGTGTATGTACGGTCACTGTGGGGACGACGTCGTCAATGCACTTATTAATGAAGCCAGTGACTGAGGTGGTATACTACTCAATGCCATTGGATGAATCCCGGAACATATTCCAGTCTGTGCTAGCAAAACAGTCCTGTAGCGTATCATCCGCGTATTGAGTGTAGCATCTCCGTATTGAGCGAGCCACTGGTACTTCCTGCTTTAGCAAGAATCAGGAGCAAGAATCAGGAGGATAGAATTATAGTCAGATTTTCCAAATAGAGAATGAGGGAAAGCTTTTTTAATCGTCTCTGTGTGTGGAGTAAAGGTGGTCAAGAGTTTTTTCCCTCTGGTTGCACATGTGACATGCTGGTAGAAATGAGATAAAAAGGATTTAAGTTTGCCTGCATTAAAGTCCCCGGCCACTAGGAGCGCCACCTCTGGATGAGCATTTTCTTGTTTGCTTATGGCCTTATACAGCTCATTGAGAGAGGTCTTAGTGCTAGCAGTACATCTCTGATTTTGTCAATATCAGATTTTTTGAAAAGTTACTGTGAAGTAAAATCATAATAGTCATCATCAAAGTAGTACGTTCTAGTATATATCATACTTTATATGGTTCTACTTTACAAACTTACATTTTCATTATGTAGTTCTCAAAATCTGTAGTGGACAAACCAGTTTAAAATCTATAGGTTTACCAAATGGTTAAGTGATTATCAATTTAGAGCAGTCGGATTAAGTAATAGTAAATTCTGTTTTTACAAATGAAAAGACAATCATATCAAAATAAATGTGAGCATTGCTTTGTGGAAAGCAAATACTTTATATAAACATCTATTGCAATGTGAAACGTATTTCTAGATGAAACCCTGATTAAAGTGTCCTCCCTAATCTTTACGTGGTGTAATCTACTAACATGTAAATCAGGAGTGTCCTGTAAGATCTCAGAGCAGTCCTCAGGGTGTATTATGACAGATTCTCTACCCCCACTGACCTTTCTCCCTCAGCTCCTCTGTCAACAGTCTGCTGGATTGACTAATCTGTTGCTTCCATTACGGTACAGAAAGAGTCTCCAGTGGCCCATAGTTGAGGAATCTTCAGTCCTCCTCTCTTTGTGTGTGTGTTTGTTCATGTGTGTGTGTGTTCGTGTGTGTGTTTATGCGTGTGTGTGTACTATCATCACATGAGTATGTGGGTGCATATATATTCTTCAGGGAGACAATTTTTAAAGCACAATATATACTTTTATCATCCGTGCCTTGGTTATATTTGACCTTAATAAAATCTGGTGTTTTCAGCACCAGATTGAAGTCCTGTACCTGGTTCATAAAACAGTGAAGGAGCTAAACCATATATTTTTATGTTGAGCATAAAATCGATTTCTTGTACATAAAACCTGGTTGACTGTGAAAACGGCAAAATAAGTTAAATATATTTCCTGTCATTTCAGCTCTATTGGCGTAAATTTTGAGATTACAGGTTAAGCCTATACTCTATCCCCCCCCCCCCACACACACACACACACACACACACACACACACACACACACACACACACACACACACACACACACACACACACACACACTTCACTGTACGGATTCATACTAATAAAGTAGCTGGGCCGTTGGATAAATGTGCACATTATTTTATTACTGGCCCAAAGAGGCTAAACTGTTCCACTAATAATGAGAATGATTGATAGTGGTAATTCACCCTGCATTGTAACTACAGTAGTACACCTTTGTAACCTCACATTCAGTAGTTCATATTGGAGGAGAGAGAGCAAGGCCATTTACTCTACATGTATTCTACCACTGATAAAGTTACTTATGAACAGAACAAATATACAGTATTATTAATGAGTGTACTGTATCTACTGTATTCATCATATTGTCTTTATTGTTGTGTTATTAACTCTTAATTACAGTCTGACCATTTTTATATTATGTATTTGTCATGATGTTTAAGTACAATCTTCATAGAGATACAATACATTACATCTAAACATGCGGAGAGTTTAGTTCTTGTTGTTTGTACTCGCTACTGTTGAAATGGTAGTCCATCAACTTGGAGCTGTCATTGGAGGAAAAAATCAATTTGACAGTGAAGTTGAAAAATGTAACACCTTTTGTCAATCTCTCTGCAGTTATTCCACCTGATTGACTGACAAACACGCACGCACACACACACACACACACACACACACACACACACACACACACACACACACACACACACACACACCACACACACACACACACACACACACACACACACACACACACACACACACACACACACACAGGGTTGAGCAGAGTGGGCAGACCTGGTAGCGCCATGCATTGCAATCGAACAATTGTTTCCCTGAAAGATTCCCCCTGCACTGCCACTAGAATAACAGTCACTCTGTGTCAGTGAGTTCAAGTAAAACAAATTAGACCCATGATTAATGAATGGGAATAACAGCTCAACACACTGACAGACCAGGCCACAGTGATGGGAGTCCCAGACGGAGATCCCCTTCAGTCCCCTTCTGCCCTCAGAGCTGACATTAACCCATTTAGTATCAACACCAGGTCTCCCCGAGCTCCCATCACTAGGCTGCTGCTGCCCATATAACTCACTCTCACTATGAGCACCTTACAGGGCCCTAGGAGCCCCTCTCTCTAAACCAGGCCAACCTATGACACACAGTCAGTCAATCAGAGACTCATGTATATCATAGCAGTGTTAGTTGACTTATGAAAGTCTATGACAGTCTATGCACACACACACCTCTCTGTGTGAAATGGCTAGGATATTGAAATACTGGAAAAAAAAGGTTCAGCACGGCTAATTAATTTCCATAATGTTAAATGCAAACACGTTTCCGAGCAGGCTCCTTTGTCAGAGCAGTATTGCGTCTCAGTGGAAAATATAACATGTTTGAAACGAGGGTTAGAGTGCCTGCACAATACAACTATCTAGATAAGTAATATGTTGGAACATGGCACTTGCATAGCATCTTCAAAAGTAGAATGTATGTTGAATGATATTTACATTTTTTTTATACAATTCATAAAAACATTTTCAATTCTTTTTTCTAACGAAAGCTGATATCTGGCTACCAAAATACTTGTTATCTGGCTAATATAATACCTTTTTTTCTGGCTAACATGATAACTGTTATCGGGCTAACATTATACCTGTTATCTGGCTAACATAATACCTGTTATCTGGCTAACATACTACCTGTTATCTGACTAACATAATACATGTTGTCTGGCTAACATAATACCTGTTATCTGGCTAAGATAATACATGTTATCTGGCTGACATAATACCTTTTTTTCTGGCTAATATTATACCTGTTATCTGGCTAATGTAATACCTTTTTTTCTGGCTAACATAATACCTGTTATCTGGCTAACATAATACCTGTTAATACCTGTTATCTGGCTAACATAATACCTGTTAATACCTGTTATCTGGCTAACATAATACCTGTTATCTGGCTAACAAAATAACTGTTATCTGGCTAACATAATACCTGTTATCTGGCTAACATAATAACTGATCTGGCTAACATTAAACCTGCTATCTTGCTAACATAATACCTGTACTTTGGCTAACATAATACATGCTATCTGGGTAACAAAATACCTGTTTTCTGGCTAACATAATACTTATTATCTGGCTAATATACTGTAATGGCTGTACCTTTTCCAGGGAACGTTGCATTGCCAGATATTCCATAATGGGGATGAACGCACACACAAACCTCCTTTGCAAGAGTCTGTGTACAAACCCTTTGCATTTATTTGATTAATCTCCCTAGAGGTAGTATGCATTAAACAGTGCTCACAAAATGCAATCAATCTCAGAGTTTGTGTCAATGCCGCTGTGTAGAAAGACTTATGTGTGCGAATAATGGATAATAGCAGTGGGGTGAATGGGAGCTCAGTAGACTACGAGACAAAGCCGTACAAAGATGTTGGGACTGGAGCAGACCAGTTGGTCAGCAAGTCCAGAAACTGCCATTTGGCGTTGACAGCCATGTTGGAGATGACAGACACGACGTGTCAGCACCCTGAGTGCCCTGCGAGAGTGTTACCGGTGGCCTTCACAAGGATGTCTTTCTGCAAACCGATCGCTGCGCAAATATACAATACCCTGGCAAGCATGGAGTCCACCGCCCTCGAGTCTCTGTGGATCCCTAGGTTAGAGAACATAATGACTAACCTAAAGAGGTCTTTGTCGTTAAATGCCAATCGTTCAAATACACCCTGTAACCTCCCCTCCCTGCATTCTATATCTCCTGTTTACTGTTCGACTGTTAGAGAGCACCTCTCCTCATTCACTACTTCAAGCTGACAAGGAAGTGGAGAGGTGAGAAAATCAATGCAACTGACATTCTACTTCCCAGAATGCCACTGGTGTAAATATGACACTGACCCTGGCAGGCACACCTGTTTTAAATCAATAGCTGACTAACCAAAGTTTGTCAGTATTTAAAAACAGTGTTTTGAAGCAGCGTTAGACATGGTGTGGCACATCACAAAACACATAAACAAGTTGGTTTTAACATAATTTAAATGACAAACTCTACAATAACCACTGCTATACTCAAAAAGGCTGCAAACAGAAAATGCAGAACATGCAGAAAGAGTGAGCTCCTCCACCTGACTGTACCCTCTAACTAAGCTACAGCAGTCTCCGGACCATGTGGCAAAACCCAGACAGGTATGACAAGTGTGTGAGCTATTGACCCTGTTTATGAACTTCCCTGGGGGGCCTTAGAGGGACAGACTGTTTGTAAATGGAATAAGATGTTCACCCTGTGAATTGATTTCGTTCGACACCACCAAGGTCTTGACAAAGAAGGACTACTTTCTCTAGACCTCCCTCGGCTACTGAACTGTTAATTTGGTCATTTGTAACTAAGGGCCCTCGAAATACTGTGACTGCAGGCAAGTAGACATGCAGGGACAGGTTGGGATGTTTGGTAACTGAAGGGGAAAAGTACAATCAGAGAGAGAGGAGGGGAGAGAGGGAGAGCAAGAGAAGATAGATTATCCCGCAAGTTCAAGGTTAAGAAAAGTAGATCTGTCTAGAATAACAAATTGAGAGAATCAATCAACCTGTAATTTTGGCAACTGGTCTATTCAAATGCAACATAAATTACTGACATTTAAGATTCCATTTGTCTGCCTTTTCTATTTCAGGTCATGTGCCTTTCAACATGTCCTTGTTTGTCAACTGAATATTGCCATACGATACTTCCAGACACCTCAGAACTTATCCTCCAAAACTGAGCTGTAGTATTACAGTTAGAACATTTGGTTTAAGGTAGAGGTTTAGGTAGAGAATGACTTAAAGGTAGAGGTTTAGGTAGGGAATGACTTAAAGGTAGAGCTTTAGGTAGAGAATGACTTAAAGGTAGAGGTTTAGTTAGGGAATGACTTAAAGGTAGAGGTTTAGGTAGAGAATGACTTAAAGGTAGAGGTTTAGGTAGAGAATGACTTAAAGGTAGAGGTTTAGGTAGGGAATGACTTAAAGGTAGAGCTTTAGGTAGAGAATGACTTAAAGGTAGAGCTTTAGTTAGGGAATGACTTAAAGGTAGAGGTTTAGGTAGAGAATGATTTAAAGGTAGAGGTTTAGGTAGATAATGACTTAAAGGTAGAGGTTTAGGTAGGAAATCACTTAAAGGTAGAGGTTTAGTTAGGGAATGACTTAAAGGTAGAGCTTTAGGTAGAGAATGACTTAAAGGTAGAGGTTTAGGTAGAGAATGACTTAAAGGTAGAGGTTTAGGTAGAGAATGGGAGCTGGGGGAGAAGATCTGAGCCAAGGTCAATGGTAGATTTTTTTTCTGAAACAGTAGGATGCTTTTAAAGAGGCCAGGAATTCCCTGCAAGCTTACAGTCGCAAATTAACATATCTGGTTTATCAGTTATGTCTAGGGTTCTAGCCTGAAATCCATATAATATGTCCAATATACACAATGTACCTTATACTGTAGTTACATCTCCTTTACAGTGTCCATATTAGGACAGTCTCAGTGTCAGCAGGACTTGTATCAGTCCTCTTCAAAAGATGAATGATACTCACATGCACATAGTCTGAACCAGAGCTAGTTGGCTGTCTTCCAGTACACGGAGAGAGGAGACGGCAATACATCTGCCGGAGTCTACTACCAGACTAAAACTTTCAACACTCAAAGCTCAGATTTGATACCTCTGTTTCAGCCTGGAGAAAAGTGTTAGACATCAACTGCTCTAGTAGAAGTGGAGCTTTTTTTCTGGAATGACTGTATGACTTGCAGGGGAATAGTGTACTGTCTCTCCTGTTAAGTTAATAATGACGTTCTGAGTGTTGAACAAATGCACCGACCTAGGAGTTAGACCAAAGACAAATGTGTTGTAGGAGTAGGGTGAGTTCAGGGAATAAGAGTCATGCCCCATCCATCAGGGAGTGTGTACATGCTCACATGCATACGCACGTACACACACGCATGCACACGCACACACGCATGCACACACCTCTCACAGTGATTAGACTCTCTCAGGAAACCTCTCCCCTTCAACTGGCAGGAAATGACAGAGTGAAATTATTGTAGAGAAAAAAAGCTATTTGATTTTCCAAAGTTATTTTTTATTAAGGAAATGAGTCTGAGGCGTCTTGTACTCAGGAGTGTTACAGTAGGACCTGGCCAAGCAATGGCCTGCAGTCATTCAGTAAAATCAACATGTGAGAAAGACTATGTCTGAAAAAGAGAAGAGATTCATCTGATATTAGAGGTACTGACAGGCAGCTAGTGGCAAGTAAGTTACTGTAAAATTTACAGTAATCTCTTTACAGTACAAATGTACAGGTTGTTCTGAAATAAGTAATTCATCTGGAGAAACAATTAGCAACCACATCCCCCTTTCTTTTTGAGTTATTAAACAATTCAAACAAATATACAATAGCTTGAAGAGTTACAATATTGACACAATACCGTCAAATATGTTACAAGGGTACTATTTTATTTAAATATGAATCATATCACTAGGAGTAAAACATATATGCGTAGAACCTCTTCACTACAGAGGCGAAGGGTTGTGTAAAAGCAAGGAGAGAGAGAGAGAGGAGAAAGTGAAAGAGCTCATTGTTTTAGTTCGTAAAAACCAGTAGCAGATAAGGGCCACATGTCTCTATGGAAACCAGAACCACCTGGAGCCAGAGTCCAATTATGGAAACCACAACGTCAACAGGAACGCGTGCTACGGTAGGGAGTGAGAGTAGAGGAAGAAAAGAGCCCCTGATTATGCAAACTATAATCAGAAGGCTAAATATTTAAACTAAAAGGTTGTGTGGACACTGCGCTACATCACAGTTCAATTCCATCAGGCCAGGTAAGCTATCACTCAAGGCCACAGGCCTCAGCCCGATGACACATTTACAGCGCTTATAATGTGAGAGACTGTCACTAGTCCAGAAACCATATCCTTTTATTTTTATAGGGTGAATGCTGAATACTGTAACGGTTACGTGCTTCCTTAAAACGTGTCTAAATCACCCACATCCCATTGAGGGGAGACATTAAGCTAATATCTCCCCTAATAGCCCCTAGCATGTCTGAGGTATAGGGAGTGAAGGGTACTCTATGATTAGTACTGGATACAGTAAGACTGCTGTTGTGAACAGGCCATTATGAGAGAAGACTTGGTAATTTTTTTTTATTTATTTTTTATTTCACATGAGAACAATTTCTCATTTACAACTGCGACCTGGCCAAGATAAAGCAAAGCAGTGCGACACAAACAACAACACAGAGTTACACATGGAATAAACAAACATACAGTCAATAATACAATAGAGAAAGTCTATATACAGTGTGTTCAAATGAGGTAGGATAAGGGGGGTGAGGCAATAAATAGGCCATAGTGGCAAAATTATTACAGTATGGCAAATTAAACACGGGGTGATAGATGTGCAGAAAATGAGTGTGCAAGTAGCAGTACTGGGGTGCAAATGAACAAAATAAATCAAATAAATAACAATATGGTGATGAGGTAGTTGGATGGAGTCACGACTTCCGCCGAAGTCAGTCCCTCTCCTAGTTTGGGCGACGTTTGGCGGTCGACGTCACCGGCCTTCTAACCATCGCCGATCCACCTTTCATTTTCCATTGGTTTTGTCTTGCCTTCCCTCACACCTGGTTTCAATTCCATCAATTACATGTTGTGTATTTAACCCTCTGTTCCCCCCATGTCCTTGTCTGGAATTGGTGATTGTAAGAGTTTGTGCACGTTATGTCTGGCGAGCAAAGGGTTTCGTCCCATTGTATATATTTATTGTTTTTGTTCACTGTGATTTTTATTATTAAACTGCACCGTTGTAACTCAGTCTTTGCTCTCCTGCGCCTGACTTCTCTGCCGCCAGTACGCACGCATTACAGATGGGCTATTTACAGATTGGCTATGTACAGGTGCAGTGATCTGTGAGCTGCTCTGACAGCTGGTGCTTAAAGTTGGGAGGGAGATATGAGTCTCCAGCTTCAGTGATTTTTGCAGTTCGTTCAAGTCATTTGCAGCAGAGAACTGGAAGGACAGGCGGCCAAAGTTGGAATTGGCTGGAGCGCGTGCTGCGGGTGGGTGCTGCTATGGTGACCAGTGAGCTGAGATAAGGCGGGGCTTTCCCTAGCAACAACTTATAGATGACCTGGAGCCAGTGGGTTTGGTGACGGATATGAAGCGAGGGCCAGCCAACGTGTGCATACAGGTCGAAGTGGTGGGAAGTATATGGGGCTTTGGTGACAAAACGGATGGCACTGTGATAGACTGCATCCAATTTGCTGAGTAGAGTGTTGGAGGCTATTTTGTAAATGACATCGTCGAAGTCAAGGATTGGTAGAATAGTCAGTTTTACGATGGTATGTTTGGCAACATGAGTGAAGGAAGCTTTGTTGTGAAATAGGAAGCCGATTCTAGATTTAATTTTGGATTGGAGATGCTTAATGTGAGTCTGGAAGGAGAGTTTACAGTCTAATCAGACACCTAGGTATTTGTAGTTGTCCACATATTCAAATTCAGAACCGCCCAGAGTAGTGATGCTGGACGGGTGGGTAGGTGTGGGCAGCAATCGGTTGAAGAGCATGCATTTAGTTTTGCTTGCATTTAAGAGCAGATGGAGGCCATGGAAGGAGAGTTGTATGGCATTGAAGCTCATCTGGAGGTTAGTTAACACAGTGTCCAAAGAAGGGCCAGAAGCATACAGAATGATGTCGTCTGTGTAGAGGTGGATCAGAGAATCACCAGCAGCAAGAGCGACATCACTGATGTATACAGAGAAAAGAGTCGGCCCGAGGATTGAACCCTGTGGCACCACCATAGACACTGCCAGAGGTCCGGACAACAGGCCCTCCGATTTCACACACTGAACTCTGTCTGAGAAGTAGTTGGTGAACCAGGCTAGGCAGTCATTTGAGAAACCAAGGCTGTTTAGTCTGCCGATTAGAATATGTTGATTGACAAAGTTGAAAGCCTTGGCCAGGTCGATGAATACAGCTGCACAGTATTGTCTCTTATCGATGGCGGTTATGATATCGTTTAGGACCTTGAGCGTGGCTGAGGTGCACCCATGACCAGCTCGGAAACCAGATTGCATAGCAGAGAAGGTACGGTGGGATTCGAAATGGTCAGTGATCTGTTTGTTAACTTGGCTTTCGAAGACCTTAGAAAGGCAGGGTAGGATAGATATAGGTCTGTAGCAGTTTGGGTCTAGAGTGTCTCCCCTTTGAAGAGGGGGATGACCGCGGCAGCTTTCCAATCTTTGGAGATCTCAGACGATACAAAATAGAGGTTGAACAAGCTAGTAATAGGGGTTGCAACAATTTTGGTGGATAATTTTAGGAAGAGAGGGTCCAGATTGTCTAGCCCAGCTGATTTGTAGGGGTCCAGATTTTGCAGCTCTTTCAGAACATCAGCTATCTGGATTTGGGTGAAGGAGAAATGTGGGAGGCTTGGGCAAGTTGCAGTGAGGGGTGCAGGGCTGTTGACCGGGATCGGGGTGGCCAGGTGGAAAGTCATTCATTGGCTCTGAAGTTTAGTGTCAGAGAGAGACATGGTCAGCTTGGCTAGAATCCCTTAAATGTCTTAAGACAATCATTCAAACTACAGTATGACTATAAAATAGAAATAGAAACTAAAACATTTGTATGTAATGAGAGGTGAGCAGTGCAGTTGGCGCTGTCTCAGTTTAATATGCTCTTCTATTTTTGTTTGTAATTTAGCATGTGACCATACAATATGGTGCCTTGGATTGTCACGGCTGTCTTCGTCTTCTGACGATATAGCGAAATCGTCGTCTGAAAATGTAGACCAATACGCAGCGGATGTCATGTTCATCTTTGAATTTAATTAATCGCTCACATGAACACTATACAAAAAACAATAAACAATGACAGTGCAACAGTTTTTCAGGCTAACAATCTCCCACAAAAGACAAACACAAACACACCCTCATATATGGGACTCTCAATCAAAGGCAAATAGACAACACCTGCCTTCAATTGAGAGTCCCAACCCCAATGAACCCAAACATAGAAACAGACACACTAGACTCAACATAGAATACATGAAAATCAAACAGTGCCCAAAAACCCCGGAATACTTAAATCAAATGCCCTTTTTAGAAAAACACCACCCCTAACCACATAAAACAAATACCCTCTGCCACGTCCTGACCAAACTACAATACCAATTAACCCTTATACTGGCCAGGACGTGACATGGATGTAAAGCCTTACAAACTCTAAGTTCATTGTATTCATTTTAATGGATACATTGATCTAAGCCGAAAAGTGTGCTTTTCACGGATGAGTCCTGGTTTCAACTCTACCGGGCAGATGGCAGACAGTGTGTATGGCTTCGTGAGAGTGAGTGGTTTGCTGATGTCAACATTGTGAATAGAGTGCCCCATGGTGGCAGTGGGGTTATGGGATGGACAGACATAAGCTAAGGACAACAAACACAATTGCATTTTATTGATGGCAATTTCAATGCAAGGAGATACCATGACAAAATCCTGAGGCCCATTGTCATGCAATTCATCCACCGCCATCACCTCATGTTTCAGCATCATAATGGACAGCCCCATGTCACAAGGATCTGTACAGAATTCCTGGAAGCTGAAACTGTACCAGTTCTTCCATGGCCTGCATACTTACCAGACATGTCACACTTTTAGTATGTTTGTGATGCTCTGGATCGAAGTGTATGACAGCGTGTTCCAGTTCCCGCCAATATCCAACAAATTCGCAAAGCCATTGAAGAGGAGTGGGACAACATTCCACAGGCCACAATCAACAGCCTGATCAACTCTATGCAAAGGAGATGTGTCGTGCTGCATGAGGCAAATAGTGGTCACACCAGATACTGACTGGTTTTCTGATCCACACCCCTACTTGTTTTGAAGGTGTCTGTATTCCCAGTCATGTGAAATAGATTAGGGCCTAATTTATTTATGTATATTGACTGATTTACTTACATAATTTGTAACTCAGTAAAATGGTATAAATTGTTGCACTTTGCGTTTATATTTTTGTTCAGTATAATCTCATGCTTCTTCCATAGCAGCTTCCCTCGCCTAACAATAAAATGTCCATATAACTGTAGTATAACAATATCATATCATGCTTGACTTCACACGGAGTCTGTTTGGACAATTGAATCAGCGGTGGCTGCAGTTGTAACTCTGATCAGAGGGGTTGGGTTAAATGCGGAAGACACATTTCAGTTGAATGCGTTCAGTTGTACAGCTGACTAGGTTTCCCCCTTTCCCTTCCCTTTATGTTTTCATTCTCAGCCTCTGATTGCGAGAGGCAGTCAGGCGGAGTCGGCACTAGCTGCTGTCATTGCTCAGGCCACACTCGGTGGCCAAATTACACCCAACAAGGACTCAACGAGCCATAGGTCTAAGGGAGAGCAGTTAGGCTAAAATGAACACAAGCCAAAGTGATTTCATAGGTCAGATCACCGCATGTCGTATGCAATGGTAATTACACGCTAACAAATTCAGCACACGCCTCCAGTATAACATGGCTTTTCCGGCCTGTCGGTCAGTTTGCCTGTTTGCTGCTAGGTCTGTCAGAACAAATTGGTCAGCATGGAGAACATCACCACAGATGGAGGAGGTGAGATGTACACAAGACAAAGTGGGGTACTATGAGGTTCTGGTGGTAGGTGAACTGAGGTAGAGTATATAAAACCCTTGTAAAGACAGAATGGGGTACTATGATGTTCTGGAGGTAGGTGAATTGAGGTAGAGTAGATAAAACCCTTGTAAAGACAGAGGGAAGTAACTCCTAGATATAAAACTTATTGCCAGCTTTTGTGTTGTGAACAGCAAATATTTGTAATTTGTATATGACTTTGTGGTGTGTTGCTGTAATGTATGTAACGCCATACAATGGACTGTGGGGCTGTTTACGATACAGTTAGGATCAATGAGTTGCAAGAGGCATTGGATTGTTATACAATCTGTCAAAAAAGTCAACAAATGTCACATAAAAGCAGACACACCTTCATGGTAGGCCAACGGAATACTGTACAAGTAAGGGCAAGTGTCATTAATGTACATTTTGTCTTAATTCTGATCCAAGGACATTGTATTACAAGTTCACTACACACCTCAATCAGAAACATGTGCTCCAGGTTATTAATGGGTTTAAAATATGCTGTAGTATGGTGTCCATATTGGGAAACCTGAACATTCACAAAGAGTTGACAAGTTCTAATGACTCTAACTCAAACTCCTTGTGACTCTGAGGCTGTCCTAATATGAATAACGTACCATGAGAAACTTCACCGGGGTTACGACTCCAGTCGTAGGAGTGGGTCAACACAGTGTGAAATATTCCACCATTTTAGCTCCTCTCTCAATCATTGCTGCCCTAAAAGCCAGGTTCAAACCAACATTCTGTTCAGGCTGAATACCGCAGTAAGACATGGTAATGTCATTATCCAGGAGGACACACGAATGGAGGGAGTGAGGACATTTTCTTTCTTGACATTGAAAAATTAACAAGTGTTACTAAACTGAGATTATTGGATTATTTACACCTAGAATATACAGTAGCTACATGATAATATATACTGTATAAACCTCTGTGGTCTGTACATATAAAGACAAAAAAAAAATACATTTTGAAAGCTGAGGTATCAGCAAATCTATCCTCAACACTCAGTGCTATTCCACAGTCTAGCCACATAGTAAGACGTGTTGATGCTATTCCACCGTCTAGACAGATAAGAAGAGGTTTTGTGAATATTTTAATTTAAACTATACTGTCTACACTACAGGACATTTACACATCATAAATGTGTTGAAAATACATATTATATTTGTTGCAATGTAATCTAAACACACTGTCTAGATTAACACTGATAGATATTGCTACTGTGCTGAAAAGAGTACCTCCCTACCCTTAGCCCCCAACCTGTTCCTTATCGGACAGACAGGGGAAGTGGCTGTTCCTCTCCCCACTGACCCTAACTTGCCTCTGCATGCCTGTTATAGGCTAGATCAACTACCTGTTAGAATTGGGCTAGCGTCCTCTGGGCAGATCAATATAACTGATAGCATTGGGCTAACTTCCTCTGGGCAGAGCAATATATTTGTTAGCATTGGGCTAGCTTCCTCAGGGTAGATCAATATAACTGTTAGCGTTGGGCTGGCTTCCTCTGGGCAGGTTAACATGCCTGTTTGCATTTGGCCAGATCAACATACCTGTTAGCATTGAGCTAGATTCTTCTGGACAGATACCTGTTAGCATTGGGCTAGATCAACATGCATGTTACCATTGGGGTAGCTTCCTTTGGGCAGATACCTGTTAACATTTGGCTAGCTTCCTCTCTTGTCACTGGGTTGACGGCATAGAACTTGACGTATGGGTCACAGCCCGGTGACCAAACCTGCAATTATTACTTGTCACAACTGACTGTAAATTAGGTTTTTGTGACATCAGTCCAGTGAAATATCCTTATTTTACATTAGCCGGTTTAAGCATGTCGGGTGATCCCCCCCCCCCCCCCCGGTCGCCACTGGAGTGGTGTACCCGTCCAAAAATAACTTGTCTGAGGTGTTTAGAGCGCTGGCTCTGACACAGTGATTATAGGGGGTGCTCTAGGTGAGGAAAGCTGTGGTTTCATGCTGAATATCTGAGAAATCCATTGTGAGTTTCACCTTTTGGAGCACTAGTACTTCACTGAGTTATTTACCATGGGGAGGAAGTCGGTGAGTTAATCCCAGGGCCGTTATAAAGAGCTACATGTCAGCCTTTCTAGAATATGAAGGGGCCTGAGCGTTGCCCCGAGGGACATGAGATTTCTAGGGACACACATTCATATTTACGGATATAATGTCTAAAACGTGTTCATATTTTTTACGGCATGTATTAGATTCAGAACTAGTCTGGAAGGTGACAATATGTTTATTAAAAATGTTGTTCTGACAGGTTAGTCTGAGGTTTTGAAGTCAGGGAAAGGATGAGAAGGTGCCGGGTGATGGACAACTCACCCTGTCACCCGCTCTACTTTAAACCCAATGGACCCTGAGTGAGGGGGAAGAAAAAGCTTAACCTCCTCTCCAACCCTTCATAACCCTCCAATAGATCCATTGTGTAGACTTATAGGCAGCACTTACCTCATTGGTACCACGTACTCATTCCACCCACAATGCTAAGCTCTCGTACAAGGGAGAGGAGGTTGAGGTATGGTAAAGGGAGGGTACAGGGTTGGTTGGAAACAGTAACAGTATATCTTTCTACCAGCAGAGTCAATATATTTTGTGGTTATTTTTCCACGCCATGACATGTTGCTGCAGTCTCGGACAAAACCATACCTTGATATGGAACGCTCTTTTACGGGAGAGTTTGGATGAGAAGGCGTGGATAACATGCATGTGGTGTTTGTGTTTTGGGGAGAAAGCCGTAAGCATGATGCTGGGATTGTCATGACGAGGTTCACACCCGCTCAGTGCACACATACTAAAGTGTATCAGCCACCCAATAAATCGTGCTGGAGGGAAAACACAACACATGATATATTGCTGTCTAATGAACACGAGCAGAGGTGGTGGAGCGGGGTATGTGTGTGTGTCTGTTTATGGTAGGGGGTGGTTGCTTTTCAGGGTGTGTGTGTACACGTGTGTTTGAGTGTGTGCGCACGCACCTGTGTGTGCACCTTTGTGTGTTAGTGTGTGTGTGTGTGTGTGTGTGTGTGTGTCTGTGTGTGTGTGTGTGTGTGTGTGTTCAGGGGCTGGGTGCAGTTTGGGGAGAACCAGGCTACTTCGCTATTCCTGTGGTGTATTGGACACAAGGCTTATAGTCACAAGAGGTTAATTGTAGGCATTTAAGTGTTAAAGGCAGGGCTGGAAGGTAGAATGACTTTCTATTTATACATGGTCAGAGGTAATGAGGTGAAATGATTCTGTCTGACAGCGATGGGATCTGACCACAGTGGTGGATGGAGAGGCTCCTGACCTGGCCCAGGCTTCAGGGAATGTTTTCACTCCAAACAAGAGAAGCTGAAACATAACCAGACTAATTAATTCCCATTTACATACGCCCTTGGTCTACATCCCAAATGGCTCCGTATTCCCTATGTAGTGCACTACTTCTGACCAGGGCCAATAGAACTCTGGTCAAAAGTAGTGCACTGTACAGGGAATATGGTGTTACTTGGGACGTAGATTCTGTTTCCATTCAGTTCCATTCATACAGCCATCCATTTGTCAGCATTGCGACGATTGATTGACTAATCAATTAATCCCCAGGTGCTCCAATTAAATGGATATTAACCTAATAGGCTGTGAGATGGTGTTATGCTTCCTTTCACTGTTCTGTTTCTTAAACATGTAACATACACTCATACACACACACACACACACACACACACACACACACACACACACACACACACACACACACACACACACACACACACACACACACACACACACACACACTGCGACTGCAATTTCAATGTTCTTCTTTCTGTGGCGCAAAGACAATTTTGTTAAGAAGATTAGACACATTTCCTGGAATGTAAATCAAGAAGGGTTTGGGTTAGGATTATGAGGTGTCTGTTGATTGTCTTCACACAATCATGTGACTGAACAGGCAGTTCCTTCACTCTGTCTTCATACAATCATGTGACTAAACAGGCAGTTCCTTCACTCTGTCTTCATACAATCATGTGACTGAACAGGCAGTCCCTTCACTCTGTCTTCATACAATCATGTGACTGAACAGGCAGTCCCTTCACTCTGTCTTCATACAATCATGTGACTGAACAGGCAGTTCCTTCACTCTGTCTTCATACAATCATGTGTGAAGGGATACATACAGTGCATTCGGAAAGTATTCAGACCCCTTCCCTTTTTCCATATTTTGCTACATTACAGCCCTATTCTAAAATTGATTAAATCATTTTTTATCCTCATCAATCTACACACAATACTCATAATGACAAAGTGAAAACAGGTCTTCAGAAATTGAGAATTGAGGCCATTGTGTTCTTCAATGCTTCAGACATTTTTTGGTACCCTTCCCCAGATCTGTGCATCGACACAACCCTTTCTCGGAGCTCTATGGACAATTGCTTTGACCTCATGACTTGGTTTTTGCTCTGACATGCACTGTCAACTGTGAGACCTTATATAGACAGGTGTGTGCCTTTCCAAATCATGTCCAACCAATTGAATTTACCACAGGTGGACTCCAATCAAGTTGCAGAAACATTTCAAGGATGATCAATGGAAACAGGATGCACCTGATCTCAATTTCGAGTATCATAGCAAAGTGTCTGAATATTTATATAAATAAGGTCTTATATAAATAAGAATCTGTTTTTTTAATCTTTAATACATTTGCAAATTTTTCTAAAAACCTGTTTTCGCTTTGTCATTATGGGGTATTGTGTGTAGATTTATGAAGAAAATGTTTTATTTCATCCATTTTAGAATAAGGCTGTAACGTAGCAAAATGTGTAAAAGGTCAAATTGTCTGAATACTTTCTGAATGCTCTGTATAATAACTCCACCCCACCTAAAACTAAACCAGGGCATTTGTTTAGATAGGGATTGTTGGTTAAGGGCTTGTAAGTAAGCATTTCATGGTAAGGTCTACACCTGTTCTATTCGGCACATGTGCCAAATAACATTTGATTTGATTTGATCAGGGTTATTCTACAGTTTCCAATACTAATGATAACTTCAGGGGTCTTTCTTTGGCTCTTTTCCTTACAGGATATATAGCCTGAAATATAGTAAACCATCATGTCACCTATGTTCAATACGAACCTACAGATCTAGGATCTTCATTTTAGCCAGTTTGCTACAGCAGGAAAAATAATCCTGCAGCAACAAGAAATGAGAATTATTATGTGGATTATAATTAATGTACAGTTTTTGGTAAGGTTTGACACATTTTCCATTTAGGCAAATCATGCCTGACATTTTAAAGTGTAAATTACAAACTTTAGAAGCCTTTTTAAACAAAGAATACACTAAAAGTTTGCATTTTCTTCTGGGCAGGAATATTCATGGCAACAAAAGAGTGATCAAATTAGATCCTACATCTGTACATCAAGTCCATTTATTTTTTAATTTCTAAAGAATTACAGAGCTTCAACAATATGTTGTTAGCTGGCAGGCGTTACCAATAATAAGCAGTGTATTCTGGTACCAGTGATACTGTTAGTGTGATTACAGTAACTTACAGAGGGAGATTGAGTATCCTCCCATCTGTCTCAAAATGTACACACAATAATACTGTGGAATCAAATCATTTGATTGTGGATTATGTATAAAACAATATTGGTCATATTCAGGTCGTTGGGTCATTGTTGTTTATGATTGAAAAAAACAATGTATTCCTAATAACTTACTAAGTTTAATACAGGTAATTAATACACTGAAATAACTAATTAGACAAATTCACAAGATATATGTTATGAATGTGGTTGATGGCTATGCAATTCCACTGTTCTAAACTTGGGAAAAAAGGTGCTATTTACAACATAAAAGGGTTATTCGGCTGTCCCTATAGGATAACCAATTGGAGCACCCATTTTGGTTCCAGATAGAACCTTTTGGGTTCCAGGTAGAACCATTTTAGGTTCCATGTAGAACTCTTTTCACAGAGGGTTCTACATGGAACCCAAAAGGGTTCTACCTGAAACCAAAACCGGTTCTACCTGGAACCAAAAAGGGTTATCCTATGAGAACAGCCGAAGAACCCTTTTGGAACCCTTTTTTCTAAGAGTGTAACCCAGGACTGAGTGTTATTCTCAAGCACACTACCTGCTCTATCTCAAGCACACTACCTGGTCTATCTCAAGCACACTACCTGGTCTATCTCAAGCACACTACCTGGTCTATCTCAAGCACACTACCTGGTCTATCTCAAGCACACTACCTGGTCTATCTCAAGCACACTACCTGGTCTATCTCAAGCCCACTACCTGTTCTATTTCCACTAGAGGGAGCTCAACACCTTAGGGATCAGATAGGATTATGTGGTATTGTATTATAACAGAAGAGGTCACTGATCATCACTTAACTCTATCTATCTACAGGATATTATTGTCAAAGATGGCATCTATCTGATAATACTGTACGTAACCCTAGGTCGTGTCAAGTCAATTAAATCATACTGATCACTCTGTACCAATCCATTCATGACTTCACAGCAGCTCAATTCCTTCTTAATAACTATGGTTTCCATATTAGTAGGAAAATACTTAACCATTGGTGACAAAATTGGGAAAGAAAACTGACAAACACTGTTTGACCAGAAAAAAGTGATTTACTCTTCAGGGATTGTTATAAGAATGTCAATTCTGCTCTCTCTTCTTGGACACTGAAAATTTGACTTGATCACCATGCTATTCTTCCCTCCATGTTGTTATGTTCTAAGTTACAATTTGCTTACATTTTGTAATAACATTGCTGACATGCAAAACATCTTGGGACTATGTCAACAACAGAGTAATGACACAAATACCAAAAGATAATTTTCCTTTAATAAACTATTATGTAAGTTTCATTATTTGTAAATGTTTATAAACATTTATAATTACAATGCATGAGCATTCATAACACGTATGATCGCTAATAAGCATTTGTAATGGCTTATTTGTTAAAGTTATTATGAAGTCTGTCCGACATTCATGTTTGTTAAAATTCATATCCTCCGGTTTTAATGTTGCAAGATGTTGATGTCTCTTGCTTTCTGTAATGTGTTGGTATGATATACAGCACAAGGTGTTTCTATAAAGTAAATACAATACACTCTCAAACATGACAAGATTTCACTTTTGAATTTAAAATAATTTGGGAGACGCCCCATACACGTAATTTGGATCTGTGTCCCTTGTTTGTTCAGATTAAAGCCATTTGTACCATAGTCATAGTTCCCCCCATTACCAAGGGCCAGTAGTAGTGTGGGTAGTAAGGTGTGGTCCTGGGGCTGAGCCCTGATCCCTGATCCCCTGACTCGTTCTCGGGGTGAGATCTGGAGGACGGCTAGGTGGGACTGGGACAGGACCTACATTCGTTGATCATTTGGTAGGCGCCTGCAACCATACCCCAAAAGAAAACGTGCCAAAAATATCACACGATTTTGAGCTGCTTATTTTAATTATTATCAAAACACCAAGGGAATCCCAATCTCCTTCCTTGGGTTGATCGTTTTTCGTCAATTACTGCCTGACTTCCTTAATAACTGTTAGGCAAAATGATTAATTTCCTTTTTACTGTATATATGCACATATATTATACAGTACACTCTGAGAATATTGTAAAGCATAGAAAGAGAACAAAGATAGAGGGATAGAAAGGAGGGGAAGGAGTAAAGAGAGATAGAGAGGAAGGAGTAAAGAGAGAGATATAGAGAGGAGGGAGGAGTAAAGAGAGATAGAGAGGAGGAAGGAGTAGAGAACGATAGAGGAGGAAAGAGAGAGATATAGAGAGGAGGAAGGAGTAAAGAGAGAGATGTAGAGAGAGGAGGAAGGAGTAGAGAGAGAGAGATAGAGATGAGGAAGGAGTAAAGAGAGAAATAGAGAGGAGGAATGAGTAAAGAGAGAGATATAGAGAGGAGGGAGGAGTAAAGAGAGATAGAGAGGAGGAAGGAGTAGAGAACGATAGAGAGGAGGAAGGAGTAAAGAAAGAGATAGAGAGGAGGAAGGAGTAGAGAGGAGGAAGGAGTAAAGAGAGAGATATAGAGAAGAGGAAGGAGTAAAGAGAGAGATGTAGAGAGAGGAGGAAGGAGTAGAGAGAGAGAGATAGAGATGAGGAAGGAGTAAAGAGAGAAATAGAGAAGATGAAGAAGTAAAGAGAGAGAGATAGAGAGGAGGAAGGAGTAAAGAGAGAGATATAGAGAGGAGGAAGGAGTAAAGAGAGAGATGTAGAGAGAGGAGGAAGGAGTAAAGAGAGAGATATAGAGAGGAGGAAGGAGTAAAGAGAGATATAGAGAGGAGGAAGGAGTAAAGAGAGAGATGTAGAGAGAGGAGGAAGGAGTGAAGAGAGATGTAGAGAGGATGAAGGAGTAAAGAGAGAGATGTAGAGAGAGGAGGAAGGAGTAAAGAGAGATGTAGAGAGGAGGAAGGAGTAGAGAGAGATGTAGAGAGAGGAGGAAGGAGTAAAGAGAGAAATACAGAAGAGGAAGGAGTATAGAGAGAGATGAGGAGGAAGGAGTAAAGAGAGAAATAGAGAAGAGGAAGGAGTATAGAGAGAGAGAGGAGGAAGAAGGAATAAGGGGAGACATAAAGAAGGAAAGACGAAAGTGCACTCAGGTAGTGATTAACCAACCAATGGGCGCAGCAATGAAATGTCTGTCATTCAAAGTGCCCTTTCCCCCTAGCGCTCATGTTACACAGGCTGAAACACAGTTTGTTTGTTCGCCTCGGAGTAGGCTCTGCTTTTTCCCTTCCTGTCTGCGAGCCGGCGGGGATAGGGGCTAGGGCAGCTATGGCATGACAAGGCGGTCAGTCCGTGGCACCCGTCCCACATTTCCATTGGCGCCTCATGAGAGAGCCTGAAAAAGGTGAGACGGTTGATTAATATGCTCTCCGTCACACTCAAGGCTATCAAAAATAAGTCAGAGGCCATCTTTGCATTATGGAATGCTACCGTGAATTTTGTTTAACATATCGAGAGAAAGAGTTGCCACATATTTTGTTCATTCCATCATATAGAGATAGTACAGATCTATGTATTCATGTCAGGCTTTAGCAAAAATGTGGATAACCTTGCATGGCAAAGGTAGATTGTGCTTTCGGAAACACAGTACTCGACTTAATCAAATAAGAAGGTGCTTTGGAGCTTACAGATATGATATAGAGTCTGCCACTGTCACACCGTAGCAGAAGAGAATAATTGCAGCTAATCAACAGCAGCTGACATCCTGGCACTTGGCTCACTCACTGCCGATAGTTAAACCGTCACAGCTTCGATACGTATTTCATTACGTGCGTTTTTGATTTAAGCGTCTTGGAGAGATTACTACAGGCAAAACCAACACAAAACAGTGATTCACTGTCTTAATGTAAATATTCTTCTTGGCTCCTTGTCTTCTCTCTTCGTCTACCCAGTATGACTTTTCCAGAGTCGGAGGGTGACCTGCCTGCCGTGGTCGTGCAGCACCGGGCCGGAGCAGACTGGGCCTTCCTCGCTTCATTAATTCAATTCAGCCTCGCAGAAAAACAGCCACTTCTCTCTCATAGAGCGCCCTTGTCTACGGAGGCTAACCTACTGCTCAGATAGAGCAACGTCATCGCATGCTGCCTGGTAGCCCGCTACACTGTGTCAACCAAACGCTAACGCTAGTAGAGTTTTATCTTCAGCAGTGTTGTAAAGTGGTCACAGGTTTGCTAGATGGGAGGTCATTTTAAGACCTCGCCACACTGTGTTTATGCTTTCTTTAGATTTTATTATATTTATTTTAACTTGACACCTCACTGGCCCGTGGTTCTAAATGAGATTAGATTTGTAAAATAATTATATAGGATGTATAACTATAAGTCATTTATTGATAGTTAGTAATTAATATATATGCAATAAACAGTTATAAAGCACATTGATTGATTGTTTGTTTGTAATTTAGCAGTTTAACTTGTAAACCCGTAATACATCCCACGGAACTATACCTTAATATGTTACCAAAATATTTTCGGGCCGACGTATTTTTTTATGTTCTTCGCTAATCCTTCTCATCCTGTTGCTCTCCGTCTCTCAGAGGAGATGAAGCACACCTATTTAAGTATTGTGTGGTTTAGTAACTTACCTCACAAAGGGACACCTGATATGCTTTGCTTGTTTTTTTTCATGTGTTTAATGACTGTGTACAGGATTTAGTCTGGTTTGCTTCCTGATGCTATATTAATGTACTCTTGGCTGTAGTACAACAAAACAGGTCACACTATACTATGTACAGTTGAAGTCGGAAGTTTACATACACTTAGGTTGGAGTCATTAAAACTGATTTTTTACCACTCCACAAATGTCTTGTTAACAAACTATAGTTTTGGCAAGTCAGTTGGGATATCTACCTTGTGCATGACAGAAGTAATTTTTCCAGCAATTGTTTACAGACAGATTATTTCACTTATAATTCACTGTATCACAATTCCAGTGGGTTAGAAGTTTACATACGCTAAGTTGACTGTGCCTTTAAAGAGCTTGGACAATTCCAGAAAATGATGTCATGGCTTTAGAAGCTTCTGATAGGCTAATTGACATCATTTGAGTCAATTGAAAGTGTATCTGTGGATGTATTTCAAGGCCTACCTTCAAACTCAGTGCCTCTTTGCTTGACGTCACGGGAAAATAAAAAGAAATCAGCCAAGACCTCAGAAAAAAATGTAGACCTCCACAAGTCTGTTTCATCCTTGGGAGCAATTTCCAAACGTCTGAAGGTACCACGTTCATCTCTACAAACAATAGTACGCAAATATAAACACCATGGGACAATGCAGCCGTCATACCGCTCAGGAAGGTCTCCTAGAGATCAACGTACTTTGGTGCGAAAAGTGCAAATCAATCCCAGAACAACAGCAAAGGACTTGTGAAGATGCTGGAGGAAACAGGTACAATAGTATCTATATCCACAGTAAAACAAGTCCTATATTGACATAACCTGAAAGGCCGCTCAGCAAGGAAGAAGCCACTGCTCCAAAACCACCATAAAAAAGCCAGACTACGGTTTGCAACTGCACATGGGGACAAAGATCGTACTTTTTGGAGAGATGTCCTCTGGTCTGATGAAACTGTTTGGCCATAATGACCATCGTTATGTTTGGAGGAAAAAGGGTGAGGCTTGCAAGCCGAAGAACACCATCCCAACCGTGAAGCACGGGGGTGGCGGCATCATGTTGTGGGGGTGCTTTGCTGCAGGAGGGACGGGTCACTTCACAAAATAGATGGCATCATGAGAGAGGAAATTTACGTGGATATATTGAAGCAACATCTCAAGACATCAGTCAGGAAGTTAAAGCTTGGTCGCAAATGGGTCTTCCAAATGGACAATGACCCCAAGCATACTTCAAAAGTTGAGCCAAAATGGCTTAAGGATAACAAAGTCAAGGTATTGGAGTGGCCATCACAACGCCCTGACCTCAATTCTATCGGAAATTTGTGGGCAGAACAGAAAAAGCGTGTATGAACAAGGAGGCCTTCCAACCTGACTCAGTTACACCAGCTCTGTCAGGAGGAATGGGCCAAAATTCACCCAACTTATTGTGGGAAGCTTGTGGAAGGCTACCCGAAACTTTTGACCCAAGTTAAACTATTTAAAGGCAATGCTACCAAATACTAATTGAGTGTATGTAAGCTTCTGACCCACTGGGAATATGATGAAAGTAATAAAAGCTGAAATAAATCATTCTCTCTACTATTATTCTGACATTTCACATTCTTAAAATAAAGTGGTGATCCTAACTGACCTAAGACAGAGAATTTTTACTAAGATTAAATGTCAGAAATTGTGAATAACTGAGTTTAAAAGTGTTTGGCTAAGGTGTATGCAAACTTCCGACTTCAACTGTATCTATTTCCCACAGGCTTGTACCGTTTGTCATTTGTACGGCGTCCATATTAGGACAACTTCAGTTCTGCTGAGATTGAGGCTATCCTAATATAGACACTGTATACCTGGCAGTGTCACGTTATGATCACATGTACTGCACATCATTTGAGTACATAAATTGGTGACACTTTGTAATCACTGTCTTGAGTAAGCCATTATAAATGCTTATTCATGCTGATAAATGCTTTATAAATGCTTTATAAATTTGTATTTGAATAGAATTTATTGTATATCGTTCAAGTACATGAATTGGTCATACTTTATAATACCTTTCTTGAATAAGCACGCTTACCAATGAAATACATGTCTTAATAGTAATAGTTTATACCTAATAGTATCAACATATTATTACACTTAATATTGCAACTTCATAGTAAATAATTTATAAATAGTTGATGAATGCTTTTAACCATGAATAGATATGTTTAATTACTGAAATCATCTCTGCACACTTGTGTTGACCTGAAATGATTTCCTAATCATTTCTTGTGGTCTTACATGATATCCCTGAACGCGTGAACCCCCTCAGTGAAATGCACAGTTGGTGTAAAGCACAGACTGAAGTCTAGGCCAACAAAGTTCATAACCACACTACTCTTGGCAGGAGTGTGTGGTTCTCTCTCAAAACCAAACAAGCAATCAAAAGGGTGAATTGATATGAAAGCCTCTGAGTACCCCGGTATGTCAAATGCACTTCAGGCCAGTTTTCGTCATATTATACTCCTGGGGAGGAGTGAATCTTTACTCATCAGAAACGTTGCTTACATATTGGGCATGAACACAAATGCAATCCTTTAACTTGGAAGTTTGGCTGTAAATGTGATCCTGTGAGTGAAGGAGGGAGAGAGAAAGAGAGAGAGATAAAGAGCGAGAGAGAAAGAGAAAGAGCAAGAAAGAGGTCTGTATCATTCATGTCGTGTTCAGAGCGCACTTTGATAGAGACGGATGGAAGCATTTACATTTTATGGTTGGCTTTTTACGTTTGTTTTTTCACAGATGAGCAATTTTGCCCTGAACAAATAACTCAACCCGATTGCTGATAATTGAGAAAGATGGCAGCCATATTGGCCTAGTTCATAGGTCAGAGGCCCTGGCTGATTGCCAGCTGTGACTGGGTCACTACAAATGTGTCATTAATACCTGTGGACTGTCAGGCGCAATGACTCTCAGGATTAGGATTCTCTACAGCTAAAACAACCACTAAGCTCCTGACATTATAATGCTGTAATATGGAGCAGAAAGGTCTATATTTAGCCATTGTAACATTTCAACGATCTTACGCTACCTTGGTGGTGGTAATACAACCTCCATGACAAAATGACCACATGACCAAACTCCTGATCAGTCTGACAGTCCAAAGGTAAGATGATAACGTCCCCCAGGACTATCTGAACACACTGCTGACATAATGACCCCTTGACCCTCGTTCTGAAGCACGTTAACATGGACATGGCTAACAGCGACTCTTCAACATGGACATGGCTAACAGCGACTCTTCAACATGGATATGGCTAACAGCAACTCTTCAACATGGACATGGCTAACAGCGACTCTTCAACATGGACATGGCTAACAGCGACTCTTCAACATGGACATGGCTAACAGCGACTCTTCAACATGGACATGGCTAACAACGACTCTTCAACATGGACATGGCTAACAGCGACTCTTCAACATGGACATGGCTAACAGCGACTCTTCAACATGGACATGGCTAACAGCGACTCTTCAACATGGACATGGCTAACAGCGACTTTTCAACATGGACATGGCTAACAACGACTCTTCAACATGGACATGGCTAACAACAACTCTTCAACATGGACATGGCTAACAACGACTCTTCAACATGGACATGGCTAACAATGACTCTTCAACATGGACATGGCTAACAACGACTCTTCAACATGGACATGGCTAACATTGACTCCTCGGCAACTGTGATGCCAAGGGTTCATTCATGGAGTGTAGCCTCAAGTTTGAACCCAGCCTGAACCCCACAATGCCTCAAAACACCAGTTTGACACATGCACTTGTTCATATCCACCCAATTCCCAAGGGCCTAGCTAGCTGCTAGCAGAGACAAAACTCATCAACCTGTCCCTCAATTAGGCCATATTTCCTCAACACCAGTCCCAATAGAGCCTGTATACGACTGTGGTTGCAGGGCCCCCTGCTCTTTTGTTTTGGAGACCCCACAGTGGCCCTTTGATTGGATTTGCAGGTTGGCCCTGGCTGCATTGGCAGCTGCTAGAGAGATCACTCCCTCCCTCCATCCCTCCCTCCAGTTTGCATGGCACACGCTGAGAGACAGTGCACCAGGGGAAAGAAGGAACGCTTCCAGGTAATTTCCATAAATATGAGCTATGGGCCTCTTTTCCACTTTGGTGAGGGTCCCTGAGGGAGAGCTTTAGCCTGGGATGCATACACCAGAAGGACATCCACAGAGCAATAATTTCCCCGCAAAAACGCTTCTGGATTTACAGATACCCCACTGATTGCCATTTAATGGTAGAGACCAAAGAGTTGAGGTCAAAATCACCTCACCAACAGCTTCTTTTGAACTTTTGAATCATCGAAATCATAAAGAACCTACTACACATACAGTACTGTATGAGTGAGTTGTGGATACGTTATCTCTCACTTATGTGATTAGGTAATGATTTGTACGATTTATGATGGAGACATCCTTAAACTAATGAGGATCCTAAGACTTAAAGGTGTTGAGTATCAGGGGATTGTGACAAGAAAGAAAAGAACATTGAATTATACTGACGCTTTTGAAAAGGGTTGCAGGGTTGACACAAACATTTTGTAAATTCAATGCAAGGTATTGACTTAGGCGTCAACAACCGTGTTGCAAATATTTTCACAAAATCTTCACAATGTGATGCTTAGCAATGATACCATGTTGGAAATATCAATAGTCTTGGAATACCCATTTACGTCAATACTGTATGTATTTTCATCTATAAATCATCACATAACTCTTCATGAGATTATGTGTTTTCAGCTTGATGGATTACAAATAGATTAAAAACTCATACATGAGCTTCTTACTTCAGAATCCGCAGAGGTTAAAGATGTCATTATAAAAATGAATTGCAACCGGACTCAATGCTACAAATAAAAGCCAAGAATCAAATGCCCAAACGTTCAAGAACTCCGCAAAGCTCACCTAGCATCTCATTTGTTGTGTTTCCAGCATTGCAAGCAGCCATTTTTATTTTCTTTAAACGGCAATAAAATAGATACTCTAAATCGCTGTGTCACAGTCCATTACACTTTAGGCCGTTCGCTCCATGTCATCTCTACTGTCTTGGCAGAGATATCCCAGAATCCTTTACCTGGCTTTAGGCACAATTAACTCTGTGAGGAAAAGGCCTGCGCGGGTCACGAGCCCACTCGTCCCAAAATCAAAAGAAGCCTTTCTATAAAAACCAATGTTCCTGCCAACATGTGGACTGAGGTAGTGACGGAGAAGGATGGTAATGGCTTTCCTTCATTGAATGAACAGAGCAGGAACACTTATATTTACCTTTGAGTGAGAGCAAAGAGACAGACAGAGAAAAGTGGAAAGAGCATAAAAACAGTAACAAGGGCTCTTAAAGTCACTTGGCGTAGCTCGATGCTGAAATCTGACTTATTTTAGGGTATGATTTCAGGGTCGTATTGGAGATGTAGGTTACTACTGTATTTTACCAAGGGGAGGCCAGAATGGTGATAAAACAAAATGAACTTGTTTTAAGGACGAGAAACTCCCTTTAGTCAACCACTTTATAGCCACCTGCTCTGTGAACGAATCTGAGAGGATCAGGACAAGTTGCCATTAACGAGACAGTTATATGGGCTCTGGCTCTAAATGACATATACTGTAACAATGACATTTAAACTAATGGTTAAAAACACTATCCCGCAGTATCTACACAGTTTGATTGGATACTGTATGGCTCCTTAACCAAAGGAGGGTGTAGTCTCCAGAAAGCAGAGCCTCATTCACTTCCTTGTGCCAAATCCTGACTTGGACTTTTGCATAAATTCTGCATTGTTGTCAAAGGTTAGACCTGGATCTAAATGTGCATGTGGACCAGTTACCACTAGGAATTATAAGGTCCATAAGTGGGCTGCATCTACCTTGCTGGACAAAGTCAGGCTTTTTCATGGCAAAGATCTGGCTTAGTTATGGCAACCAAACCTGGTTGACTTCTGGACCGTATTTCCAAATGGTAACCTGGCCACATCAGCTATTGGTTCCGGATGGATTTGGGCCTTAATAATTTTGCTGAGAATTCAGCACAAGGTGTGAGGACAGTTCTAAATGTATGTCAAGGCAGTCCATAACACATCTACAGAATTAAAGTTAGAGGAAAAATCCATGGATAAACGTTGGATAGAAGGGACCGAGATCACTAGTGCTTACTCTAGAGGTTGACCAGGTCTGAATAATATTTGTGTCACTGCTCACTCTAAGCCCCTTCTCTTCCTCTCCTCCACTAGCTCCTAGCCCTCTTTGTAAGAGGTTGAACTCTACCTCGCTCGGACAGTAAATCAACCTTCTCTGGGGAAGCCATTTATAAAATGCATGACATCTGGTTTCCTCTTTCTGATTGCTGATTACACCTCAGAGTTTTTTAATGCGGCCTGGCCAAGCACCGCCCTGCAGTCACAGGACGAGCTAAAGAAACCTCAGAGCTGTAAATTAACAACATATATTATCCTCGACCGCCATATACGTTCCACTTATCACCTCAGTCTCATAGCATGACATTGTAAAAAATCCCCCCTTTCTGTGGTTGATAAAAGAGAGGCGAGGAGAGGAGAGGAGAGGAGAGGAGAGGAGAGGCGAGGAGAGGAGAGGCGAGGAGAGAAGCCCCTAATGGTTTTACCAGTGTGTTGTATCCCTGCTCTTGTCTAATATTAAATCACTGGTTATATTTGTTGCTGCTGACTTAGCGTTGAATGGCAGAACAGACAGTAGTCACAAAGTGGTGTCTAACAAAATATGGATTGTCTCCCAGTGAAACCAAAGTGAAAGTCAACATTGAGCAGAGGAGTGGGACCTGAATGGACCTATTACAGTAAGGGTGTTGTGTATGCCCCCGGTGTGTGTTATGTTGAGGATTAAACAACATATCACATGCCAAGGTCACACACATTTCACTTTTATGCAATGGTCTGTTCCCGAAGTCGGCTTTAAAGTGTGACGCAGAGAGAACAAACAAATAAAAGTCCCTGCTGATGGTTTAAGAATTAGGATTTGTAAATGAAGTGCATCGATAACATTGTTAATCAATCTGATTGAATTTTAATGGCGGGATATCTTTTTATTTTTTGGGGTCAAAACCTCTAAATGGCAAATCCACATGCTCAAATGACACTTTACATTAAGCCAGTTAATATGCTACTGTACATGTCTCAGACAAGAAGCACTGTACGGGATGATGGATCAAATATAACCGTCACATTATTCCAAAACTCCAAAACAACTGCAAGGTTTCAAGGCCTGGAAGAGAATCAATCTGTCTCTGTAGCAGCCATAAACGGATCCTGTCATCTCACCTCATACTCTGATGAAGGCTTCGCTCCAAAACACTGTGCTTTTAACAAACAATCTGTGTTGTTGAAGCAAACGTTCATTGTCCTACCAATAGTTACTGAGTATCTTGTCATCTTCAGTTATCCTTCCACTGAGCTATCCTCATAGCAGAGTATGGACAATTAAGGTACAAGAAACCACACACTTTACAGTAGATATCATACCTTTAGAGCAAGAGAGAAGAGGGATCCATGTTTCCATCGGGTTGACTTTATCAAGCGGTGGTGGTGATGGTGGTAGTGGCTGTTTCCTCTAAAGTGAGGGGGAAGGGGTAATGGGTGTGATCACATTGACTTAACAGTACATTTACTATACTTTACAGTTCAGAATAAGCTAACAGTGCAACCTTGGCGTACAATACACAACACTTACTCTAGCTGTAGTGAGGCGTGATCTGTTTTTACATGTACCTTTCCACTGTTACAAGCTGTGATGAGTCAAGCTGACAGAAGCGATAGGCCACTCGCGACTGTGTTTGCGCAGTACAGGTTTCTGCAGAGCTTCTGAGCATGGAACAAATAACGCCTCCAGCTCATTCTTACACAGCCTCTGTGATTTTAACCATGGTCTCATCCACACTCCACACTGTCATCCTACAGTAAGGAGTGTAAAAAAAGAGAAAAAAGTTCAAGGCCCTAAATGGCTTCTTTCATCAGTAATTGATATGTGCTTGTTTTAGTTGAGCGGCCCAATGCCTCTCTTGCAATGTTGTGTTAGGGATACATAAGGGCTACGGCAGAATATAGAGGTGCAGGTTGGGGTGGAAACGTGTCATGGCCGGGGAGAGTGGCAGGCCTACAAGCCCAGGCTGTCAGGATGACTAATAGCCCGAGGCAGCAGGTCTCACTGTGGGGTGTTAACAATCAGGCAGGGTGCAGGGCATTCGTTTGACAGGGCCTTAGGTAAGACTGACTCCTGGCTGCACCAGTCAGCATACAGAAAGGCCTATCCCTAGAGGTTTGTGTTGCTGTGCTGCTGTTTGCTTGTGTGTACTGATTTGTTGGAAATTCAATACAATTATTCAAACATTACACTGTAATAAGCTAATACAATCTAACTAATACGGAAATCAACATATGGGATTTTACATTTTCATTGAAAGGCCGATCACTAGGAGCTTTGTGACTGTAATACATCCATTGTATGATACTAAAACAAGTATAATTGCTCAAACTAAAATCAACCAAAGATAGAAACAGAAGGGTATATTGTCCCATATCAACACTAAAACAAATCATATTGTACACGATCCGCTTACACCTAGGGCTCTGTGTGTAAAGGAATGAAATTGAGAATCTTTATTTGACAAGTCACCTCAGACCTCCATTCATCAACTCAACCTGACATTTACACACTCACTCACCCTTAGGAAGGTAAAATAGAAAACTAGATGTTCCATTTTTCAATAAAATGACATTTTGGAAGCCGATGGAAAAAGCCCTGCAAGACAGCTAATTAAGAGGCATTAGCACTCATCGGTTAGTAATATCTTCAATTAGAAGTTGTGAGGTGAGCACATAGGACCCCAGCGGCTACAGATTTGCTATCTTAATTTGACCAGTTTCTAACAGCAGGAAAATAATCATTCAGCAAAAGGAAATGTTCATTATTATGTGTGTTATAATGAATGGATATTTTTGTAGGCGTTGATCAACTTTTCGGTAGGTTAAATCAAGTCTGAAATGTTAAAGTGGCAATTACAAACGTTATAAGCCTTTTTAAAACCTGAATACACTACAAGTTCGCATTTCCTTGCCACAACAGAGTGGTCAAATTAAGAGAGAACACCTGTACGTCCTTTACTCTGTGCAAGGCCTGCGTTTATTGCACCTTAGGTTTGGTAAATATGTTTCAAAACAGCCTGTTTGCTTTCAGATTTTTATTTAATTCATCATCGCTTGTGAGGTGTTTTCCTTTTAGGGTCTTAATACGTTGAACAGTATGTTCTAGTTAGCAGGCAGTATGTTCTAGTTAGCAGGCATAATGTTCTAGTTAGCAGACAGTATGTTCTAGTTAGCAGACAGTATGTTCTAGTTAGCAGACAGTATGTTCTAGTTAGCAGACAGTATGTTCTAGTTAGCAGACAGTATGTTCTAGTTAGCAGACAGTATGTTCTAGTTAGCAGACAGTATGTTCTAGTTAGCAGACAGTATGTTCTAGTTAGCAGGCAGAATGTTCTAGTTAGCAGGCAGTATGTTCTAGTTAGAAGACAGTATGTTCTAGTTAGCAGACAGTATGTTCTAGTTAGAAGACAGTATGTTCTAGTTAGAAGACAGTATGTTCTAGTTAGCAGGCAGTATGTTCTAGTTAGCAGGCAGTATGTTCTAGTTAGCAGGCAGTATGTTCTAGTTAGAAGACAGTATGTTCTAGGTAGCAGACAGTATGTTCTAGGTAGCAGACAGTATGTTCTAGTTAGAAGACAGTATGTTCTAGTTAGCAGACAGTATGTTCTAGTTAGCAGACAGTATGTTCTAGTTAGCAGACAGTATGTTCTAGTTAGCAGGCAGTATGTTCTAGTTAGCAGACAGTATGTTCTAGGTAGCAGACAGTATGTTCTAGTTAGAAGACAGTATGTTCTAGTTAGCAGACAGTATGTTCTAGTTAGCAGACAGTATGTTCTAGTTAGCAGACAGTATGTTCTAGTTAGCAGGCAGAATGTTCTAGTTAGCAGACAGTATGTTCTAGTTAGCAGACAGTATGTTCTAGTTAGCAGACAGTATGGTCTAGTTAGCAGACAGTATGTTCTAGTTAGCAGACAGTATGTTCTAGTTAGCAGACAGTATGGTCTAGTTAGCAGACAGTATGTTCTAGTTAGCAGACAGTATGTTCTAGTTAGCAGACAGGATGTTCTAGTTAGCAGACAGTATGTTCTAGTTAGCAGACAGTATGTTCTAGTTAGAAGACAGTATGTTCTAGTTAGCAGACAGTATGTTCTAGTTAGCAGACAGTATGTTCTAGTTAGCAGACAGTATGTTCTAGTTAGCAGACAGTATGTTCTAGTTAGAAGACAGTATGTTCTAGTTAGCAGACAGTATGTTCTAGTTAGAAGGCAGTATGTTCTAGTTAGCAGGCAGTATGTTCTAGTTAGCAGGCAGTATGTTCTAGTTAGCAGGCAGTATGTTCTAGGTAGCAGACAGTATGTTCTAGTTAGAAGGCAGTATGTTCTAGTTAGCAGACAGTATGTTCTAGTTAGCAGACAGTATGTTCTAGTTAGCAGACAGTATGTTCTAGTTAGCAGACAGTATGTTCTAGTTAGCAGACAGTATGTTCTAGTTAGAAGACAGTATGTTCTAGTTAGAAGACAGTATGTTCTAGTTAGCAGACAGTATGTTCTAGTTAGCAGACAGTATGTTCTAGTTAGAAGGCAGTATGTTCTAGTTAGCAGACAGTATGTTCTAGTTAGAAGCCAGTGTGTTCTAGTTAGCAGGCAGTGTGTTCTAGTCAGCAGGCAGTATGTTCTAGTCAGCAGACAGTATGTTCTAGTTAGCAGACAGTATGTTCTAGTTGGAAGGCAGTATGTTCTAGTTAGCAGACAGTATGTTCTAGTTAGCAGACAGTATGTTCTAGTTAGCAGGCAGTATGTTCTAGTTAGAAGGCAGTATGTTCTAGTTAGCAGACAGTATGTTCTAGTTAGAAGGCAGTATGTTCTAGTTAGAAGGCAGTATGTTCTAGTTAGAAGGCAGTATGTTCTAGTTAGCAGACAGTATGTTCTAGTTAGCAGACAGTATGTTCTAGTTAGCAGACAGTATGTTCTAGTTAGAAGGCAGTATGTTCTAGTTAGAAGGAAGTATGTTCTAGTTAGCATGCAGTATGTTCTAGTTAGCAGACAGTATGTTCTAGTTAGAAGGCAGTATGTTCTAGTTAGCAGGCAGTATGTTCTAGTTAGCAGACAGTATGTTCTAGTTAGCAGACAGTATGTTCTAGTTAGCAGACAGTATGTTCTAGTTAGCAGACAGGATGTTCTAGTTAGCAGACAGTATGTTCTAGTTAGAAGACAGTATGTTCTAGTTAGCAGACAGTATGTTCTAGTTAGCAGACAGTATGTTCTAGTTAGAAGACAGTATGTTCTAGTTAGCAGACAGTATGTTCTAGTTAGCAGACAGTATGTTCTAGTTAGCAGACAGTATGTTCTAGTTAGCAGGCAGAATGTTCTAGTTTGCAGGCAGTATGTTCTAGTTTGCAGACAGTATGTTCTAGTTAGCAGACAGTATGGTCTAGTTAGCAGACAGTATGTTCTAGTTAGCAGAAAGTCTGTTCTAGTTAGCAGGCAGTCTGTTCTAGTTAGCAGACAGTATGGTCTAGTTAGCAGACAGTATGTTCTAGTTAGCAGACAGTATGTTCTAGTTAGCAGACAGTATGTTCTAGTTAGAAGGCATAATGGTCTAGTTAGCAGACAGTATGTTCTAGTTAACAGACAGTATGACCTAGTTAGCAGACAGTATGTTCTAGTTAGCAGACAGTATGTTCTAGTTAGAAGACAGTATGTTCTAGTTAGAAGACAGTATGTTCTAGTTAGCAGACAGTATGTTCTAGTTAGCAGACAGTATGTTCTAGTTAGCAGACAGTATGTTCTAGTTAGCAGACAGTATGTTCTAGTTAGAAGGCAGTATGTTCTAGTTAGCAGGCAGTATGTTCTAGTTAGAAGGCAGTATGTTCTAGTTAGCAGGCAGTATGTTCTAGTTAGAAGGCAGTATGTTCTAGTTAGAAGGCAGTATGTTCTAGTTAGCAGACAGTATGTTCTAGTTAGCAGACAGTATGTTCTAGTTAGCAGACAGTATGTTCTAGTTAGAAGGAAGTATGTTCTAGTTAGCAGGCAGTATGTTCTAGTTAGCAGACAGTATGTTCTAGTTAGAAGGCAGTATGTTCCAGTTAGCAGACAGTATGTTCTAGTTAGAAGGCAGTATGTTCTAGTTAGCAGGCAGTATTTTCTAGTTAGCAGGCAGTATGTTCTAGTTAGCAGGCAGTATGTTCTAGTTAGCAGGCAGTATGTTCTAGTTAGCAGACAGTATGTTCTAGTTAGAAGACAGTATGTTCTAGTTAGCAGACAGTATGTTCTAGTTAGCAGACAGTATGTTCTAGTTCGAAGGCAGCATGTTCTAGTTAGCAGACAGTATGTTCTAGTTAGCAGACAGTATGTTCTAGTTAGAAGGCAGTATGTTCTAGTTAGAAGGCAGTATGTTCTAGTTAGCAGGCAGTATGTTCTAGTTAGAAGGCAGTATGTTCTAGTTAGAAGGCAGTATGTTCTAGTTAGCAGGCAGTATGTTCTAGTTAGAAGGCAGTATGTTCCAGTTAGAAGGCAGTATGTTCTAGTTAGCAGACAGTATGTTCTAGTTAGCAGACAGTATGTTCTAGTTAGTAGACAGTATGTTCTAGTTAGCAGGCAGTATGTTCTAGTTAGCAGGCAGTATGTTCTAGTTAGCAGGCAGTATGTTCTAGTTAGCAGACAGTATGTTCTAGTTAGAAGGCAGTATGTTCTAGTTAGCAGACAGTATGTTCTAGTTAGCAGACAGTATGTTCTAGTTAGAAGACAGTATGTTCTAGTTAGAAGACAGTATGTTCTAGTTAGCAGACAGTATGTTCTAGTTAGCAGACAGTATGTTCTAGTTAGCAGACAGTATGTTCTAGTTAGTAGACAGTATGTTCTAGTTAGCAGACAGTATGTTCTAGTTAGAAGGCAGTATGTTCTAGTTAGCAGGCAGTATGTTCTAGTTAGAAGGCAGTATGTTCTAGTTAGCAGGCAGTATGTTCTAGTTAGAAGGCAGTATGTTCTAGTTAGAAGGAAGTATGTTCTAGTTAGCATGCAGTATGTTCTAGTTAGCAGACAGTATGTTCTAGTTAGAAGGCAGTATGTTCTAGTTAGCAGGCAGTATGTTCTAGTTAGCAGACAGTATGTTCTAGTTAGCAGACAGTATGTTCTAGTTAGCAGACAGTATGTTCTAGTTAGCAGACAGGATGTTCTAGTTAGCAGACAGTATGTTCTAGTTAGAAGACAGTATGTTCTAGTTAGCAGACAGTATGTTCTAGTTAGCAGACAGTATGTTCTAGTTAGCAGGCAGAATGTTCTAGTTTGCAGGCAGTATGTTCTAGTTTGCAGACAGTATGTTCTAGTTAGCAGACAGTATGGTCTAGTTAGCAGACAGTATGTTCTAGTTAGCAGAAAGTCTGTTCTAGTTAGCAGGCAGTCTGTTCTAGTTAGCAGACAGTATGGTCTAGTTAGCAGACAGTATGTTCTAGTTAGCAGACAGTATGTTCTAGTTAGCAGACAGTATGTTCTAGTTAGAAGGCATAATGGTCTAGTTAGCAGACAGTATGTTCTAGTTAACAGACAGTATGACCTAGTTAGCAGACAGTATGTTCTAGTTAGCAGACAGTATGTTCTAGTTAGAAGACAGTATGTTCTAGTTAGAAGACAGTATGTTCTAGTTAGCAGACAGTATGTTCTAGTTAGCAGACAGTATGTTCTAGTTAGCAGACAGTATGTTCTAGTTAGCAGACAGTATGTTCTAGTTAGAAGGCAGTATGTTCTAGTTAGCAGGCAGTATGTTCTAGTTAGAAGGCAGTATGTTCTAGTTAGCAGGCAGTATGTTCTAGTTAGAAGGCAGTATGTTCTAGTTAGAAGGCAGTATGTTCTAGTTAGCAGACAGTATGTTCTAGTTAGCAGACAGTATGTTCTAGTTAGCAGACAGTATGTTCTAGTTAGAAGGAAGTATGTTCTAGTTAGCAGGCAGTATGTTCTAGTTAGCAGACAGTATGTTCTAGTTAGAAGGCAGTATGTTCCAGTTAGCAGACAGTATGTTCTAGTTAGAAGGCAGTATGTTCTAGTTAGCAGGCAGTATTTTCTAGTTAGCAGGCAGTATGTTCTAGTTAGCAGGCAGTATGTTCTAGTTAGCAGGCAGTATGTTCTAGTTAGCAGACAGTATGTTCTAGTTAGAAGACAGTATGTTCTAGTTAGCAGACAGTATGTTCTAGTTAGCAGACAGTATGTTCTAGTTCGAAGGCAGCATGTTCTAGTTAGCAGACAGTATGTTCTAGTTAGCAGACAGTATGTTCTAGTTAGAAGGCAGTATGTTCTAGTTAGAAGGCAGTATGTTCTAGTTAGCAGGCAGTATGTTCTAGTTAGAAGGCAGTATGTTCTAGTTAGAAGGCAGTATGTTCTAGTTAGCAGGCAGTATGTTCTAGTTAGAAGGCAGTATGTTCCAGTTAGAAGGCAGTATGTTCTAGTTAGCAGACAGTATGTTCTAGTTAGCAGACAGTATGTTCTAGTTAGTAGACAGTATGTTCTAGTTAGCAGGCAGTATGTTCTAGTTAGCAGGCAGTATGTTCTAGTTAGCAGGCAGTATGTTCTAGTTAGCAGACAGTATGTTCTAGTTAGAAGGCAGTATGTTCTAGTTAGCAGACAGTATGTTCTAGTTAGCAGACAGTATGTTCTAGTTAGAAGACAGTATGTTCTAGTTAGAAGACAGTATGTTCTAGTTAGCAGACAGTATGTTCTAGTTAGCAGACAGTATGTTCTAGTTAGCAGACAGTATGTTCTAGTTAGTAGACAGTATGTTCTAGTTAGCAGACAGTATGTTCTAGTTAGAAGGCAGTATGTTCTAGTTAGCAGGCAGTATGTTCTAGTTAGAAGGCAGTATGTTCTAGTTAGCAGGCAGTATGTTCTAGTTAGAAGGCAGTATGTTCTAGTTAGAAGGCAGTATGTTCTAGTTAGCAGACAGTATGTTCTAGTTAGCAGACAGTATGTTCTAGTTAGCAGACAGTATGTTCTAGTTAGAAGGCAGTATGTTCTAGTTAGAAGGAAGTATGTTCTAGTTAGCAGGCAGTATGTTCTAGTTAGCAGACAGTATGTTCTAGTTAGAAGGCAGTATGTTCTACTTAGAAGGCAGTATGTTCTAGTTAGCAGGCAGTATGTTCTAGTTAGCAGGCAGTATGTTCTAGTTAGCAGGCAGTATGTTCTAGTTAGCAGGCAGTATGTTCTAGTTAGCAGACAGTATGTTCTAGTTAGCAGACAGTATGTTCTAGTTAGAAGACAGTATGTTCTAGTTAGCAGACAGTATGTTCTAGTTAGCAGACAGTATGTTCTAGTTAGCAGACAGTATGTTCTAGTTAGAAGGCAGTATGTTCTAGTTAGCAGACAGTATGTTCTAGTTAGAAGGCAGAATGTTCTAGTTAGAAGGCAGTATGTTCTAGTCAGCAGGCAGTATGTTCTAGTCAGCAGGCAGTATGTTCTAGTCAGCAGGCAGTATGTTCTAGTTAGCAGACAGTATGTTCTAGTTAGCAGACAGTATGTTCTAGTTAGCAGACAGTAAGTTCTAGTTAGAAGGCAGTATGTTCTAGTTAGAAGGCAGTATGTTCTAGTTAGCAGGCAGTATGTTCTAGTTAGCAGGCAGTATGTTCTAGTTAGCAGACAGTATGTTCTAGTTAGCAGACAGTATGTTCTAGTTAGCAGACAGTATGTTCTAGTTAGAAGACAGTATGTTCTAGTTAGAAGACAGTATGTTCTAGTTAGCAGACAGAATGTTCTAATTAGAAGACAGTATGTTCTAGTTAGAAGAGAGTATGTTCTAGTTAGCAGACAGTATGTTCTATTTAGCAGACAGTATGTTCTAGTTAGAAAACAGTATGTTCTAGTTAGCAGACAGTATGTTCTAGTTAGAAGATAGTATGTTCTAGTTAGCAGGCAGTATGTTCTAGGTAGAAGACAGTATGTTCTAGTTAGAAGACATTATGTTCTAGTTAGCAGGCAGTATGTTCTAGTTAGCAGACACTATGTTCTAGTTAGCAGACAGTATGTTCTAGTTAGAAGACAGTATGTTCTAGTTAGCAGACAGTATGTTCTAGTTAGCAGGCAGTATGTTCTAGTTAGCAGGCATTATGTTCTAGTTAGCAGGCAGTATGTTCTAGTTAGCAGACAGTATGTTCTAGTTAGCAGACAGTATGTTCTAGTTAGTAGGCATAATGTTCTAGTTAGCAGACAGTATGTTCTAGTTAGCAGGCAGTATGTTCTAGTTAGCAGGCAGTATGTTCTAGTTAGAAGGCAGTATGTTCTAGTTAGAAGGAAGTATGTTCTAGTTAGCAGGCAGTATGTTCTAGTTAGCAGACAGTATGTTCTAGTTAGAAGGCAGTATGTTCTAGTTAGCAGACAGTATGCTCTAGTTAGAAGGCAGTATGTTCTAGTTAGCAGACAGTATGCTCTAGTTAGAAGGCAGTATGTTCTAGTTAGCAGGCAGTATGTTCTAGTTAGCAGGCAGTATGTTCTAGTTGGAAGGCAGTATGTTCTAGTTAGCAGGCAGTATGTTCTAGTTAGCAGGCAGTATGTTCTAGTTAGCAGGCAGTATGTTCTAGGTAGCAGACAGTATGTTCTAGTTAGCAGGCAGTATGTTCTAGTTAGCAGACAGTATGTTCTAGTTAGCAGACAGTATGTTCTAGTTAGCAGACAGTATGTTCTAGTTAGCAGACAGTATGTTCTAGTTAGCAGACAGTATGTTCTAGTTAGAAGACAGTATGTTCTAGTTAGAAGACAGTATGTTCTAGTTAGCAGACAGTATGTTCTAGTTAGCAGACAGTATGTTCTAGTTAGAAGGCAGTATGTTCTAGTTAGCAGACAGTGTGTTCTAGTTAGAAGCCAGTGTGTTCTAGTTAGCAGGCAGTGTGTTCTAGTCAGCAGGCAGTGTGTTCTAGTCAGCAGACAGTATGTTCTAGTTAGCAGACAGTATGTTCTAGTTGGAAGGCAGTATGTTCTAGTTAGCAGACAGTATGTTCTAGTTAGCAGACAGTATGTTCTAGTTAGCAGGCAGTATGTTCTAGTTAGAAGGCAGTATGTTCTAGTTAGCAGACAGTATGTTCTAGTTAGAAGGCAGTATGTTCTAGTTAGAAGGCAGTATGTTCTAGTTAGAAGGCAGTATGTTCTAGTTAGAAGGCAGTATGTTCTAGTTAGCAGACAGTATGTTCTAGTTAGCAGACAGTATGTTCTAGTTAGCAGACAGTATGTTCTAGTTAGAAGGCAGTATGTTCTAGTTAGAAGGAAGTATGTTCTAGTTAGCATGCAGTATGTTCTAGTTAGCAGACAGTATGTTCTAGTTAGAAGGCAGTATGTTCTAGTTAGCAGGCAGTATGTTCTAGTTAGCAGGCAGTATGTTCTAGTTAGCAGACAGTATGTTCTAGTTAGCAGACAGTATGTTCTAGTTAGAAGACAGTATGTTCTAGTTAGCAGACAGTATGTTCTAGTTAGCAGACAGTATGTTCTAGTTAGAAGACAGTATGTTCTAGTTAGCAGACAGTATGTTCTAGTTAGAAGACAGTATGTTCTAGTTAGCAGACAGTATGTTCTAGTTAGCAGACAGTATGTTCTAGTTAGCAGACAGTATGTTCTAGTTAGCAGACAGTATGTTCTAGTTAGCAGACAGTATGTTCTAGTTAGAAGACAGTATGTTCTAGTTAGAAGACAGTATGTTCTAGTTAGCAGACAGTATGTTCTAGTTAGCAGACAGTATGTTCTAGTTAGAAGACAGTATGTTCTAGTTAGCAGACAGTATGTTCTAGTTAGCAGACAGTATGTTCTAGTTAGCAGACAGTATGTTCTAGTTAGCAGGCAGAATGTTCTAGTTTGCAGGCAGTATGTTCTAGTTTGCAGACAGTATGTTCTAGTTAGCAGACAGTATGGTCTAGTTAGCAGACAGTATGTTCTAGTTAGCAGGCAGTCTGTTCTAGTTAGCAGGCAGTCTGTTCTAGTTAGCAGACAGTATGGTCTAGTTAGCAGACAGTATGTTCTAGTTAGCAGACAGTATGTTCTAGTTAGCAGACAGTATGTTCTAGTTAGAAGACAGTATGTTCTAGTTAGCAGACAGTATGTTCTAGTTAACAGACAGTATGACCTAGTTAGCAGACAGTATGTTCTAGTTAGCAGACAGTCTGTTCTAGTTAGCAGACAGTATGTTCTAGTTAGAAGACAGTATGTTCTAGTTAGCAGACAGTATGTTCTAGTTAGCAGACAGTATGTTCTAGTTAGCAGACAGTATGTTCTAGTTAGCAGACAGTATGTTCTAGTTAGAAGACAGTATGTTCTAGTTAGCAGGCATTATGTTCTAGTTAGCAGGCAGTATGTTCTAGTTAGCAGGCATAATGTTCTAGTTAGCAGGCAGTATGTTCTAGTTAGCAGGCATAATGTTCTAGTTAGCAGGCAGTATGTTCTAGTTAGCAGACAGTATGTTCTAGTTAGCAGGCATAATGGTCTAGTTAGCAGACAGTATGTTCTAGTTAGCAGACAGTATGTTCTAGTTAGAAGACAGTATGTTCTAGTTAGCAGACAGTATGTTCTAGTTAGAAGACAGTATGTTCTAGTTAGAAGACAGTATGTTCTAGTTAGCAGACAGTATGTTCTAGTTAGCAGACAGTATGTTCTAGTTAGCAGGCAGTATGTTCTAGTTAGAAGACAGTATGTTCTAGTTAGCAGGCAGTATGTTCTAGTTAGAAGACAGTATGTTCTAGTTAGAAGACAGTATGTTCTAGTTAGCAGACAGTATGTTCTAGTTAGCAGACAGTATGTTCTAGTTAGCAGGCAGTATGTTCTAGTTAGCAGGCAGTATGTTCTAGTTAGCAGGCATAATGTTCTAGTTAGCAGACAGTTTGTTCTAGTTAGCAGACAGTATGTTCTAGTTAGCAGACAGTATGTTCTACTTAGCAGACAGTATGTTCTAGTTAGAAGACAGTATGTTCTAGTTAGCAGACAGTATGTTCTACTTAGCAGACAGTATGTTCTAGTTAGAAGACAGTATGTTCTACTTAGCAGACAGTATGTTCTAGTTAGAAGACAGTATGTTCTAGTTAGCAGACAGTATGTTCTAGTTAGAAGACAGTATGTTCTAGTTAGCAGGCAGTTTGTTCTAGGTAGAAGACAGTATGTTCTAGTTAGAAGATAATTTTCTAGTTAGCAGGCAGTATGTTCTATTTAGCAGACAGTATGTACTAGTTAGCAGACAGTATGTTCTAGTTAGAAGACAGTATGTTCTAGTTAGCAGACGGTATGTTCTAGTTAGCAGGCGGTATGTTCTAGTTAGCAGACAGTATGTTCTTGTTAGCAGGCATAATGGTCTAGTTAGCAGACAGTATGTTCTAGTTAGCAGGCAATATGTTCTAGTTAGCAGGCATAATGTTCTAGTTAGCAGACAGTATGTTCTAGTTAGCAGACAGTATGTTCTAGTTAGCAGACAGTATGTTCTAGTTAGCAGACAGTATGTTCTAGTTAGAAGACAGTATGTTCTAGTTAGCAGACAGTATGTTCTAGTTAGCAGACAGTATGTACTAGTTAGCAGACAGTATGTTCTAGTTAGCAGACAGTATGTTCTAGTTAGCAGACAGTATGTTCTAGTTAGCAGGCATAATGTTCTAGTTAGCAGGCATAATGTTCTAGTTAGCAGGCAGTATGTTCTAGTTAGCAGACAGTATGTTCTAGTTAGCAGACAGTATGTTCTAGTTAGCAGACAGTATGTTCTAGTTAGCAGACAGTATGTTCTAGTTAGCAGACAGTATGTTCTAGTTAGCAGACAGTATGTTCTAGTTAGAAGACAGTATGTACTAGTTAGAAGGCAGTATGTTCTAGTTAGCAGACAGTATGTTCTAGTTAGCAGACAGTATGTTCTAGTTAGAAGACAGTATGTTCTAGTTAGCAGACAGTATGCTCTAGTTAGCAGGCAGTATGTTCTAGTTAGAAGACAGTATGTTCTAGTTAGAAGACAGTATGTTCTAGTTAGCAGACAGTATGTTCTAGTTAGCAGACAGTATGTTCTAGTTAGCAGGCATAATTGTCTAGTTAGCAGACAGTATGTTCTAGTTAGCACGCAATATGTTCTAGTTAGCAGGCATAATGTTCTAGTTAGCAGGCAGTATGTTCTAGTTAGCAGGCATAATGTTCTAGTTAGCAGACAGTATGTTCTAGTTAGCAGGCAATATGTTCTAGTTAGCAGGCAGTATGATCTAGTTAGCAGACAGTATGTTCTAGTTAGCAGGCATAATGTTCTAGTTAGCAGACAGTTTGTTCTAGTTAGCAGGCAGTATGTTCTAGTTAGCAGGCATAATGTTCTAGTTAGCAGGCAGTATGTTCTAGTTAGCAGACAGTATGTTCTAGTTAGCAGACAGTATGTTCTAGTTAGCAGACAGTATGTTCTAGTTAGCAGACAGTATGCTCTAGTTAGCAGACAGTATGCTCTAGTTAGCAGGCAGTATGTTCTAGTTAGAAGACAGTATGTACTAGTTAGAAGACAGTATGTACTAGTTAGAAGACAGTATGTTCTAGATAGCAGACAGTATGTTCTAGTTAGCAGACAGTATGTTCTAGTTAGAAGACAGTATGTTCTAGTTAGCAGACAGTATGTTCTAGTTAGCAGACAGTATGCTCTAGTTAGCAGGCAGTATGTTCTAGTTAGAAGACAGTATGTTCTAGTTAGAAGACAGTATGTTCTAGTTAGCAGGCAGTATGTTCTAGTTAGCAGACAGTATGTTCTAGTTAGCAGACAGTATGTTCTAGTTAGCAGACAGTATGTTCTAGTTAGAAGACAGTATGTTCTAGTTAGCAGACAGTATGTTCTAGTTAGCAGACAGTATGTTCTAGTTAGAAGACAGTATGTTCTAGTTAGCAGACAGTATGTTCTAGTTAGCAGACAGTATGTTCTAGTTAGCAGACATTATGTTCTAGTTAGAAGGCAGTATGTTCTAGTTAGCAGACAGTATGTTCTAGTTAGCAGACAGTATGTTCTAGTTAGCAGACAGTATGTTCTAGTTAGCAGGCAGTATGTTCTAGTTAGCAGACAGTATGTTCTAGTTAGCAGACAGTATGTTCTAGTTAGAAGACAGTATGTTCTAGTTAGCAGACAGTATGTTCTAGTTAGAAGACAGTATGTTCTAGTTAGAAGACAATATGTTCTAGTTAGCAGACAGTATGTTCTAGTTAGCAGACAGTATGTTCTAGTTAGAAGACAGTATGTTCTAGTTAGCAGACAGTATGTTATAGTTAGCAGACAGTATGTTCTAGTTAGCAGGCAGTATGTTCTAGTTAGAAGACAGTATGTTCTAGTTAGCAGGCAGTATGTTCTAGTTAGAAGACAGTATGTTCTAGTTAGAAGACAGTATGTTCTAGTTAGCAGGCAGTATGTTCTAGTTAGCAGACAGTATGTTCTAGTTAGCAGACAGTATGTTCTAGTTAGAAGACAGTATGTTCTAGTTAGCAGACAGTATGTTCTAGTTAGCAGGCAGTATGTTCTAGTTAGCAGGCATTATGTTCTAGTTAGCAGGCAGTATGTTCTAGTTAGCAGGCATAATGTTCTAGATAGCAGGCAGTATGTTCTAGTTATCAGACAGTATGTTCTAGTTAGCAGGCATAATGTTCTAGTTAGCAGACAGTATGTTCTAGTTAGCAGGCAGTATGTTCTAGTTAGCAGGCAGTATGTTCTAGTTAACAGGCAGTATGTTCTAGTTAGCAGGCATAATGTTCTAGTTAGCAGACAGTTTGTTCTAGTTAGAAGGCATAATGGTCTAGTTAGCAGACAGTATGTTCTAGTTAGCAGACAGTATGTTCTAGTTAGCAGACAGTATGTTCTAGTTAGCAGACAGTATTTTCTAGTTAGAAGACAGTATGTTCTAGTTAGCAGGCAGTATGTTCTAGTTAGCAGGCAGTATGTTCTAGTTAGCAGGCAGTATGTTCTAGTTAGCAGGCATAATGTTCTAGTTAGCAGACAGTTTGTTCTAGTTAGCAGGCATAATGGTCTAGTTAGCAGACAGTATGTTCTAGTTAGCAGACAGTATGTTCTAGTTAGCAGACAGTATGTTCTAGTTAGAAGACAGTATGTTCTAGTTAGCAGACAGTATGTTCTAGTTAGCAGACAGTATGTTCTAGTTACTAGACAGTATGTTCTAGTTAGCAGACAGTATGTTCTAGTTAGCAGACAGTATGTTCTAGTTAGAAGGCAGTATGTTCTAGTTAGCAGACAGTATTTTCTAGTTAGAAGGCAGTATGTTCTAGTTAGCAGGCAGTATGTTCTAGTTAGCAGGCAGTATGTTCTAGTTAGCAGACCTTATGTTCTAGTTAGCAGGCAGTATGTTCTAGTTAGAAGGCAGTATGTTCTAGTTAGCAGACAGTATGTTCTAGGTAGAAGACAGTATGTTCTAGTTAGAAGATAGTTTTCTAGTTAGCAGGCAGTATGTTCTAGTTAGCAGACAGTATGTACTAGTTAGCAGACAGTATGTTCTAGTTAGAAGACAGTATGTTCTAGTTAGCAGACAGTATGTTCTAGTTAGCAGGCAGTATGTTCTAGTTAGCAGACAGTATGTTCTTGTTAGCAGGCATAATGGTCTAGTTAGCAGACAGTATGTTCTAGTTAGCAGGCATAATGTTCTAGTTAGCAGACAGTATGTTCTAGTTAGCAGACAGTATGTTCTAGTTAGCAGACAGTATGTTCTAGTTAGCAGACAGTATGTTCTAGTTAGAAGACAGTATGTTCTAGTTAGCAGACAGTATGTTCTAGTTAGCAGACAGTATGTACTAGTTAGCAGACAGTATGTTCTAGTTAGCAGACAGTATGTTCTAGTTAGCAGACAGTATGTTCTAGTTAGCAGGCATAATGTTCTAGTTAGCAGGCATAATGTTCTAGTTAGCAGGCAGTATGTTCTAGTTAGCAGACAGTATGTTCTAGTTAGCAGACAGTATGTTCTAGTTAGCAGACAGTATGTTCTAGTTAGCAGACAGTATGTTCTAGTTAGAAGACAGTATGTACTAGTTAGAAGACAGTATGTTCTAGTTAGCAGACAGTATGTTCTAGTTAGCAGACAGTATGTTCTAGTTAGCAGACAGTATGTTCTAGTTAGCAGACAGTATGTTCTAGTTAGCAGACAGTGTGCTCTAGTTAGCAGTCAGTATGTTCTAGTTAGAAGACAGTATGTTCTAGTTAGAAGACAGTATGTTCTAGTTAGAAGACAGTATGTTCTAGTTAGCAGGCAGTATGTTCTAGTTAGCAGACAGTATGTTCTAGTTAGCAGACAGTATGTTCTAGTTAGCAGGCAGTATGTTCTAGTTAGCAGGCATTATGTTCTAGTTAGCAGGCAGTATGTTCTAGTTAGCAGGCATAATGGTCTAGTTAGCAGGCAGTATGTTCTAGTTAGCAGACAGTATGTTCTAGTTAGCAGGCATAATGTTCTAGTTAGCAGACAGTATGTTCTAGTTAGCAGGCAGTATGTTCTAGTTAGCAGGCAGTATGTTCTAGTTAGCAGGCAGTATGTTCTAGTTAGCAGGCAGTATGTTCTAGTTAGCAGACAGTATGTTCTAGTTAGCAGGCATAATGGTCTAGTTAGCAGACAGTATGTTCTAGTTAGCACGCAATATGTTCTAGTTAGCAGGCATAATGTTCTAGTTAGCAGGCATAATGTTCTAGTTAGCAGGCAGTATGTTCTAGTTAGCAGACAGTATGTTCTAGTTAGCAGGCATAATGTTCTAGTTAGCAGACAGTATGTTCTAGTTAGCAGGCAATATGTTCTAGTTAGCAGGCAGTATGATCTAGTTAGCAGACAGTATGTTCTAGTTAGCAGGCATAATGTTCTAGTTAGCAGACAGTTTGTTCTAGTTAGCAGGCAGTATGTTCTAGTTAGAAGACAGTATGTTCTAGTTAGAAGACAGTATGTTCTAGTTAGCAGGCAGTATGTTCTAGTTAGCAGACAGTATGTTCTAGTTAGCAGGCATAATGGTCTAGTTAGCAGACAGTCTGTTCTAGTTAGCACGCAATATGTTCTAGTTAGCAGGCATAATGTTCTAGTTAGCAGGCAGTATGTTCTAGTTAGCAGACAGTATGTTCTAGTTAGCAGGCATAATGTTCTAGTTAGCAGACAGTATGTTCTAGTTAGCAGGCAATATGTTCTAGTTAGCAGGCAGTATGATCTAGTTAGCAGACAGTATGTTCTAGTTAGCGGGCATAATGTTCTAGTTAGCAGACAGTTTGTTCTAGTTAGCAGGCAGTATGTTCTAGTTAGCAGGCAGTATGTTCTAGTTAGCAGGCATAATGTTCTAGTTAGCAGGCAGTATGTTCTAGTTAGCAGACAGTATGTTCTAGTTAGCAGACAGTATGTTCTAGTTAGCAGACAGTATGTTCTAGTTAGAAGACAGTATGTTCTAGTTAGCAGACAGTATGTTCTAGTTAGCAGGCAGTATGTTCTAGTTAGCAGACAGTATGTTCTAGTTAGCAGACAGTATGTTCTAGTTAGAAGACAGTATGTTCTAGTTAGCAGGCAGTATGTTCTAGTTAGCAGACAGTATGTTCTAGTTAGCAGACAGTATGTTCTAGTTAGCAGGCAGTATAGACAGTATGTTCTAGTTAGCAGACAGTATGTTCTAGTTAGCAGGCAGTAAGTTCTAGTTAGCAGGCATTATGTTCTAGTTAGCAGGCAGTATGTTCTAGTTAGCAGGCATAATGGTCTAGTTAGCAGGCAGTATGTTCTAGTTAGCAGACAGTATGTTCTAGTTAGCAGGCATAATGTTATAGTTAGCAGACAGTATGTTCTAGTTAGCAGGCAGTATGTTCTAGTTAGCAGGCAGTATGTTCTAGTTAGCAGGCATAATGTTCTAGTTAGCAGGCAGTATGTTCTAGTTAGCAGACAGTATGTTCTAGTTAGCAGGCATAATGGTCTAGTTAGCAGACAGTATGTTCTAGTTAGCACGCAATATGTTCTAGTTAGCAGGCATAATGTTCTAGTTAGCAGTCATAATGTTCTAGTTAGCAGGCAGTATGTTCTAGTTAGCAGACAGTATGTTCTAGTTAGCAGGCATAATGTTCTAGTTAGCAGACAGTATGTTCTAGTTAGCAGGCATAATGTTCTAGTTAGCAGACAGTATGTTCTAGTTAGCAGGCAGTATGTTCTAGTTAGCAGGCAGTATGTTCTAGTTAGCAGGCATAATGTTCTAGTTAGCAGGCAGTATGTTCTAGTTAGCAGACAGTATGTTCTAGTTAGCAGGCATAATGTTCTAGTTAGCAGACAGTATGTTCTAGTTAGCAGGCAATATGTTCTAGTTAGCAGGCAGTATGATCTAGTTAGCAGACAGTATGTTCTAGTTAGCAGGCATAATGTTCTAGTTAGCAGACAGTTTGTTCTAGTTAGCAGGCAGTACGTTCTAGTTAGAAGACAGTATGTTCTAGTTAGAAGACAGTATGTTCTAGTGCGGCGTAGCGAGCGCAGTATGTTCTAGTTAGCAGCAGTTCTAGTTAGCAGGCATAATGTTCTAGTTAGCAGGCAGTATGTTCTAGTTAGCAGACAGTATGTTCTAGTTAGCAGGCATAATGTTCTAGTTAGCAGACAGTATGTTCTAGTTAGCAGGCAATATGTTCTAGTTAGCAGGCAGTATGATCTACTTAGCAGACAGTATGTTCTAGTTAGCAGGCATAATGTTCTAGTTAGCAGACAGTTTGTTCTAGTTAGCAGGCAGTATGTTCTAGTTAGCAGGCATAATGGTCTAGTTAGCAGACAGTATGTTCTAGTTAGCACGCAATATGTTCTAGTTAGCAGGCATAATGTTCTAGTTAGCAGGCAGTATGTTCTAGTTAGCAGACAGTATGTTCTAGTTAGCAGGCATAATGTTCTAGTTAGCAGACAGTATGTTCTAGTTAGCAGGCAATATGTTCTAGTTAGCAGGCAGTATGATCTACTTAGCAGACAGTATGTTCTAGTTAGCAGGCATAATGTTCTAGTTAGCAGACAGTTTGTTCTAGTTAGCAGGCAGTATGTTCTAGTTAGCAGGCAGTATGTTCTAGTTAGCAGGCATAATGTTCTAGTTAGCAGGCAGTATGTTCTAGTTAGCAGACAGTATGTTCTAGTTAGCAGACAGTATGTTCTAGTTAGCAGACAGTATGTTCTAGTTAGCAGGCAGTATGTTCTAGTTAGCAGACAGTATGTTCTAGTTAGCAGACAGTATGTTCTAGTTAGCAGACAGTATGTTCTAGTTAGAAGACAGTATGTTCTAGTTAGCAGACAGTATGTTCTAGTTAGCAGGCAGTAAGTTCTAGTTAGCAGGCATTATGTTCTAGTTAGCAGGCAGTATGTTCTAGTTAGCAGGCATAATGGTCTAGTTAGCAGGCAGTATGTTCTAGTTAGCAGACAGTATGTTCTAGTTAGCAGACAGTATGTTCTAGTTAGCAGGCAGTATGTTCTAGTTAGCAGGCAGTATGTTCTAGTTAGCAGGCAGTATGTTCTAGTTAGCAGGCATAATGTTCTAGTTAGCAGGCAGTATGTTCTAGTTAGCAGGCATAATGGTCTAGTTAGCAGACAGTATGTTCTAGTTAGCACGCAATATGTTCTAGTTAGCAGGCATAATGTTCTAGTTAGCAGGCATAATGTTCTAGTTAGCAGGCAGTATGTTCTAGTTAGCAGACAGTATGTTCTAGTTAGCAGGCATAATGTTCTAGTTAGCAGACAGTATGTTCTAGTAAGCAGGCATAATGTTCTAGTTAGCAGACAGTATGTTCTAGTTAGCAGGCAGTATGTTCTAGTTAGCAGGCAGTATGTTCTAGTTAGCAGGCATTATGTTCTAGTTAGCAGGCATAATGTTCTAGTTAGCAGGCAGTATGTTCTAGTTAGCAGACAGTATGTTCTAGTTAGCAGGCATAATGTTCTAGTTAGCAGACAGTATGTTCTAGTTAGCAGGCAATATGTTCTAGTTAGCAGGCAGTATGATCTAGTTAGCAGACAGTATGTTCTAGTTAGCAGGCATAATGTTCTAGTTAGCAGACAGTTTGTTCGAGTTAGCAGGCAGTATGTTCTAGTTAGAAGACAGTATGTTCTAGTTAGAAGACAGTATGTTCTAGTTAGCAGGCAGTATGTTCTAGTTAGCAGACAGTATGTTCTAGTTAGCAGGCATAATGGTCTAGTTAGCAGACAGTACGTTCTAGTTAGCACGCAATATGTTCTAGTTAGCAGGCATAATGTTCTAGTTAGCAGGCAGTATGTTCTAGTTAGCAGACAGTATGTTCTAGTTAGCAGGCATAATGTTCTAGTTAGCAGACAGTATGTTCTAGTTAGCAGTCAATATGTTCTAGTTAGCAGGCAGTATGATCTAGTTAGCAGACAGTATGTTCTAGTTAGCAGGCATAATGTTCTAGTTAGCAGACAGTTTGTTCTAGTTAGCAGGCAGTATGTTCTAGTTAGCAGGCAGTATGTTCTAGTTAGCAGGCAGTATGTTCTAGTTAGCAGACAGTATGTTCTAGTTAGCAGACAGTATGTTCTAGTTAGAAGACAGTATGTTCTAGTTAGCAGACAGTATGTTCTAGTTAGCAGGCAGTATGTTCTAGTTAGCAGGCATTATGTTCTAGTTAGCAGGCAGTATGTTCTAGTTAGCAGGCATAATGGTCTAGTTAGCAGGCAGTATGTTCTAGTTAGCAGACAGTATGTTCTAGTTAGCAGGCATAATGTTCTAGTTAGCAGACAGTATGTTCTAGTTAGCAGGCAGTATGTTCTAGTTAGCAGGCAGTATGTTCTAGTTAGCAGGCATAATGTTCTAGTTAGCAGGCAGTATGTTCTAGTTAGCAGACAGTATGTTCTAGTTAGCAGGCATAATGGTCTAGTTAGCAGACAGTATGTTCTAGTTAGCACGCAATATGTTCTAGTTAGCAGGCATAATGTTCTAGTTAGCAGGCATAATGTTCTAGTTAGCAGGCAGTATGTTCTAGTTAGCAGACAGTATGTTCTAGTTAGCAGGCATAATGTTCTAGTTAGCAGACAGTATGTTCTAGTTAGCAGGCATAATGTTCTAGTTAGCAGACAGTATGTTCTAGTTAGCAGGCAGTATGTTCTAGTTAGCAGGCAGTATGTTCTAGTTAGCAGGCATAATGTTCTAGTTAGCAGGCAGTATGTTCTAGTTAGCAGACAGTATGTTCTAGTTAGCAGGCATAATGTTCTAGTTAGCAGACAGTATGTTCTAGTTTGCAGGCAATATGTTCTAGTTAGCAGGCAGTATGATCTAGTTAGCAGACAGTATGTTCTAGTTAGCAGGCATAATGTTCTAGTTAGCAGACAGTTTGTTCTAGTTAGCAGGCAGTATGTTCTAGTTAGAAGACAGTATGTTCTATTTAGAAGACAGTATGTTCTAGTTAGCAGGCAGTATGTTCTAGTTAGCAGACAGTATGTTCTAGTTAGCAGGCATAATGGTCTAGTTAGCAGACAGTATGTTCTAGTTAGCACGCAATATGTTCTAGTTAGCAGGCATAATGTTCTAGTTAGCAGGCAGTATGTTCTAGTTAGCAGACAGTATGTTCTAGTTAGCAGGCATAATGTTCTAGTTAGCAGACAGTATGTTCTAGTTAGCAGGCAATATGTTCTAGTTAGCAGGCAGTATGATCTAGTTAGCAGACAGTATGTTCTAGTTAGCAGGCATAATGTTCTAGTTAGCAGACAGTTTGTTCTAGTTAGCAGGCAGTATGTTCTAGTTAGCAGGCAGTATGTTCTAGTTAGCAGGCATAATGTTCTAGTTAGCAGGCAGTATGTTCTAGTTAGCAGACAGTATGTTCTAGTTAGCAGACAGTATGTTCTAGTTAGCAGACAGTATGTTCTAGTTAGCAGACAGTATGTTCTAGTTAGCAGGCAGTATGTTCTAGTTAGCAGACAGTATGTTCTAGTTAGCAGACAGTATGTTCTAGTTAGAAGACAGTATGTTCTAGTTAGCAGACAGTATGTTCTAGTTAGCAGGCAGTATGTTCTAGTTAGCAGGCATTATGTTCTAGTTAGCAGGCAGTATGTTCTAGTTAGCAGGCATAATGGTCTAGTTAGCAGGCAGTATGTTCTAGTTAGCAGACAGTATGTTCTAGTTAGCAGGCATAATGTTCTAGTTAGCAGACAGTATGTTCTAGTTAGCAGGCAGTACGTTCTAGTTAGCAGGCAGTATGTTCTAGTTAGCAGGCATAATGTTCTAGTTAGCAGGCAGTATGTTCTAGTTAGCAGGCAGTATGTTCTAGTTAGCAGGCATAATGGTCTAGTTAGCAGACAGTATGTTCTAGTTAGCAGGCATAATGTTCTAGTTAGCAGACAGTATGTTCTAGTTAGCAGGCAGTATGTTCTAGTTAGCAGGCAGTATGTTCTAGTTAGCAGGCATAATGTTCTAGTTAGCAGGCAGTATGTTCTAGTTAGCAGTCAGTATATTCTAGTTAGCAGGCATAATGGTCTAGTTAGCAGACAGTATGTTCTAGTTAGCACGCAATATGTTCTAGTTAGCAGGCATAATGTTCTAGTTAGCAGGCATAATGTTCTAGTTAGCAGGCAGTATGTTCTAGTTAGCAGACAGTATGTTCTAGTTAGCAGGCATAATGTTCTAGTTAGCAGACAGTATGTTCTAGTTAGCAGGCAATATGTTCTAGTTAGCAGGCAGTATGATCTAGTTAGCAGACAGTATGTTCTAGTTAGCAGGCATAATGTTCTAGTTAGCAGACAGTTTGTTCTAGTTAGCAGGCAGTATGTTCTAGTTAGAAGACAGTATGTTCTAGTTAGAAGACAGTATGTTCTAGTTAGCAGGCAGTATGTTCTAGTTAGCAGACAGTATGTTCTAGTTAGCAGGCATAATGGTCTAGTTAGCAGACAGTATGTTCTAGTTAGCACGCAATATGTTCTAGTTAGCAGGCATAATGTTCTAGTTAGCAGGCAGTATGTTCTAGTTAGCAGACAGTATATTCTAGTTAGCAGGCATAATGTTCTAGTTAGCAGACAGTATGTTCTAGTTAGCAGGCAATATGTTCTAGTTAGCAGGCAGTATGATCTAGTTAGCAGACAGTATGTTCTAGTTAGCAGGCATAATGTTCTAGTTAGCAGACAGTTTGTTCTAGTTAGCAGGCAGTATGTTCTAGTTAGCAGGCAGTATGTTCTAGTTAGCAGGCATAATGTTCTAGTTAGCAGGCAGTATGTTCTAGTTAGCAGGCAGTATGTTCTAGTTAGCAGACAGTATGTTCTAGTTAGCAGACAGTATGTTCTAGTTAGAAGACAGTATGTTCTAGTTAGCAGACAGTATGTTCTAGTTAGCAGACAGTATGTTCTAGTTAGCAGACAGTATGTTCTAGTTAGCAGACAGTATGTTCTAGTTAGAAGACAGTATGTTCTAGTTAGCAGGCAGTATGTTCTAGTTAGCAGACAGTATGTTCTAGTTAGCAGACAGTATGTTCTAGTTAGAAGACAGTATGTTCTAGTTAGCAGACAGTATGTTCTAGTTAGCAGGCAGTATGTTCTAGTTAGCAGGCATTATGTTCTAGTTAGCAGGCAGTATGTTCTAGTTAGCAGGCATAATGGTCTAGTTAGCAGGCAGTATGTTCTAGTTAGCAGACAGTATGTTCTAGTTAGCAGGCATAATGTTCTAGTTAGCAGGCAGTATGTTCTAGTTAGCAGGCAGTATGTTCTAGTTAGCAGGCAGTATGTTCTAGTTAGCAGGCATAATGTTCTAGTTAGCAGGCAGTATGTTCTAGTTAGCAGACAGTATGTTCTAGTTAGCAGGCATAATGGTCTAGTTAGCAGACAGTATGTTCTAGTTAGCACGCAATATGTTCTAGTTAGCAGGCATAATGTTCTAGTTAGCAGGCATAATGTTCTAGTTAGCAGGCAGTATGTTCTAGTTAGCAGACAGTATGTTCTAGTTAGCAGGCATAATGTTCTAGTTAGCAGACAGTATGTTCTAGTTAGCAGGCAATATGTTCTAGTTAGCAGGCAGTATGATCTAGTTAGCAGACAGTATGTTCTAGTTAGCAGGCATAATGTTCTAGTTAGCAGACAGTTTGTTCTAGTTAGCAGGCAGTATGTTCTAGTTAGAAGACAGTATGTTCTAGTTAGAAGACAGTATGTTCTAGTTAGCAGGCAGTATGTTCTAGTTAGCAGACAGTATGTTCTAGTTAGCAGGCATAATGGTCTAGTTAGCAGACAGTATGTTCTAGTTAGCACGCAATATGTTCTAGTTAGCAGGCATAATGTTCTAGTTACCAGGCAGTATGTTCTAGTTAGCAGACAGTATGTTCTAGTTAGCAGGCATAATGTTCTAGTTAGCAGACAGTATGTTCTAGTTAGCAGGCAATATGTTCTAGTTAGCAAGCAGTATGATCTAGTTAGCAGACAGTATGTTCTAGTTAGCAGGCATAATGTTCTAGTTAGCAGACAGTTTGTTCTAGTTAGCAGGCAGTATGTTCTAGTTAGCAGGCAGTATGTTCTAGTTAGCAGCCATAATGTTCTAGTTAGCAGGCAGTATGTTCTAGTTAGCAGACAGTATGTTCTAGTTAGCAGACAGTATGTTCTAGTTAGAAGACAGTATGTTCTAGTTAGCAGACAGTATGTTCTAGTTACCAGACAGTATGCTCTAGTTAGCAGGCAGTATGTTCTAGTTAGAAGACAGTATGTACTAGTTAGAAGACAGTATGTTCTAGTTAGCAGACAGTATGTTCTAGTTAGAAGACAGTATGTTCTAGATAGCAAACAGTATGCTCTAGTTAGCAGGCAGTATGTTCTAGTTAGTAGACAGTATGTTCTAGTTAGAAGACAGTATGTTCTAGTTAGCAGGCAGTATGTTCTAGTTAGCAGACAGTATGTTCTAGTTAGCAGACAGTATGTTCTAGTTAGCAGACAGTATGTTCTAGTTAGCAGGCAGTATGTTCTATTTAGCAGGCATTGTGTTCTAGTTAGCAGGCAGTATGCTCTAGTTAGCAGGCATAATAGTCTAGTTAGCAGGCAGTATGTTCTAGTTAGCAGACAGCATGTTCTAGTTAGCAGACAGTATGTTCTAGTTAGCAGGCATAATGTTCTAGTTAGCAGACAGTATGTTCTAGTTAGCAGGCAGTATGTTCTAGTTAGCAGGCAGTATGTTCTAGTTAGCAGGCATAATGTTCTAGTTAGCAGGCAGTATGTTCTAGTTAGCAGACAGTATGTTCTAGTTAGCAGGCATAATGTTCTAGTTAGCAGACAGTATGTTCTAGTTAGCAGGCAATATGTTCTAGTTAGCAGGCAGTATGATCTAGTTAGCAGACAGTATGTTCTAGTTAGCAGGCATAATGTTCTAGTTAGCAGGCATAATGTTCTAGTTAGCAGACAGTTTGTTCTAGTTAGCAGGCAGTATGTTCTAGTTAGCAGACAGTATGTTCTAGTTAGCAGGCATAATGTTCTAGTTAGCAGACAGTATGTTCTAGTTAGCAGGCAATATGTTCTAGTTAGCAGGCATAATATTCTAGTTAGCAGGCAGTATGTTCTAGTTAGCAGACAGTATGTTCTAGTTAGCAGGCAGAATGTTCTAGTTAGCAGGCAGTATGTTCTAGTTACTGTACCAGGCAGTATGTTCTAGTTAGCAGGCAGTATGTTCTACTTAGTAGGCAGAATGTTCTAGTTAGCAGGCAGTATGTTTCAGTTAGCAGGCAGTATGTTCTAGTTAGCAGGCAGTATGTTCTAGTTAGCAGGCATAATGTTCCAGTTAGCAGGCATAATGTTCTAGTTACTGTACCAGGCAGTATGTTCTAGTTAGCAGGCAGAATGTTCTAGTTAGCTGGCAGTATGTTCTAGTTAGCAGGCATAATGTTCTAGTTAGCAGACAGTTTGTTCTAGTTAGCAGGCAGTATGTTCTAGTTAGCAGGCAGTATGTTCTAGTTAGCAGGCATAATGTTCTAGTTAGCAGGCAGTATGTTCTAGTTAGCAGACAGTATGTTCTAGTTAGCAGGCATAATGTTCTAGTTAGCAGACAGTATGTTCTAGTTAGCAGGCAATATGTTCTAGTTAGCAGGCATAATATTCTAGTTAGCAGGCAGTATGTTCTAGTTAGCAGACAGTATGTTCTAGTTAGCAGGCATAATGTTCTAGTTAGCAGACAGTATGTTCTAGTTAGCAGGCAATATGTTCCAGTTAGCAGGCAGTATGATCTAGTTAAAAGACAGTATGTTCTAGTTAGCAGGCAGTATGTTCTAGTTAGCAGGCAGAATGTTCTAGTTAGCAGGCAGTATGTTCTAGTTAGCAGACAGTATGTTCTAGTTAGCAGGCATAATGTTCTAGTTAGCAGACAGTATGTTCTAGTTAGCAGGCAATATGTTCTAGTTAGCAGGCATAATATTCTAGTTAGCAGGCAGTATGTTCTAGTTAGCAGACAGTATGTTCTAGTTAGCAGGCATAATGTTCTAGTTAGCAGACAGTATGTTCTAGTTAGCAGGCAATATGTTCCAGTTAGCAGGCAGTATGATCTAGTTAAAAGACAGTATGTTCTAGTTAGCAGGCAGTATGTTCTAGTTAGCAGGCAGAATGTTCTAGTTAGCAGGCAGAATGTTCTACTTAGCAGGCAGTATGTTCAAGTTAGCAGGCAGTATGTTCTAGTTAGCAGGCAGTATGTTCTAGTTAGCAGGCAGAATGTTCTAGTTAGCAGGCAGTATGTTCTAGTTACTGTACCAGGCAGTATGTTCTAGTTAGCAGGCAGTATGTTCTACTTAGTAGGCAGAATGTTCTAGTTAGCAGGCAGTATGTTTCAGTTAGCAGGCAGTATGTTCTAGTTAGCAGGCAGAATGTTCTAGTTAGCAGGCATAATGTTCTAGTTAGCAGGCATAATGTTCTAGTTACTGTACCAGGCAGTATGTTCCAGTTAGCAGGCAGTATGTTCTACTTAGCAGGCAGAATGTTCTAGTTAGCAGGCAGAATGTTCTAGTTAGCAGGCAGTATGTTCTACTTAGCAGGCAGAATGTTCTAGTTAGCAGGCAGTATGTTCTAGTTAGCAGGCAATATGTTCTTCCCTGTGGCTCAGTTGGTAGAGCATTGTGTTTGCAACGCCAGCATGGTGTGTGCAATGCCAGGGTTGTGGGTTCGATTCCCACGGGGGGCCAGTACAAAAAAAAAAAAAATGTATGAAATGTATGTATTCACTACTGTAAGTTGCTCTGAATAAGAGTGTCTGCTAAATGACTAAAATGTAAAAAGTATGTTCTAGTTATCAGTCAGTATGTTCTAGTTAGCAGGCAGTATGTTCTAGTTAGCAGGCAGTATGCTCTAGTTAGCAGGCAGTATGCTCTAGTTAGTGGGCAGTGGTAGATTTGGGCTGGTACAAGACAGCATTGACCTTGGTTGGAACAGCCCTGATCACGTCGGTCTCAATTCCATTTCAAATTGAAGGCGAGGACGAGTGAGGAAAATTTAAATAGGAATCTCAGTTTACTTCCTGAATTGATTGAATTTAAATGGAATTGATCCCAGTCCTTGGTCTGGGAAATGTAAGAACCAGGCTGGATCCCCTGAGTCCTGACACAACAGAGAGGACTAGCCTTATCTGAGTATGTCTAAACTCATGGGCAATATTATGACCACTCCTTCTCAGTGTCCTTATATCACTAAAACTCAATTTGTGGAAATCCAAGAAAACCAATATAAGCTTCTATTGTATGTTACTGTTCCATAGCATCCACACTCGCATGTTCTTGATATATCGCCTCATACATGGAAAGTGAAATAAGAAAACACTCCAACTACATTAGGAAAAACTTTTAGACAACTTGGATCATTACAGTCTAATATTAGTAGAGGGAGAGAAACAGGATACTTCATTTGTAGCCACCACCAGTTAAGTACGACAGCTTTGAGAGATGCACTAATGAAAAAAAAGAGGCTTGTCTCTTAGCCAGCTTCCTCAATCTTCAAACTGAGAACCCTCTCAATGCAACCTATACTGCTCCCTCTCTTTCCAGAACCAAGTTCAAGATGGAGACAGTTGTGTTGACAGAGAGAAATACCTGCAAGGCCCTGACGTGCGTCACACACTCCTAAAAATAAACCCTTCTACAAAAAAGAAAACACATTGAACACATTATTTTGGCTCGGACATGGTTTGTTTTTTCTCGATATTGAGAGTATTTAATTTTTTTTTATGTAAAAAAATAAAAGCGTCAAGGGGGCCACAGGCAGAGTGGTTGCAGGTATTTAGACTGGAGCAGACGTTACAGCGGGGTGCAGAGACACGGCTAATGGGGCATGTTAGCCTGCAGGCCTCGACGTTGCAGGCCCCGATGCTGCCACCCGCAGCTGGGCCTCTGGAGAGCAGTTTCCTCACAGGTCTACCAGTACACTGTTACACAGCACATTGGGAATTATCTACAGGACTACACCCAGCCATGTGTATCCAGCTAGGGCCCCCCTATGATGACAGGGATAAAGACCTATGGAACAGACTACATGGTTAGTGCCTTCAGAAGGTATTCATACCCCACATTTTCTCGTGCTACAGTCTGAATTCAACATTGACAAAATAAAAAAAAGTCCTATCTGCATATAATACCCCATAATGACAAAGTGAAAACATGTTTTCAGAAATATTTGTACATTTATACAGAAATATCAAATTTACATAAGTATTCACACCCCTAGTCAAAACTTTGTCGAATTACCTTTGGCAGCAGTTACAGAGGTAAGTCTTTCTCGAAAAGAAGGGCACCTATTGAAAAAGGGGTAAAAAAAATACATAGTATATGTACAGAGCATTCAGGAAGTTTTCAGACCACTTCACTTTTTCCACATTTTGTTACATTACCGTCTTATTCTAAAATGCATTAAAACACATGTTTCCTCAGCAATCTACACACAATACCACATAATGACAAAGCGAAAACAGGTTTTTAGAAATATTTGCAAATGTATTAAAAAAACAGAAATACCTTATTTACGTAAGTACTCAGACCCCTTGCTATGAGATTTGAAATTGAGCCCAGGTACATCCTGTTTCCATCGATCATCCTTGAGATGTTTCTACATCTTGACTGGAGTCCACCTGAGGTAAATTCAATTGATTGGAAATTATTATTATTTGTATATATTTTACCTTTATTTAACTAGGCAAGTCAGTTAAAAACAAATTCTTGTTTAGAATGATGGCCTACCCTGGGCCAATTGTGCACTGCCTTATGGGACTCCCAATCACAGCTGGATGTGATGCAGTCTGGATTTGAACCAGGTACTGTAGTGACTCCTCTTGCACTGAAATACAGTGCCTTAGACCACTGCACCACTCGGGAGCAGGAACACACCTGTCTATATAAGGTCCCACAGTTGACAGAACATGTCAGAGCAAGAACCAAGCCATGAGGTCAAAGGGATTGTTTGTCGAGTTCTGAGACAGGATTGTGTCGAGGCACAGATCTGGGGAAGGGTACCAAAAAATGTCTGCAGCATTCATAAATGGAAGAAGTTTGGAACCACAAAGACTTGTCCTACAGCAATCGGAGGAAAAGAGCCTGGGTCAGGGAGAAGGGCCTTGGTCAAGGAGGTGACCAAGAACCCAATGGTCACTCTGACACAGCTCCAGAGTACAACTATCTCTGTAGCACTCCACCAATCAGGCCTTCATGGTAGAGTGGCCAGATTGAAGTCAATCCTCAGTAAAAGACACATGACAGCCCACTTGGATTTTGCCAAAAGGCACCTAAAGACTCTCAGACCATGATTAAAAAGATTCTCTGCTCTGATGAAACCAAGGTTGTAGTCTTTGGCCTGAATGCCAAGTGTCACGTCTGGAGGAAACTTGGCACCATCCCTACAGTGAAGCATGGTGGTGGCAGCATCATGCTGTGGGGATGTTTTCAGCGGCAGGGACAGGGAGACAACTCAGGATTGAGGAAAAGAGGAATGGAGTAAAGTGCAGAGAGATCCTTGATGCGCTCCAGAGCGCTCAGGACCTCAGACTGGGGCGAAGGTTCACCTTCCAACAGTACAACGACCCTAAATACACAGTTAAATAAAGGTTAAATAAAATAAAATAAATAAAACACAGCCAAGACAACGCAGGAGTGGCTTCGGGACACATCTCTGAATGTTGTTGAGTGGCCCACCCAGAGTCCGGACATGAACCCAAACAAACATCTCTAGAGGACCTGAAAATAGCTGTGCAGCGACGCTCCCCATCCAACCTGACAAAGCTTGTGTGGATCTGCAGATAAGAATGGGAGAAACTGCCCAAATACAGGTGTGCCAAGCTTGCAGCATCATACCCAAGAAGACTCGAGGCTGTAATCGCTGCCAAAGGTGCTTCAACAAAGTCCTGAGTAAATGGTTTGAATACTTATGTAAATGTGATTTCTCCGTTTTTATTATTAATACATTTGCAAAAATGTCTAAATACATGTTTTTGCTTTGTCATTATGGGGTATTATGTGTAGATTGATGGGAAAAAGCTATTTAATACATTTTAGTATAAGTCTGTAACGTAACAAAACGTGGAAAAAGTTAAGGGGTCTGAATACTTTCCCAATGCACTATACAGTATATATTGGAAATACTGTTACAACAATAATGTTACATAAGGCCTCTTCACACAAGATTGATTTAGCAAAAACGACACTTTTTTAAATGAAAATTAAATATGTTCTGACATCATGGTGTGCACAGGCCTTTGCCTGATAAAGTTATTCAGGCTGCTGACATCATCAAGCAAGAAACACTCGCTCACTTTCCATAGCACCAACACATGCTTGTGTATTTTCCACTTGTGGTCTGTTCATTTGCAGATTAGTGTAAAACTTAAACAAAGGTTTGTTAAACAGTGTTAATAGCCAATTAGCGTGAGCAGAGGTGACTGGTTTTACTTCGACCCCTCTACAACAAGAGGTTTCCATGCCATTTTATTTCCCAGGTGTGTTCAGCATGGTTTTATATGGTGTGGGTGGACAGGTTTACACACTCAGTTAACAGTAAGAGAACGTGTCAGAACAATGAAAAGAGACCACCAGAAATATCTTTCTGGCATACTGACCCCCTTTCTTGGCAGAGATACCTTAGTGAATGCTGAATGCTGTTTCGAGACTTGTGTTATGGTGCCCTGGGTCATGTTCAGTTGGGAGGTACTACCTGAACTCTGCCCTACTGAACCAGTGGCGTGTATTCATGGATGCCAAGGGAAGCCAGGCTTCCCCTCCAAAAATGACCAAGAAAAAATTACATATAAAATAATTGATATTTTGTCTCTCTGTTTGATAATTGTCCTTTAATTTGCAAGAGTCTGAATGTATCTCACCGGCGAAAGCATCTGAGCAAGCAAAATAGCGCCCCTCTGTCTGATCAAAAAGAGTATGACATTGTTGCCACCCATAGCATTAAATGCAAGGGAAGCCATCACGCATTTGGCCTCCCTTGATAAAATAATAGCCAATCAGCGTTGAACTAAACTGAGTGAGCTCAACTGTGAATGGTCATGGCGCACCCCCGAAAAACTGTACAGGGAAGCCAGTTTGGATGTGGCTTCACACCAATCACATCATATCAAAAGCAAAATGTCACTGACAGAAAAAACTTTGATTGTTGCATCTCATTGTATCGTTGTCCTCCGGTGGCTTGCTAGCTAAAATTGTCCCTTTGCCTAAATTAGCGATGGACGGAGATAGGGATTTAGACTTGTGCTTTTACTTAATTCTCCATACTGGACAATGATTATAATGGCGATTCTGATCCAACCATAAATTCATACATTTTGTGCCCCCATTGTGCTAGATCTTGTAGGCTGATGTTAACTAGCTGGCTCACTGTTGCCCATGAAAGGAAAAGGTTAGCGAACAAGCATTTTAGCCAGGTAGCCTAGGACAACAAAACTAAAAGTGTGCAATGTACTGTATGACAGTGTCATAGACCGTTTTGTCAACATGAAAGAGAGGAGGATGGCATTGGCATTTCTCTACAAGTAGGGTGAGTCAACATCTTTTTTCTACTTGCACGAATGTGCACACACACACCCACACATGCACACATACACACACACAAATCAGAACCATGGACATCCACATCATTTTTAGCTTACAATGATTGGACTCAATTGTTTTTGTTATCTTTTAGTCGTCACTGTATTAGACGAAGCAGAGGTGATTAGATGATGTTGAAATGTTGAAGTTGAAATGGTGCTGGAATAATGGCGACAGCTTCTGTTTTCTTTGAAATTTCGGTAACTCTCCGTGGGTCTAAATCAATAGTTGTTAGTAGTCCGAAAATGTCAGAAACATTAACTTTCTTTACCATGCTGTAGGTTATGTAACTGTTTGTTACATGCTATATGTTTTGTGGATTTCACAGGGTTTTGTGATGAAACAAAGGTGTGGTTGAATTTATTCTGCCACTGTGTCTTCTTATTGTCTCGGCCTTAAGCCTATATATCATGGTAGCATGGGGTAATGAATACTCAGGGAGAAAAAGGTGTAGATTCACGTGCAGAGCGCGGCAGGTGTTTATTTCGCAGAAGGCAGGAATCGTGGTCACAGGCAGACAACAGTCATACACAGGTAGGGAAACAGGCAGGTGAATCAAAACTAGGACTGAAGGCTATAACTGGTTCTCACAAACGAGCTCGGAAACGGCTTAGTGGAGTCAAAACGAACAACACCTCACAAAGGCACAAACAGAATGAACTGAACTAAATAAGGAGCTGATGAGACCAGGTGAGTAACTAACACAGGTGAAATCAATGAACAAAAATGAGACAGGGCTACGTTCAAGAACACAAAGAAACAGGGCTACGTTCAAGAACACAAAGAAACAGGGCTACGTTCAAGAACACAAAGAAACAGGGCTACGTTCAAGAACACAAAGAAACAGGGCTACGTTCAAGAACACAAAGAAACAGGGCTACGTTCAAGAACACAAAGAAACAGGGCTACGTTCAAGAACACAAAGAAACAGGGCTACGTTCAAGAACACAAAGAAACAGGGCTACGTTCAAGAACACAAAGAAACAGGGCTACGTTCAAGAACACAAAGAAACAGGGCTACGTTCAAGAACACAAAGAAACAGGGCTACGTTCAAGAACACAAAGAAACAGGGCTACGTTCAAGAACACAAAGAAACAGGGCTACGTTCAAGAACACAAAGAAACAGGGCTACGTTCAAGAACACAAAGAAACAGGGCTATGTTCAAGAACACAAAGAAACAGGGCTACGTTCAAGAACACAAAGAAACAGGGTTACGTTCAAGAACACAAAGAAACAGGGCTACGTTCAAGAATACAAAGAAACAGGGCTACGTTCAAGAATACAAAGAAACAGGGCTACGTTAAAGAATACAAAGAAACAGAACACAAGGTTGAATAAGAAAATAAATACAGAACCTTATACAAGACTAATGAACTAACATGTTATAGAACAAACAACGCAATAATCACTCATAGCTTTTTTTCTGGATTGGCTTCCCTGGTGATTTTATCCACATACCGCTATTGCACAACACTGCTGTTAAGAACGACACAACACTGATATTCTGTTATTATCTATGTATATAGTCACTTTAATAACTCTACCTACATGTACATATTACCGAAAATAAATTGACACCGGTGCCCCCTGTATATGGCCCCGCTATTGTTATTTACTGCTGCTCTTTAATTATTTGTTATTCTTATCTCTTACTTATATTTTTTATTTTTGTAGGTATTTTCTTAAAACTGCATTGTTGGTTAAGGGCTTGTAAGTAAGCATTTCACTGTAAGGTTTACACCTGTTGTATTTGGCGCATGTGAGCAATAACATTTGATTTGATTTAATGTTAAGAAAGACACAACATTGATGCTACTGGACTGAACACAACCTTGTTACAGATAGATCTGTATCCTCAAGTAGCTGACTTGGAATTTTACCCTTTTCAGCTACTGGTTGTGTGTCTCTGATGTCATCTGTCTGTGAGTGTGTTTGACAAAGTAGTGTCCGTTTCCACAATGTCATTCACACTGACCACATATAACCTGGTAACTATGACTGTTTCAAGGTTAGGGGATCACCTCTGTAGACTCTTACCTATAGCCTGGTAACTATGACTGTTTCAAGGTTAGGGGATCACCTCTGTAGACTCTTACCTATAGCCTGGTAACTATGACTGTTTCAAGGTTAGGGGATCACCTCTGTAGACTCTTACCTATAGCCTGGTAACTATGACTGTTTCAAGGTTAGGGGATCACCTCTGTAGACTCCTACATTTATACTCTTTAGTTGACATGCTTGTATATCATAAGTTTATAACCTGTTAGGGCTAGGGGGCAGTATTGACACGGCTGGATAAAAAACGTACCCGATTTAATCTGGTTACTACTCCTGCCCAGTAACTAGAATATGCATATAATTATTGGCTTTGGATAGAAAACACCCTAAAGTTTCTAAAACTGTTTGAATGGTGTCTGTGAGTATAACAGAACTCATATGGCAGGCCAAAACCTGAGAAGATTCCATGCAGGAAGTGGCCTGTCTGACAATTTCTTGCCCTTCTTGATTATCTCTATCCATTACAGAGGATCTCTGCTGTTACGTGACACTTCCTACGGCTCCCATGGGCTCTCAGAAGGCGGCAAAAAGCTGAATCGTGGCTTTGCAGGCTCTGGTTGAAAAAAAGTAGCGTGTTTGGGTAGTGGCTGGTTACAGTACTGTGAGACTCAGGCGCGTGCCCGCGTCGACCCCATGCTTTGTTTTCTTTTGTCTGTTTACCTAAACGCAGATTCCCGGTTGGAATATTATCGCTTTTTTATGAGAAAAATTGCATAAAAATTGATTTTAAACAGCGGTTGACATGCTTCGAAGTATGGTAATGGAATATTTAGACATTTTTTGTCACGAATTGCGCCATGCTCGTCACCCTTATTTACACTTCGGATAGTGTCTTGAACGCACGAACAAAACGCCGCTATTTGGATATAACGATGGATTATTTTGGACCAAACCAACATTTGTTATTGAAGTAGCAGTCCTGGGAGTGCATTCTGACGAAGAACATCAAAGGTAATCAAACTTTTGTAATAGTAAATCGGAGTTTGGTCAGGGCTAAACTTGGTGGGTGTCTAAATAGCTAGCCGTGATGGCTGGGCTATGTACTCAGAATATTGCAAAATGTGCTTTCACCGAAAAGCTATTTTAAAATCAGACACCTCGATTGCACAAAGGAGTTCTGTATCTATAATTCTTAAAATAATTATGTTTTTTGTGAACGTTTATCGTGAGTAATTTAGTAAATTCACCGGAGGTTTGCGGGGGGTATGCTAGTTCTGAACGTCACATGCTAATGTAAAAAGCTGGTTTTTGATATAAATATGAACTTGATTGAACAAAACATGCATGTATTGTATAACATAATGTCCTATGTGTGTCATCTGATGAAGATCATCAAAGGTTAGTGCTGCATTTAGCTGTCTTCTGGGTTTTTGTGACATTATATGCTAGCTTGAAAAATGGGTGTCTGATTATTTCTGGCTGGGTACTCTGCTGACATAATCTAATGTTTTGCTTTCGTTGTAAAGCCTTTTTGAAATCGGACAGTGTGGTTAGATTAACGAGAGTCTTGTCTTTAAAATGGTGTAAAATAGTCATATGTTTGAGAAATTGAAGTAATAGCATTTCTAAGGTATTTGAAAATCGCGCCACAGGATTACACTGGCTGTTGCGTAGGTGGGACGATTTCGTCCCGCCTAGCCCAGAGAGGATAACAATGTTATAACACTGTTCAGTGAATTAGTCTATTTTTCTGAAATGCAGACATTCTAGATATAAAGTGTATAAAATATTGAATAAAAGATGTGAACTAATTCAGTATCATGTTTAACTTGTGAGAGTTGTTTTTGTGAGTCATGCAGCTCTGCTGAGGGAATATTATTTCTCCGATCTGGAGATGTGACTGCCTGGGGTGTTGGCAGAGTCCTGTACGGTCCAGGAAAACTCTGAACGCTGAATGAACGGTGTGATTAAACGTCTTTATTTAAGCCCATGAACTCAAACAAGTAATCAGGGCCAAGGCTCCACGTTTCCCCTCAAATCACTCCTCTGGAAGCTCCGGAGTGTGATCAGTCTGTGTGTGTGGTGTGTGTGTGTGTGTGTGTGTGTGGTGTGTGTGTGTGGTGTGTGTGTGTGTGTGTGTGTGTGTGTGTGTGTGTGTGTTTGTATGTGGCTGTATGTGGCAGATTGAACACAGTGTCCTCTGCCATGCTTGGGCCATTGCATACTGTACATACAACATAGACAAACCATTTAGTTGTTGAAAAGTTCAATGGGGGAATGATACCAACAGTTGAGTGGCTCTTTCTACAAACACAAATGTGTCTTGGTTTGTGTAGAGTTACTTTCATGTATTGATGAAAACCAATCAAGCGGTTTACATGAGATACATGTGACACATGGATTAACAGTGACAATCAACTGACATCAACAATTCACTCATTCTTTCTCCAACTGGTCCGTCCAGACAACAAATAAGTTCAACTCCCACCTCGTTGAACCAACTGGGTTCAACTTCAGGTGTCCTGCATGCCACAAGATAGTGTTAGCCCTCTGAGCTAAAGCCAAGGCGTTGGCACGGGGAGCTAACGCAAGACTTTAGCTCTCAAGTCAGGTTACTCATCAATACGTAGGTGATTCAGTGAACCACAGTCATGTTGTGATGAACCTTGCTTGAGACCTGAGGATTTGCTTTAGTTCTTTAGCCAATACCTAAGCTTTAGCTCAGCAGGCTAACACGGTCTTGTGACGTAAATAATATTTGATTCTTCCTCATCCCTCCCTCTCCCTGTCAGAAGGTCAGTGTATAGGATAGGATTATGGCAGACCGCCCATCAGACTGATTGATCTTACTCCACAGATTCTTCCTCATCCCTCCCTCTCCCTGTCAGAAGGTCAGTGTATAGGATAGGATTATGGCAGACTGCCCGTCAGACTGATAAATCTTACTCCACAGTAGGAGCTCTTCCCATCGCTGAGGTCATCCTCATCCCAACTGGGCCCAGACCACATCCTGAGTTTGACTTGGCATTTTCTCCATGGGCTGGCAGACGTCTTTGTACTAGGACCGGGACATTCTGTCTCTTGGAGTGAATCCATGGGACTTTACCGAGAGGTTGAACTGACCTGCAGGGACGGGGTGACCTGTAAACACTGTCCATTTGTATAATCCTACGGCTGTTGGTTTGTAAACTGATGTCAAACATGTCCATCTGTCTTGTGGGTTCATCAAGCTCGTTCACGTATCACAACCAGGTTGTTAATTGTACATTTGTTCTCAAACATTTGTTTCCAAGTCCTGGTTAATGTATTCTTTCTTATTGTAAACCTAATCCAAACCCTGACCTTTGATTCTGGCTTTAGACTTGATACCTAAAGGAAGTCTGTTCAACGCTACAGGCTTTGGAAACACATAGACCTGTTTGGCTGGAAGTTGTCCTCCAGAGACTGGGCAGACAGCATCCATGGCTTGGGCCATGGGCCATAGTCTGCTTCAACTATTCTGGGCCCATATCTGTTCCATTCAAATAGATGAGCACTTGAGACATATGTGTGGTATCATATGCTATATGTACTGGATCCTGTTACAACATGAAAGGTGTTTTAAAAACCAAAAGTACTTCCATGTAGTTGACAGATATGACACAAATAGCAAAAACACGAAAGACAGTACACAGATATGATCTTACAAGATAATTTATTTCATAAAATAAAAATAGCACTGAAAGCGATGGAAGTCACTTCCGGGTTTGGAGCGGGTAGTCGCAATTCGCTTCGCTCCACAGGTAATATTACATTTCAACGGTTTGATTTGTTTGATCTGAGCAATCTTTTCTTAGCTAGCTACATAGCCGTCTTTGTATCAAAGATAATTGTGTAGTTTAGAGTAATTATCGAGGTTAGCTAGCCAGCCAGCTGTTTTCGTCCTCCTAACTTAGTCAACACTGCTAGCTAGCCAACTAGCCAACTTCTACCGACTAGCAGCACTGTAGAAACTATTACATTACAACGGAACGACTTGATTAGTGTAGTGCTAGCTAGCTACACAGTTGTCTTTGCTGTCTTTGTATCTAAGATAATTGTGTAGTTTAGAGTAATTATCGAGGTTAGCTAGCCAGCCGCGCTGCGACGCCGTTGTCCAGACTCCAGACTTAGTCAACACACCTAGTCACCATCAAACCCACTGCTAGCTAGCCAACCTTTACTGACTAGCAGCACTGTAGAAACTAATACATTACAACGGAACGATTTGACTAGTGCAGTGTTAGTTGTCTTTGTCATAGTTTGATAATTGTGTAGTTTAGAGTAATTATCTAGGTTAGCTAGCCAGCTATTTTCGTCCCCCGCGACGCCATTTTTCCAAACCTAGCCAACTATTACCGACGAGCAGCATTGTAGAAACTAAATACATTACAAAGGGAACGTCTTGATTAGTGCTATGTTAGCTAGCTACATAGTTGCTTTTGTATCATGATAAGGTGTAGTACTGAAACTATCGAGGTTACCTAGCCAGCTACACGTTCAAAAAAAGTCAACAACGCAGCCACTGCTAGCTAGCCTACTTCACCAGCCAGCTGTACTGTATCATCTTCGTCATTTTAGTCAATAAAATTTTTGCAACGTAACCTTAACTTTCTGAACATTCGAGAAGTGTAGTCCACTTGTCATTCCAATCTCCTTTGCATTAGCGTAGCCTCTTCTGTAGCCTGTCAACTATGTGTCTGTCTATCCCTGTTCTCTCCCCTCTGCACAGGCCACACAAACGCTTCACACCGCGTGTCCGCTGCCACTCTAACCTGGTGGTCCCAGCGCGCACGACCCACGTGGAGTTCCAGGTCTCCGGCAGCCTCTGGAACTGCCGGTCTGCAGCCAACAAGGCAGAGTTCATCTCAGCCTATGCTACCGTCCAGCACCTAGACTTCTTGGCACTGACGGAAACATGGATTACCACAGATAACACTGCTACTCCTACTGCTCTCTCCTCGTCTGCCCACGTGTTCTCGCATACCCCGAGAGCATCTGGCCAGCGGGATGGTGGCACTGGAATCCTCATCTCTCCCAAGTGGACATTCTCTCTTTCTCCCCTGACCCATCTGTCTATCTCCTCATTTGAATTCCATGCTGTCACAGTTACCAGCCCTTTCAAGCTTAACATCCTTATCATTTATCGCCCTCCAGGTTCCCTTGGAGAGTTCATCAATGAGCTTGACGTCTTGATAAGTTCCTTTCCTGAGGATGGCTCACCTCTCACAGTTCTGGGTGACTTTAACCTCCCCACGTCTACCTTTGACTCATTCCTCTCTGCCTCCTTCTTTCCACTCCTCTCCTCTTTTGACCTCACCCTCTCACCTTCCCCCCCCTACTCACAAGGCAGGCAATACGCTTGACCTCATCTTTACTAGATGCTGTTCGTCCACTAATCTCATTGCAACTCCCCTCCAAGTCTCCGACCACTACCTTGTATCCTTTTCCCTCTCGCTCTCATCCAACACTACTCACTCTGCCCCTACTCGGATGTTATTGCGCCGTCCCAACCTTCGCTCTCTCTCTCCAGCTACTCTCTCCTCTTCCATCCTATCATCTCTTCCCTCTGCTCAAACCTTCTCCAACCTATCCCCTGATTCTGCCTCCTCAACCCTCCTCTCCTCCCTTTCTGCATCCTTTGATTCTCTATGTCCCCTATCCTCCAGGCCGGCTCGGTCCTCCCCTCCTGCTCCGTGGCTCGACGACTCATTGCGAGCTCACAGAACAGGGCTACGGGCAGCCGAGTGGAAATGGAGGAAAACTCGCCTCCCTGCGGACCTGGCATCCTTTCACTCCCTCCTCTCTACATTTTCCTCTTCTGTCTCTGCTGCTAAAGCCACTTTCTACAACTCTAAATTCCAAGCATCTGCCTCTAACCCTAGGAAGCTCTTTGCCACCTTCTCCTCCCTCCTGAATCCTCCTCCCCCTCCCCCCCCTCCTCCCTCTCTGCGGATGACTTCGTCAACCATTTTGAAAAGAAGGTCGACGACATCCAATCCTCGTTTGCTAAGTCAAACGACACCGCTGGTCCTGCTCACACTGCCCTACCCTGTGCTTTGACCTCTTTCTCCCCTCTCTCTCCAGATGAAATCTCACGTCTTGTGACGGCCAGCCGCCCAACAACCTGCCCGCTTGACTCTATCCCCTCCTCTCTTCTCCAGACCATTTCCGGAGACCTTCTCCCTTACCTCACCTCGCTCATCAACTCATCCTTGACCACTGGCTATGTCCCTTCCGTCTTCAAGAGAGCGAGAGTTGCACCCCTTCTGAAAAAACCTACACTCTATCCCTCCGAAGTCAACAACTACAGACCAGTATCCCTTCTTTCTTTTCTCTCCAAAACTCTTGAACGTGCCGTCCTTGGCCAGCTCTCCTGCTATCTCTCTCAGAATGACCTTCTTGATCCAAATCAGTCAGGTTTCAAGACTGGTCATTCAACTGAGACTGCTCTTCTCTGTGTCACGGACGCTCTCCGCACTGCTAAAGCTAACTCTCTCTCCTCTGCTCTCATCCTCCTAGACCTATCTGCTGCCTTTGATACGGTGAACCATCAGATCCTCCTCTCCACCCTCTCCGAGTTGGGCATCTCCGGCGCGGCCCACGCTTGGATTGCATCCTACCTGACAGGTCGCTCCTACCAGGTGGCGTGGCAAGAATCTGTCTCCGCACCACATGCTCTCACCACTGGTGTCCCCCAGTGCTCTGTTCTAGGCCCTCTCCTATTCTCGCTATACACCAAGTCACTTGGCTCTGTCATGTCCTCACATGGTCTCTCCTATCATTGCTATGCAGACGACACACAATTAATCTTGTCCTTTCCCCCTTCTGATAACCAGGTGGCGAATCGCATCTCTGTATGTCTGGCAGACATATCAGTGTGGATGACGGATCACCACCTCAAGCTGAACCTCGGCAAGACGGAGCTGCTCTTCCTCCCGGGGAAGGACTGCCCGTTCCATGATCTCGCCATCACGGTTGACAACTCCATTGTGTCCTCCTCCCAGAGTGCTAAGAACCTTGGCGTGACCCTGGACAACACCCTGTCGTTCTCTACTAACATCAAGGCGGTGACCCGATCCTGTAGGTTCATGCTCTACAACATTCGCAGAGTACGACCCTGCCTCACACAGGAAGCGGCGCAGGTCCTAATCCAGGCACTTGTCATCTCCCGTCTGGATTACTGCAACTCGCTGTTGGCTGGGCTCCCTGCCTGTGCCATTAAACCCCTACAACTCATCCAGAACGCTGCAGCCCGTCTGGTGTTCAACCTTCCCAAGTTCTCTCACGTCACCCCGCTCCTCCGCTCTCTCCACTGGCTTCCAGTTGAAGCTCGCATCCGCTACAAGACCATGGTGCTTGCCTACGGAGCTGTGAGGGGAACGGCACCTCCGTACCTTCAGGCTCTGATCAGGTCCTACACCCAAACAAGGGCACTGCGTTCATCCACCTCTGGCCTGCTCGCCTCCCTACCTCTGAGGAAGCACAGTTCCCGCTCAGCCCAGTCAAAACTGTTCGCTGCTCTGGCACCCCAATGGTGGAACAAGCTCTCTCACGACGCCAGGACAGCGGAGTCAATCACCACCTTCCGGAGACACCTGAAACCCCACCTCTTTAAGGAATACCTAGGATAGGATAAAGTAATCCTTCTAACCCCCCCCCCCCCTTAAAAGATTTAGATGCACTATTGTAAAGTGGTTGTTCCACTGAATATCATAAGGTGAATCCACCAATTTGTAAGTCGCTCTGGATAAGAGCGTCTGCTAAATGACTTAAATGTAAATGTAAATGAATTGTCCCGAAAGTACAGACAAACCCTGTTTATCTGGCACTCCGGCCATGCTCAATAAAACCCTGTTTATCTGGCACTCCGGCCATGCTCAATAAAACGCTGTTTATCTGGCACTCTGGCCATGCTCAATAAAACCCTGTTTATCTGGCACTCTGGCCATGCTCAATAAAACCCTGTTTATCTGGCACTCTGGCCATGCTCAATAAAACCCTTTTATCTGGCACTCCGGCCATGCTCAGGTAAAACCCTGTTATCTGGCACTCCGGCCGTGCTCAGATAAAACCCTGTTTGTCTGGCACTCCGGCCATGCTCAATAAAATGCTGTTTATCTGGCACTCTGGCCATGCTCAATAAAACCCTGTTTATCTGGCACTCTGGCCATGCTCAATAAAACCCTGTTTATCTGGCACTCTGGCCATGCTCAATAAAACCCTGTTATCTGGCACTCCGGCCATGCTAGGTAAAACCCTGTTTATCTGGCACTCCGGCCGTGCTCAATAAAACCCTGTTTGTCTGGCACTCCGGCCATGCTCAATAAAACGCTGTTTATCTGGCACTCTGGCCATGCTCAATAAAACCCTGTTTATCTGGCACTCTGGCCATGCTCAATAAAACCCTGTGTATCTGGCACTCCGGCCATGCTCAATAAAACCCTGTTTATCTGGCACTCCGGCCATGCTCAATAAAACCCTGTTTATCTGGCACTCCGGCCATGCTCAACAAAACCCTGTTTATCTGGCACTCCGGCCATGCTCAATAAAACCCTGTTTATCTGGCACTCCGGCCATGCTCAATAAAACCCTGTTTGTCTAGCACTCCGGCCATGCTCAATAAAACCCTGTTTGTCTAGCACTCCGGCCATGCTCAATAAAACCCTGTTTATCTGGCACTCCGGCCATGCTCAATAAAACCCTGTTTATCTGGCACTCCGGCCATGCTCAATAAAACCCTGTTTATCTGGCACTCCGGCCATGCTCAATAAAACCCTGTTTATCTGGCACTCTGGCCATGCTCAATAAAACCCTGTTTATCTGGCACTCCGGCCATGCTCAATAAAACCCTGTTTGTCTGGCACTCCGGCCATGCTCAATAAAACCCTGTTCGTCTGGCACTCCGGCCATGCTCAATAAAACCCTGTTTGTCTGGCACTCCGGCCATGCTCAATAAAACCCTGTTTATCTGGCACTCTGGCCATGCTCAATAAAACCCTGTTTATCTGGCACTCCGGCCATGCTCAATAAAACCCTGTTTATCTGGCACTCCGGCCATGCTCAATAAAACCCTGTTTATCTGGCACTCTGGCCATGCTCAATAAAACCCTGTTTATCTGGCACTCCGGCCATGCTCAATAAAACCCTGTTTATCTGGCACTCCGGCCTTTGCTCAGTCAAACGCTTTAAGTGTTTGAAAGAAAACAACTAATACCATTATGACAGTTTTTCCTCTGTACTGAAAGTGCTCTATCTTGAAAACTTTTTGAGGGATTGTATTAACAGGGGACTGATGAACAAAAGAATACAAGATTTTGGGCCCAATTCAATCATGTCCGATTTAGCCGACATCTGCATAGTGATGACTGAGGTGGAACCTCATTAGAGCTGTGAAATCCACATGCAGCCCTGTGTGGTAGGCTGTTATGGACACTGCTATTGGATGCAGCGAGTCACATTATGATAACCCCCTGCAGGCTCTACACCTCCCTTAGGTTGATATAAATTCTTATTATTTTGTTTAGTGAGTTTCAGTTTGAGTGTCATTATTGCGTGAGGCTATACAGCCTACACTTTCTCCTTCTGAACTTCTAACGTGAGTTGGAGGGGTGTGGCTTCGTGACAACCTCAGGAGCAGCTGCTCAGCAATTTGACAGCTCTTAATGCAGTTCCACCTCCGACACTGATAAAACACCAGCACTGCGGGTGTCGGCTATCGCCGGTTAATGCTTGGTCTGATTGAATCTAGGCCTCTGAGTGTGTAAGTGTTGTATTTCTTTAAACCTAGGTCATCTCAGCTCAGTGTCTAGAAGACAGGTATGTAACTGTCAGGTTGGTCTTTAGGCCCTTGATTGAGCGATACGATATGCCACGTCTTGTCTGGATGATGAAGCCATGTTTTGTTTCATGTGCTTTTTGGTGAATGATTATGCGTTCCTGTGCCTGCACAAACAGGCCTATGTTCATGTCCGTACCTGTAAGACCTGAGTGAAAGATTCCCACATTCTCGCCGTCTGGCTCAAGTCATATGCTCCGGTGAACTGATAATATCAAGGAAGTTGGGGGGGTATGTGTTTATGTTTAATCTGTTGAAGAAAATGAAATACAGGAGCATCACCTTAGGTTACATACAGTACAGTATGGGAGCATCACCTTAGGTTACATACAGTACAGTATGGGAGCATCACCTTAGGTTACATACAGTACAGTGTGGGAGCATTACCTCAGGTTACATACAGTACAGTGTGGGAGCATCACCTTAGGTTACAAACAGTACAGTATGGGAGCATCACCTTAGGTTACATACAGTACAGTGTGGGAGCAACACCTTAGGTTACAAACAGTACAGTATGGGAGCATCACCTTAGGTTACATACAGTACAGTGTGGGAGCATCACTATAGGTTACATACAGTACAGTATGGGAGCATCACCTTAGGTTACATACAGTACAGTATGGGAGCATCACCTTAGGTTACATAAAGTACAGTGTGCTGTGTGGTGAAATATCATAACACAAAGATGTAAACACTAAGACTGGATCCCAAATGGCACCCTATTACCCATATAGTGCACGACTTTTAACCAGAGCCCTATGAAACCTGGTCCAAAGTAGTGCACTCTAAGGGGAATAGGGTGCCATTTGGGACACCCATTATGACTTCATCGGCTTCTACCAGCACTAGCACTATTGCTGACACGGCCCCTTCATCTACTGTATTGCTGGAACTGAAGATGATTGTAACCATAGCATTCGTTCTAGCAGCAGCTGTTGAAGATTAGTGTGAGCTGTACACACTATGGTGCAACACATTGCACGATTGTTCATTCAATGTGTCAATTGACTTCTACACTATCTGTACCTATCCAAATAAACTGCAATAAAAAATGAAAGGTGGTTTCCAACTTCATCAAATATGTATGAACTTATCAAATACATCATTATCCTCTACTTCCTTTTTTGTGATCGAAGGTCTTGTTTTTGGTAAGGTACACAAAACAGGCACACAGAGACAGAGAAACAAGTGACAAGACCAAACAAGACAAACATTTCCCTAGCCACCCCCCTCCCACAGGACTTCCCCAACCCAAAGTTAGATTAGTGGTTCAAAATAGTAGTCATATCATATGCTGACGAAAGTGCAAATATGTTTTTTTCACTCTCCTCATGCATACGTGCTACAGATATTTCCAGGTTTCTTATGTCCATGCATGATAGCAGCCACTGCTGTCTGCTTAAAGAATGAGGAGGCTGCCAACATCATCATTTTGGCTGCTGTTAATCCAGCCAGACACATGCGTCGCTGTTTGATGGATAGGTCTAAAGTAGTTTCATCATTTAACCATAAAATAAATTGTGAATATGGTATATTTCTACCCATTATGTCAGAGAGACAGGATGAAACTCCAGAAACGTACAACCTCTGGACATTCTCAAACCACATGAAACAATATGTCAGAAGCCCCCTGAGGACGGAGTGAGCAGTTTGGGGATTGTCTAATTTCATGGTCAATAGTTTGGGGATTGTCTAATTTCAGGATCAATAGTTTGTGTGATGTGCAGTAAATTCTATGGGCATATGGTGGTTGGGAGTTCTTGATAAAATGTATACAGTACCAGTCAAAAGTTTGAACACACCTACTCATTCAAGGGTTTTCTTTATTTTTACTATGTTCTAGATTGTAGAATAATAGTGAAGACATCAAAACTATGAAATAACACATATGGAATCATGTAGTAACAAAAAAAAGTGTTAAACAAATCAAAATATATTTTATATTTCAGATTCTTCAAAGTAGCCACCCTTTGCCTTGATGACTGCTTTGCACACTCTTGGCATTCTCTCAACCAACTTCACCGGGAATGCTTTTCCAACAGTCTTGAAGGAGTTCCCACATACGCTGAGCACTTGTTGGCTGCTTTTCCTTCACTCTGCGGTCCAACTCATCCCAAACCATCTCAATTGGGTTGAGGTCGGGTGATTGTGGAGGCCAGGTCATCTCATGCAGCACTCCATCACTCTCCTTCTTGGTCAAATAGTCCTTACACAGCCTGGAAGTTTGTTGGGTCATTGTCCTGTTGAAAAAACAAATGATAGTCCCACTAAGCGCAACCAGATGGCATGGTGTATCGCTGCAGAATGCTGTGGTTGCCATGCTGGTTAAATGTGCCTTGAATCTTAAATAAATCACTGACAATGTCACCAGCAAAGCATCCCCACACCATCACACCTCCTGCTCCATGCTTCACGGTGGGAACCACACATGTGGAGATCATCCATTCACCTACTCTGTGTCTCACAAAGACACAGCGTTTGGAACCAAAAATCTCAAATTTGGACTCATCAGACCAAAGGACAGATTTCCACTGGTCTAACGTCCATTGCTCATGTTTACTGGGCCAAGCAAGTCTCTTCTTATTGGTGTCCTTCAGTATTGGTTTCTTTGCAGCAATTTGACCATGAAGGCCTGATTCACTAAGTCTCCTCTAAACAGTTGACGTTGAGATGTGTCTGTTACATGAACTCTGTGAAGCATTTATTTGGGCTGCATTTTCTGAGGCTCGTAACTCTAATGAACTTATCCTCTGCAGTAGAGGTAACTCTGTGTCTTCCTTTCCTGTGGCGGTCCTCATGAGAGCCAGTTTCATCATAGCGCTTGATGGTGTTTGAGACTGCACTTAAAGAAACTTCCAAAGTTCTTGACATTTTCCGGATTGACTGACCTTCATGTCTTAAAATAATGATGGACTGTCATTTCTCTTTGCTTATTTGAGCTGTTCTTGACATAATATGGACCTGGAATTTTACCAAATAGGACTATCTTCTGTATACCACCCCTACCTTGTCACAACACAACTGATTGGCTCAAATGCATTAAGAAGGAAAAAATGTACATGGCACACCTGTTAATTGAAATGCATTCCCAGTGACTACCTCATGAAACAGGTTGAGAGAATGGCACAATGTTCCAAAGCTGTCATCAAGGCAAAGGGTGGCTACTTTGAAGAATCTTAAATATAAAATATATTTTGATTTGTTTTTGGTTACTACATGTTTCCTTGTGTGTTATTTCATAATTGTAATGTCTTCACTATTATTCTACAATGTAAAATAGTAATAATAAAATAAAAATCGGGAATTAGTAGGTGTGTCCAAACTGTTGACTGGTACTGTATGTTGGACCAAACTCTGGTCCAATTGGTCACAGTACTACACACAAGATCTTTCTTCCATGAGGCATGGGAAGGGATTGGTTTCTGAGTCATTTGAAGCAGCAGAGAATGTAATTAATAAACCATTCCCCGTGTACGACTATGAATAAATAATTTGTGGATAGGATTGGATAGGCCCAAGGGAATCCATATGCAAGCAAAGAGGAACTGTAAGTAAAAGAAAGTGCCTGTTAAGTTACATTGCTTCTGGAGATCTTGGAATGCAAAGAGATAGTAGCCTTCAGGAATATCGGAGATAGAGAATCTCTCTTTTAGACCACTTATGAAAAGTGGTCTACCTAGGTGGAGAGTGTGGTTGTGAAATAAGGGGAGGTGAGGATGGTATTTGAGATTGGTTTTGTATGTTTACCAGCCAGGCGCCAGACTGGGATAAGTTGTGCGATGATAGGACCAAATTTGAGTTTGCAGTGTTTGAGAGGGATATTGGAATGGATTATGTCTGTGAGGGGCAACTCGTTTTTTCTCCAGGGGTGCCAAGATACGGCTGTATTAGGATGTAACCATGACTACAGAGGTGTTAGATGGAAGTCCAAAAATATAATTATACATTTGAGGTGTTTTGGTGACCTGCACATTTTTCCCACTGAAGTGTAGAGAATTTAATATGAGGGCGCTTCCTCTTCCGAATGAATTTAGCAAAGAATGTAGCCTATCCCAGTGTCCTGCTGCTGGTGAAAGAGTGATCATGGAACTATCCCAGTGTCCTGCTGCTGGTGAAAGAGGGATCATGAAGCCTATCCCAGTGTCCTGCTGCTGGTGAGAGGGGGATCATGTAGCCTATCCCAGTGTCCTGCTGCTGGTGAAAGAGGGATCATGTAGCCTATCCCAGTGTCCTGCTGCTGGTGAAAGAGGGATCATGTAGCCTATCCCAGTGTCCTGCTGCTGGTGAGAGAGGGATCATGTAGCTCATCCCAGTGTCCTGCTGCTGGTGAGAGGGGGATCATGTAGCCTATCCCAGTGTCCTGCTGCTGGTGAAAGAGGGATCATGTAGCCTATCCCAGTGTCCTGCTGCTGGTGAAAGAGGGATCATGTAGCCTATCCCAGTGTCCTGCTGCTGGTGAGAGAGGGATCATGTAGCTCATCCCAGTGTCCTGCTGCTGGTGAGAGGGGGATCATGTAGCCTATCCCAGTGTCCTGCTGCTGGTGAAAGAGGGATCATGTAGCCTATCCCAGTGTCCTGCTGCTGGTGAAAGAGGGATCATGTAGCCTATCCCAGTGTCCTTCTGCTGGTGAGTGTTATGGCGTGTACTGGAGGCGAAGTCAGGTGCAGGAGAGCAGAGTATAGTTAACAGGTGCACATTTATTTTCCGTTCCAAAACGAGAGCACTACAATAATCAAACGCGCTCAAAACACGGAACATAAATAAAAGTCAAGCGCATAAATCAAACACCACATAACATGAAACAATTACACACAAAGACATGATGGGAAACAGAGGGTTAAATACATGTAGATGATTGGGGAAATGAAAACCAGGTGTGTATGGAACAAGAGAAGACAAATGGACGTATGAAAAATGGAGCGTCCATGGCTTAGAAAGCCGGTGACGTCGATTGCCGAACGCCGCCCGAACAAGGAGAGGGGCCGACTTCGGCGGAAGTCGTGACAGTGAGAGAGAGATCATGCTGCTGGTGAGAGAGAGATCATGGAACTATCCCAGTGTCCTGCTGCTGGTGAAAGAGAGATCATGGAACTATCCCAGTGTCCTGCTGCTGGCTATTTAACAGTCTGGTCCCACTCTGACAGGGCCCTCATCTCCTCCATGTAGGCTGTCTCATCATTGTTGGCCTACTACTGTCGTCTGCAAACTTGATGATTGAGTTGGAGGCGTGCGTGTCCACGCAGTCATGGGTGAACAAGGAGAACAGGAGGGGGCTGAGCACCTACCCTTGTGGGGACCCTGTGTTGAGGATCAGCGAAAGGGAGGTGTTGTTTCCTACCTTCACCAGCTGGGGGCGGCCCGTCAGGAAGTCCAGGATCCAGTTGCACAAGGCGGAGTTCAGACCACAGAGCCCCGAGCTTAATGATGAGCTTGGAGGGTAGTATGGTGTTGAAGGCTGAGCTATAGTCAATGAACAGCCTTTTCCAGGCTGGCAAAGTACCAGGATGTTATCTCTGGTTTTAAATCTGCATTAATAAACTGAATTTGAAAACTGAATCTGAACGAATATGAGAAGTTGAATAAATGAAACTTTGATCAACTTGAAATGATGGTTTGTAAATTTGATAAACAGACAATGAATGCAATATCTACCATATTGAAATGGAATATAGAAGTATTGAATTTGAATATTCAATTGAATTTTAAAACTGAATGCAATATTCACTCAATTCAGTTTGTAATCATGAAATAAAAGTTCAATATATGAATTCAATGATTACATTTTTTCATTACAAATTCAACAATACTAAAAACCTTTGACCGCACCTCCATTTGAGACATGAATTGCTGATTCTACAATGAAGTCGTTTTAATCTCTACTTCCTGAATGGGGGGGGGGGGGGGGGGGTTCATGACCACTGGCCTCAACCTGCCCCCTTTCCCCCCCACTGCCCCCTGTGTTTCACAGACCTCCAGAACCCTGATAGGTGTGACCGCAACTCACCTCTCCCCCGAACCCCGCCTCTGACACCCAGGTATGACATCAGCAGGAAGTGTTGGCTTAGTGGACGTGGGCATCCAGACATCGTAAAAGCCTTCTATTTTTAGGCCCATTACACTGGATGATGTCACCCTTTGCTGTGTATAACTCAACCAAACACCTCAGGGTGATTCCAATGGTTCTAAGGTGTGAGACGAGGCCAACCTGACCTGTCATCTCAGCCTTCAGGGCAAGACTGGACAGGCTGTAGGGAAAGAAACACTGACATGTTAGAGTTGAACCCATTCATGGACTGTGTTCACGTACACCACTGACATAATGTTACATATACTTTCTGTCATAAATATTGCATGATATCGAACAACAATATTGCCAGAGTTAAGTTGATGTTTCATTTTTGTAACAGCTGTCGATTCATTATTTTCATTGCCATATGTTATGATCTAGGCCTATGGGCAGATGGGTAGATATGTGGACCTGTAGGAAACTGCTCTCACACTTTCCATAGGTATAGTGTGACATTACTGAACTGATATGTTTAGATGGTCAAAGTGAGGAAAGTATTCAGACCCCTGTGTTGTGAGGGGTAAATGCAACTCAGTGGAGGCCTAATATTTGTTTATTGACAGTCATGGATTTTTAGCCTGCCCTCATGAATCTTCCCGTTGATGACAGGCAGAAAAATATTGTGCCTCTAAAAGGCTGGTGGTACTTTAGTGAGTGTGTGTGTGTCTGTGTGAGTGGGTGTGTGCCTGTGTGAGTGGGTGTGTGTGTCTGTGTCTGTGTCTGTGTCTGTGTGTGTGTGTGTGTACATATGTACTGTGTGTGTGTTTTTGTATCAGTGTCTGTCTGTATGTATGTCAGTCCAACCACTTAACTAACTCGTTTAACACACGGTGCCTACAATGATGGGGTCCCCGTCCCACTACCCGTCTGGTCCAACCCCCTAAAACAAGCCCTCCAAGCCCTCGCCACCGCGGTTTAGTCCAGGACCAAGCTCCCATTCACCCTCTCAACCCTGCTATTTATTTTCAGAGGCATTAGGGGAAACACTTGGTGGAGTTGATCAGATCTAAACAGTCACACGTCTTTGTTATTTCAAACACAGGCCTCCTCTCAGCCTCAGCCCGCCTCAGCCCCATTTTCAGTAATTGTTTCAGTTTTTGGCTCGGAAGAATAACACAACTTGGTACATTTAACACAAGTGGTAAGGGAATCTCTGTGTCAACAAGGGGCAGACACCATAAACACTGGGGGTTTATCTGAGAGGTTTTGTGTTATTCTATGTTTTTTTAAGGCAGGGTCAGAGCCTGTATTAGATGTGTAGGTATGATGAGATGGGTTAAATAAAATACAGATTGTTTTGTCCCTGAGGTTTCAACCATAGTACTGCCCCAGTCACTGCGGTTACCTCTTCTGTTTTCACGTGTTTCAGACAGTCGCTTCGTCATTATGACATCTACCAAAGAGGCTAAATTCACATGCATTCTTTGAGATGGTGTGTCATTAACATATGATGTACTGTAGATCCCCCTGCAGTGGGTGGAAATACCTCATGAGATTAAAGTCGGCTGGAGAGAACTCCCCTATCATCTACTTCCACTTCTAGGCTACATCCCAAATGGCATCCTACTCCCTTTACAGTGCACTACCATTGACCAGAGCCCTATGGGCCCAGTGCACTATAAAGGGAACAGGGTGCCATTTGAGACAATACCCTATTGTATACCTTCCTCTCTCATGTGGAAGTTTTCATCGTATCTACGAACAATCAGCTCTGACCAGCAGAACGCTTATCAGAAACTCAATAGAGTGTAATTACTATTTTTAAAGAGACGTCTTGCGGGTACTGAGGTACAGGGGGTGGTGAGTCACTATGTTTTCCAACATGGTTGCAGCCCAAATAGCAACCTATTCCCTATATAGTGCATTACTGTTGATCAGACCCTATAGGGTCCCATTTGGGATGCCTGCCATGACACAGATGAGCCTGATTTTAGAATAGCCACATTCATTTCAAATCACAGGCAGAATTCCGATCTGAGTTCAAAAACACTTTGGGTGTTTGCGTTTGCCTTCCTGCAGTGCCATAAGGGAGGGGTTTGTACTTCTGGCACGTTTCTATATTGCAACAGGCAAACTAAATGAAGCACTGCTAAAGTAATTGAAATGATTTCAAATTATATTTGAACCCAGGTCTGGTACCATTGGATAAGTAGGACATGTTCTGATGTGACAGAGATAAAGGGGACAGACATTGGCCTGTGTGGCTGTGCAGTACAAAGAGCCAATGCAGTGCTCAGTACACAGAGCCAACATGGTGGCAGTGTTGTACTGTCTGTGGGACACTTGGAACCAACCCTCAGTCCCACTGTCAGACAGTGCCAGAGGTATCACTAACACATGCCCATGAACAGATAAACCAACAACTCTAGGATCCATTGTGCCTTTCGTATCATAATGAATAAGAATACATGTACAGTGGGGACCTGATCCTAGACAGCACTTTGCTAATATGGGCCCAACACTATACATGATCCTGAATGGTATGCCGGGTCTAATTATTGTCACTTGTGCTGTGTTCGAGACTACCTAAAGCGAGACCGAGTCTAGACCAATACCGGAGAAAATTGAGTCCAAGTAAAGACCAAGACCGAAGTAAGGGGGATAAGACCAAGTCAAGACCGAGAATGGGACGGAGATGAGGTGGGCGGGTACGAGTGAAGACCGAGTGTAACGGCTGTCTTCTGTAGAAATGGACCAAGGCGCAGCAGGTATGTGAATACTCATCTTTAATTAAAATAAAGGAGTAGAGCATCCACTTAACAATGCAAACAAAGTGACAACAGCTACAGTTCTGCAGGCTAGAAACGCAGTGCAAAAAACAACCACCCACAACCCCAAAGAAAAACACACACACCTATATAGGACTTCCAATCAAAGGCAACTATACACACCTGCCTTCAATTGGAAGTCCCAATCATCCACCCAACATTTAACCAACACAAACATGCCACGTCCTGACCCCAAAACTAAAACACTAGCTCCATCTGCTGGTCAGGACGTGACACCGAGACCAGAGTAATGAGAGTCCAATTCAAGACGATGATTGTAATTGTGTCAGATTGCTACCATAAATAGAGTTAAAAATGTCGAGTATTTCGAACATATGAATTCTTTAGCCATTCAGAATGGTGAAAAAATGCATCCTGGGAAATAGAGAGGCACTCTAAAGATGATCACTGACCAAAAAATGTCTCAAAAAATGAACCCCACTCTCCCCCACTAGCGGAGCAAGGAAATTCAGACAAGCACAAGGTTTGAGGATACCTTTTAAAAGTAAAGGACATTAATGTCACCAGTAGGAAGCCCAGGTTTCAATAGGCGATGATAAATAAATGTGTCATAAAAGGATTGTGGATATTTGTCCTGGCGTTTTTTTGTTTAACTTTTGTACTTCACTGGTCTCAATGGTTGTTAGAGACCGAGTCAAGACCGAGGAAAAATGTATCCGAGACCAAGACACTCAATATCTGGTCTGGAGACGGACTTGAGTACTACAACATTAATTGTCACCCTTTACATCATAAATGACAACTAAGATAAATAAATCAGTGTGTATTCAGCCACAGGAAGTGTTTACTGTCGCTTGTTACTGACAACACCATCTATATTAGCCAATGAAGCATTCAGGAGTGTTCAGAAGAGCGATCAATGCCAACAGGGTATCAAAAGCAAACATTATCAAAACTACCCAGCCTGCCTCCTGGCAGTGGGGGCTCTTGGAGTTGAATTAGCCGCCGCTCGGCCTGCCAACAGCTCCATAAAATACATACACTGTTAATATAGTGAGAATCACATGAATCAGGAGAACGCCATGGCAGGTAATGAAGGGGGGGGTGTGTGTGTGTGTGTGTGTGGTGTGTGTGTGTGTGTGTGTGTGTGTGTGCGAGAGAGACCTTGGCGCATTCTTCTTCAGAGGCTTTCTCTGGACTGGCGCTGGGCACCCAAGAAGCCAGGGTTGTGTTCATTAGGCACTAAACGAAAGATAAAAGGTTGAACCAGCTGGGGACCTTGTCCAACAACAAAAAAGTCCCTTTTTGTTTTCCGTTGCGTGCCTTAATAAACACAGCCCAGCTAGGCTGAGATAAAATGAATGATATTCGATGATCACGTCTGAATGGACTACACTACATACAGTATTAATTATATGATTCAATCTACAGAGCATTTGAAACTATTCGAACCCCTTAACTTTTTCCACATTTTGTTACGTTACAGCCTTATTCTAAAATGGATTAAATACAAAATATATTTAATCAATGTACACATAATACCCCATAATGACAAAGCGAAAACAGGTTTTTACTTTCCCGAATTCACTGTATGTGTCAGACACACTGAACTTCACTTTATATGTATGTTATCCCTCTATCTGGAGTGAGTGGCTCCTTTACAAACACCAGATTTTCTTCAAAAAGTAATTTCACAGCCACTTTTCAACTGTGGCAGTGCCAGACATGGGTTGACTAAAGGGTCCCGCAAGGCTTGTAACTTATTGTCAGGGATTGGATTGCAGCTAAAATTAGCCATCAGACTCAATTTTATGACCCTAATTGAGGACTCTGAAAATGCCAGTGACTGCCTCCAACATAACATAGTGTAACTACAGCTTGGTGATATAATGTTGCAATTCAGTTCTACCCACATCACTTGTAAGGAGAACGTGTAAAAGTACTAATGGTAGCTTAGGTTTCCCAAATGTATTGAACTGGTCTGAGAGGGTTGGAAAAATAGTGAAATCCCAGCCGCTTTCATGGGAGGTGACAAAACACACGTTTCTCAGTCACTGACTTGACTTCTTAAACTCACTAAAGGCTCTAGTCTAGTGTTATGAAATGATATACTGTACCACATTTAAATTGACACTATACACTGTGGCTGGGACATTTTGAGCACAGAATGCATTTAGGGCAAGGAAACCACACAAACAGTGAACGCCAAAAACCTGCAAGTTCGGAACAAATTCAAAACTGTATAATAAAAAAGTAGTATGGGACTTTGGCCGGTATTCAATCCCATCCGTGTAAACAGCACATTGTAGCACGTTTGACATTTAAAGGTCATTTCCGATTGAGCCTAAATCTGCAGCGTTTACCGTTAATGCGATCTCCACAAACATCGGGAAAAATGCTTTTAAAAAGCTGGACTATCGACTGTCTATTGGCTGCGCTATGGATTGAATCCCGGCCTTATTGTTCCAACTAGTTGACTAGAAGAGAGTAAAAACAGCTTTGCACTGTTATCACACACTATCCAGGAGCATATCGTCGTATCAGTCATTTACTTCCCTAAACCATATCAATATCTCTGTGTGGATCTGAATACTGTTGTTTGACTAGATCATTACTTCATTGCTGCCATTTTATACCAAGGCCTGTGTTTCTGTGGAAACCTAACAACTTGTATCTCATAGGCCTGTATTTCTATCACTTTTGCTGAGCTGTGTTGGAATGAACAGTAGCAGCACTGTTCTTGCTCTCAATGTCCACTGTTACCTGAACCCAAATGACCTTTTGATAAAAATGTGGAGGACATTACTAAGTAAAAACCGTGTTCACTCTCCTCTATTCAAACAGTGGTGATTCTAAGGAGAAAATTACACATCCCAACCTCCCCTCTTTTATTGAATATGAAAACTGCACAAATCGTTCTATTACAGCCCTAAACTTAGGATGCCTCCCAATTGGCACCCTATCCTCTACAAAGTGTGTTATTTTTTACCAGGGCCCCTATAGAACTCAGAAATAGTGCACCATATAGAGAATAGGGTGTCATTAAAGCCTTAGTCCAGAACATGTGGCCACTCCAGTAATTATCAAAGATGGTTTAAGTAATTGACTCCCCTTTTCCTCTTTTGGCAGAGACGTGCGTCCCCACAGCGCCCCTCTATCTGAACAACAGCGGCTGCTTGTAAAATAATAGACCATCAGCCAGTAATAATTTGCAGTCCAAACAGGCCTGGCGCACTCTGATGTTGACTGGAGACCTTGTATTGGCTGGTGCTGCTGCTGCCTGGTAACACTCTGTCTGTCCAACCCTGGCACACTGTCAGTGCCCTGGGTTTTAGCCATAAGCACCAGCCCCCCCCCCCCCCCCCATCGGGAACCAGTCTGTGTGTCTTTCTTTCTCTTTCTCTCTCATTCTGTCCCCCTCTCTCTGTCTCTCTCTCCATCAGCACCAGTCTGTCTGTCTCTCTGTATTTCTCTCTCTCTCTCTTTACGCCCACTCTCTCTATCTTTCGGAGACTGAGAAGCTGAGGTCTGCCCACCCAAAGCTGGCTTACAAAATTCCCATTTGGGTCAATAAATATATGATTGATTGGGTTTTTAATTTCCCTCCCATTGCTGCACTCTACTGAGTCAGTTTGGGTCAGGTTCTCAGACGGCAGTATGGAACCCTGCGTTCCTGTGGTTGGCGAGGCTGCATGCCTCATGGCACAGACTCTAGTCTGGTCCGTCCATGGCATTGGTACCATTGGCACCGATCTTGCCCACACCCAGGGCTATGGGCCGCAGGCTTGACCACTCTCATCTTCTCTCTCCTCTCTGACCAATCATTACAAACTGCAACGGAACGGACCACACATACTCATAACCTCTCACTGAGCTGCTTGGCACCGGTATGGAGGCATGCACAGTGGCACACTAGCACAGAAACACACACACACACACAGAAACGCGCATGCACAAACGCACACACACACACAACTGTGTATGCACAAACCCACCCACACACATGCACACAACCACACACATGACGTCAGGTCTTGCCCTAGACACCCGTAAGGAACCAATGCTCAGGCCACACTGGCACACACACACACACCCAGCCGCAGCAGAGGACATGAAGTGGGACACAGTATTAGCAGTGGCGGGAGGTGAAATGGGGAGACTGAACGTGGTGAAAGTAACTTGATTGTAATTTAGAGTTATCCTATGATTAAGTGAGCTATACGTGCCTGCATGAAACAATACAGTCTGCACAGATAAATAAAAGGCGTAAAAAATACTTGCATCAGTTCTCCATCAAGTTATTTTGCAACTGGATGCTTCCCTATAATGTATGTTTTTAATTAGAAAGATGATGTGGCCTGTCTGGCCTATCCGTAAAGCTGCCGACTCCAGCACATGACTACACCATCAGCATAGGTCTTAATCAGGCCTACTGCTCTTTGACAAAACCTCTCTCTGTCTTTCCCCACTGGCATCCTCTCACTATCTGGTCAATAACATCGGAAAACCCCTCATTAAAATATATTTCAAACATATTTTGAAAGATGATCTTATAATGTTCCAGTATTAGCTACTGTATGAGGTTATTAGGCAACACTTAACACATACCCCAGACACCATGGCCTACTGTACAGTAGTGAGTGTGGAAATAGGGGAGAGAAAGGCTGTTTGTACAGCATGACAATGTCTACATTACAGGTCTCTGTGGGGAGTGCAGTGTGTATATAATGGCCAGGCCATACAGTAGCTGACCACTCGGTGACAGATGGCAGCTGACAGGCAGCAGGGACATTTTTACATTTTAACACCCTGTGGATCGGTCGTAGTTTGTAATGGCTCTAAAATTGTTATATTTGGATATTTGGGGGTTGTTTGGGGTAGTGTGGGGTATTTGGGGTTGTTTGGGGTAGTTTGGGGTATTTTAGGGTTGTTTGGGGTAGTGTGGGGTATTTGGGGTTGTTTGGGGTAGTTTGGGGTATTTTGGGGTAGTTTGGGGTATTTTAGGGTTGTTTGGGGTAGTTTGGGCTGGTTTGGGGTATTTTAGGGTTGTTTGGGGTAGTGTGGGGTAGTGTGGGGTAGTGTGGGGTAGTGTGGGGTAGTGTGGGGTAGTGTGGGGTAGTTTGGGGTAGTTTGGGGTAGTTTGGGGTTGTGTAGTGTAAATAAAATAGTTCTCATCAGTTCTCTACTGTTGAAGGAATTTATTAAGCAGATAGATTACCCAATAGGAATCAATATACTCTCAAAAAGTCCATAAGGTCATTTGTATATCTATAGCACACTTTTACTTATTAATGTAGCTAACCCGATCAAACTTTTTAAACAGATTAAATTAGATATCACATACTATCCACAAGAATTATAATGCCATCAGGAAAAGGGTGAATATCAAAATGGAGATGGAAGTTCTGTGGTGTAGTCATACTGCTCTGTAAAGGGCTCTGCTTTGTACAGTAGGCTAATAAACTGCTCTGCTGTGAGTGCAGCTCTCTAGAGCACCTCATTAGCCCAAAGCACCAATCAGCCTGTAAAGCACTTGTCATTTGTCAGTCAGAGTGTTGAACAGAGTCCATCCGGCAAGCAGTAGTGAGCTCAGCCCAGAAAGGTAAACATCTTTACAAACGCTCCCTCAAGGACAACCAGGCTGTCGGGCCTTCCTAGCCCGCTAAACCCCCCACAATCCCACTCTCACTGGGCCAGATTTACAGCCTTGTCTGGCTGCTGGAGGCTGGGATGGGGGTGGTGGACTGTTGTGCTAGCCTTCAAAGTTAGCATTCAGGAATAACAAAAACACTGCTGCTTTCACCATCAACAGGAGCAGGTGTGTCCTGTGGGACTGGGGGGAGACAGGGACACACACAGGGGGTCGGCCCTCTGCTGCCCCGTTCCCCTGCAGTTGATTCAGGGTGCGAGGGAGGGCAAGGGAGGGAGCGGGAGACACCAGGCCCCGGGTCTCAGTGTGAGTAAGAACAAGTGTTCAGGCCAGCTGACGTTCCCCTCCTCCCTTGGCCTGGCCTCCATTTGACTCCCATTGATCTATATTAGAAAACGTGTGCGTTGAGTCTCTGGTTGGACTGGTTTTACTGGTGCGGCTGCTGCGAGCCTAGTACACACTTCAAAAGCAGAGGCGAATGCACAATGTAAACAGCTATGCCAATCCCTCTAAATATTAGGAAAGGGGATGAAAGGAGAGGGATCAAAAAACAACATGTCCGCCAACGCGAATCAAAAGACCTTTCATATCTAGGGCCAGAGATGTGTGTGTGTGTGTGTGTGTGTGTGTGTGTGTGTGTGTGTGCGTGTGCATGTGACAGGCCCCTCTCAAATAGCCAGCTATCTGTATGTGTTTTCTCACCGTTTCTACATAAACAAGGCCAGCATTAGATTTAATGAACAGGAACATGAGTCTGATGAGAGAGAAATCATCATTTATCTTGGAAGCACATCATAAACAATATGCAATATGCTTTTTTCACCTGCATTTAGATTCACGAATGAGCATATTGTTGTCAATTAGTAGTGATTCATTCGACATTATAGGTCACGTTAATAGCATTAATAATGAACTAAATAGGCTAGACATTTGAACAGAAAGGGACGATTACTGCTCATTTCCAATCATGCTATGGTGTCTTGGATAGCAACTGTGCCAGGTCATTTGGATTAGTAGTAGTAGTAGCTACCTGTCCACAGCGACCAATTAAGGGCTCTTTTGTTTGGTAGTAGTAGTGGTAGTAGTAGTAGTAGGGGTAGTAGCAGTAGTAGTAGCAGTAGCAGTAGCAGTAGTAGTAGCAGTAATAGTAGTAGTAGCAGTAGTAGTAGTAGTAGTAATAGTAGTAGCTTCTAGCAGTAGTAGTAGCAGTAGTAGTAGTAGTAGCAGTAGTAGTAGTAGTAGTAGCAGTAGTAGCAGTAGTAGTAGCAGTAGTAGCAGTAGCAGTAGTAGTAGTAGCAGTTGTAGTAGCAGTAGCAGTTGTAGTAGCAGTAGCAGTTGTAGTAGCAGTAGTAGTAGTACTAGTAGTAGTAATAGTAGTAGTAGTAGTGGCAGTTGTAGTAGTGGCAGTTGTAGCAGTAGTAGTAGCAGTAGTAGCAGTTGTAGTAGTAGCAGTAATAGTAGTAGTAGTAGTAGTTGTAGTAGTAGCAGTAGTAGTAGTAGCAGTAATAGTAGTAGTAGTAGTAGTAGTAGTAGTAGTAGCAGCAGTTGTAGGCTACCTGTCCACAGTAACCAATGAAGGGCTCTTTTGTTTGGCGTTGCTGGTGATTCACCATCTTCCTTTAACATACATTTTCCTAATATTTTACAGTTGAGTTCAAATTTGGGGTCGGTCGATAAAAAACAGAGGAATATGACCTATATTTATTTAAGTCTTCATTGGTCAATAAATTGTAAAAAGTATTGGGTACTGTGTACTGACCAATAACTGTATATATGAATGGACAAAGCCATCGATCACATGAAACCAATCATTCCTATGTGAAGACTCATTAGCACATTGAAGCCAAATGAAATTGGTTAAGATGGCGTCTCATGGAGACGTAACATACAGTACATGTCAAAGGTTTGGACACACCTACTCATTGAAGGGTTTTTATTTATTTTTACTATTTTCTACATTATAGAATAATAGTGCAGACATCAAAACTATGAAATAACACAAGTTACTTTGTCTGTGACAGTTGGATGTACATTTTCTACTTTTGTAAGTATCTTACAGTACACTGACTAAGTGTCAAAAGGAAGTAAAACAAGTCGTGGTATGTCAATGACAGTTCTGAATGGTAAATACTCAAATATGTGTAAGTATTATATTAACTTACTGTATTGGCAAAATGAACAGTGTTAGTTAAAGAAATGTTAGTGCGTCCGTGGCAGGTTTTTAAGTAGATGTGTCCATGCCAGGCCACCTGTGATCACTGATTGTCTGTAAGAAGGCGCTCTAATGTCAGGGATCAACAGAAGTCACACAGGACAGAATCTAAAGCAACAGCAGTGAATCCCTTTAGCCTTTGTTTTGAAACTAGAGAGGATATGCTACGATATGCCAGCCCAGTATAAAGGCCCCTCTGTGTGTGTGTGTGTGTGTGTGTGTGTGTGTGTGTGTGTGTGTGTGTGTGTATGTGCATACAATCCCCTCACACATTCTGCCATGCTCCTGCTGATATCACGGCTGGACAGTCACAGCTGTGTGCAGGCCGTCCCTGGCCTTACTTCTCTAAGAGCTGAGCCTTGGTCAGACAGAGGGCTGCACGTGTTGTGGTGGTGGAGGGACTGTGTGTGTGGGGGGGGGGGGGGGGGGGCAGCAGTCTGCTCTATGCTATCATGGACAGCAATAGATAATACCAAGGCTGAAAGAAAAGGCTTCTGTTTCTGTTATTGTTGTTCTACCAACTTCTATGCTCGTTATAAAATCACCCCCAAAAGTTCCAGATAGTTCTGTTGGATATCGAGGCCTATAAGGTGATTGTCCCCTTGCTCAACTGATAGCCACACAGCAGGCTGGCTAGACGTTTAGAATACTGTATGTGGTCATAACAATTGTTGCAAACAGGTGATATTTTTAAGCAAAAATATAAATGAATCCTTCAGTCTGTGTGTGTATTTTGGAATGTTCTCACACCACATGCACGGAGAATTGCACTTTTGTGTTTAACCCAGTAAGATGGCTTGGTAGTCATATACATGTAGAGAAAAGCAAAGAGATTCTGTAGAGCCCCATGCAGGCCAGTCGCTACCTATTCCCAGTAGAACGACCAGGCAGAAGAAGAAACTGTAGAGCCCCATGCAGGCCAGTCTCACCTATTCCCAGTAGAACGACCAGGCAGAAGAAGAAACTATAGAGCCCCGTGCAGGCCAGTCGCACCTATTCCCAGTAGAACGACCAGGCAGAAGAAGAAACTATAGAGCCCCGTGCAGGCCAGTCGCACCTATTCCCAGTAGAACGACCAGGCAGAAGAAGAAACTGTAGCGCCACGCGGGAGGAAGGAGAAATGTACAAGAACAACAACGACCATGTCACTGATGATTTTTCAGTGAAGCAACAAAAAAAAACACACACAATCTGACGACAAGTCTTCAGGAATGGCTTTCAGATCATAGGCTGAAAACGTATCATCCCTGGCGACCCAAAACTCCGGGAGAACTGGGGTTTGAAGGTGGAAGGGGAGCAGTGGAGGAGCACTCCTCATTGGAGTCAGGTGGGTTTCAGGTTCCCACTCTCCCCAATGTTTAAGTGTTGACTTTCACCTTGCAATCTGCCTCCATTTCCCACGGTCCTACTTACTGTGTACAACAAGAAAGATTGATGACCTTAGGGAGCGGACATCAATTTCAATGGCTAAAGCAGCCAGCCAGCTTGTAACTCTTGGACGGTGCTGGGATTAAATCAAACTGAAAGGTATTCAGTAGTAGTAAATGCTAGGTTACTTCTCTTCATAATACTTTGGGAGATTTACAGAAGCAGGTGCTTGCTGCTGCATGTACAGGATGCTTACTTGGTGTGTTCAGAAGGCTGTTGCTGAAGGAAAAGTTCTTAGTGAAAGGTTTTAGTTAACGGTTAAACTTCACTGGGAGCTCACTAAATAGCCACAGAGGACAAGGATCTGTCGGGAGCAACTACAAGAACTTGTAAGGTTACCCATAAGCCAGAGTGCCAACCTTCCGCTAGTGTGCATCTCCCTCATTTGGACTGGACCTGGGCCATATGATGTGATGAACTGAGCCCAACATGCCACTAAACAACCAGATCTGTCCGGCAGTTGTCTGCTTTCTGGGAGATGATCTGTGCTGGAGTCAGCACCCACGTCACTGGTTTTATTGGTGAATTGATCCTAGGAGAATACAAGGTTATTATTCAGTACTGCCCAATGATTACTTTAGATACTTTACATACTCATACATTTACATGGGAAATAACAACAAGCAGCCAGGTGTGCTAACAGGCTTTTGACCGATGGAAATGTGCTGGCAGTGTGGGAAAAGATGAACTGCAGGCGAAGAACAGTGAAAATAAATGGAACTTCCTCATTTGAGGGTTAACTAGGCAAATATTTGTCAGTTTATATTGAGAAAATAAGATACATTTGCAGATGTCCTATTTTCTTATCTAAATCAACAAGCAGAAGTGAAGGAAACAGACAACAACCAGCGCACCTGTTGCTCATTCCAACCACCTTCATTTGTGTATTCAAATAAGTCAACTCAAAAATACCGTAGCTGCATGCAATGCAATACATTTAGCAGAATTCCAAGCATCTACCTGTCTTTGAAATGTTGCAATTCTTCATTCACTGACAACAAAAGTTGCTCTCAATGACATGACCCTGTCTTGACACATACAGTGCCTTCGGAAAGTATTCAGACCCCTTCACTTTTTTCACATTTTGTTACGTTACAGCCTTATTCTAAAATTGATTGAATTGTTTTATTCCCTCATCAATCTACACACAACACCCCATAATGACAAAGCAAAAACAGGGTTTTAGAAATGTTTGCTAATTTACAGAGAAAACCCCCCTCCGGAAAAATGATATTTACTTTAGTATTCAGGCCCTTTCCCCAGTACTCTGTTGAAGCACCTTTGGCAGCGACTACAGTCTTGAGTCTTCTTGGGTATGACACTACAAGCTTGGCACACCTGTATTTGGGGAATTTCTCTCATTCTTCTCTGTAGATCCTCTCAAGCTCTGTCAGGTTGGATGGGGAGCGTTGCTGCACAGCTATTTTCAGGTCTCTCCAGAGATGTTGGATCGGGTTTAAGTCCGGGCTCTGGCTGGGCCTCTCAAGGACATTCAGTGACTTGTCCTGAAGCTACTTGTGCGTTGTCTTGGCTGTGTGCTTAGGGTCGTTGTCCTGTTGGAAGTTGAACCGTCGCCCCAGTCTGAGGTCCTGAGAGCTCTGGAGCAGGTTTTCATCAAGCATCGCTCTGTACTTTGCTCCGTTCATCTTTCTCTTAATCCTGACTAGTCTCCCAGTCCCTGCTGCTGAAAAACATCCCCACAGCATGATGCTGCCACCACCATGCTTCACCGTAGGGATGGTGCCAGGTTTCCTCCAGACGTGACACTTGGTTTTCAGGCCAAATAGTTCAATTTTGGTTTTATCAGACCAGAGAATCTGGTTTCTCATGGTCTGAGAGTCTTTAGGTGCCGTTTGGCAAACTCCAAGCATGCAGTCATGTGTCTTTTACTGAGGATTGGCTTCCGTCTGGCCACTCTACCATAAAGGCCTGATAGGAATAGTCTTGGTGGTTCCAAACATCTTCCATATAAGAATAATGGAGGGCCCTGTATTCTTGTGGACCTTCAATGCTGCAGACATTTTTATGTATGACACAATCCTTTCTCGGAACTCTACGGACAATTCCTTCAACCTCATAGCTTGGTTTTTGCTGTGACATGCACTGTCAACTGTGGGACCTTTTATAGACAGTTGTGTACCTTTCATGTCCAACCAATTGAATTTACCACAGGTGGACTCCAATCAAGTTGTAGGAAAACCTCAAGGATGATCAATGGAAACAGGATGCACCCGAGCTCAATTTCCAGTGTCAGAGCAAAGGGTCTGAATACCTATGTAAATAAGGTATTTCTGTTTTTTTTTTCTAAAAACCTGTTTTCGCTTTGTCATTATGGGGATTTTTGTGTAAGGCTGTAACGTAGAATAAGGCTGTAACGTAACATTTGGAAAAAGTCAAGGGTTCTGAATACTTTCCGAAGGCACTGTAAATGTTGATAGTATCTAAGATACAGTATGTCTCCTAATCAATATTATATAACAGGCTTAAGCTTAACGAGTTGGTAACATAGCAACCAGACATGATAAACAGCCATAATAAATGACACTTATCAATCACGACTCTGGAGTTAGTGATTATGTATCAGTTAATCGCAACGGACAACGTAATTATATTTATGGTAATGCCAGCTGCAGGGATGGGGATCGCTCATGGTTTCTATTGTCACAATATAGTAGTAACCTCGGAGCTATCAACATGTCATTTGTAATGCTAACAACACCACAGATTATATACTTTGTATTGGAAACAAAACCACAGATGATGTTTGCTCTTGTATAATATAGAAGAACCACAGAACCATGTATTTATCCACCTCAGTGTTTAGTACATGAGGCTACATATACAATACCACAGATGATATCACATTCAGAAACACAAATGTTTGCAAATGACAAAAGCATTGGAACAGAGCACCGGTGAAGCAGTGAAGCCACATTACTTCTGCACTGACGTTGTGCAGTATACACCCAGCTTGTGAAGGTGCAGGCAGAAAGTAGAGATAGTATAGTGATTCTTCTAAATCTAGCAGTGCATGATGGTTATGTGTAAATTTAGCCTGTGTAATAGGGTAGGGTTGGGCCGGTGGGTGGTGGTAGTTAATTGGGCAGCTAGCCTCAGACAGGATGATGGGAGACAGAGACAGAGTGAGTGAGTGAGTGTCAGTGGAGTGGAGTGGAGTGGACAGGCCAGGCCTGGAATGTGTCTTTTCGATCACTGGATTATGGTTTCATCATTAGGTTTGGTTGGACTGATCTCCCTGCCCCCGCCCTCTGATACTAGGGCCAGTCTCTCTGATCCTAGGGCCCATCACGCTCTGATTCTAGGGCCCATCACGCTCTGATTCTAGGGCCCATCACGCTCTGATTGTAGGGGCCCCTCTCTGATCCCCATCCATATTCCCCTGTCATACATAACCCTAAACCTAACCCTGTCATACTCACAGAATGTCCAGATCGTATTGCCTCTACCCCTCTACCCCTCTACCCCTCCACCCCTCTGCCCTCCACCCCTCTGCCCTCCACCCCTCTGCCCTCCACCCCTCTGCCCTCCACCCCTCTGCCCTCCACTGATCGCCTCAGATTAAACAAACCTAATATCGTAAGCGTACACTGAGTGGAAATAGGTTTCTTCCCAAGAGGGTGGCTGTAGTGGATGTTTTCAAACATTTGGGGGGGACATTTTACATAAGCAAATGGCATTGAGAAACTCGCAATTGCATGTCATGCACTGTGCAGTTTACTAATGTCTGGTTGAATTACTGCCACCTCATAATGCACATTGTCTGAAAGAAGTTACAAATGGAATCATGCTACAGATTAAAATGACTTTCATGGTCGTTTTGCAGATATCGTTCGAAATTGTTCATGATTTCGTAAGCTCATCAGGTATGCAGTGATTCTTTGTTACGGTGGTTAAACCTGCTTTGTTTTGGTTTTACACAAGGTCAAGGATCAATAAGTTGCAGGTAAACCAAAGAGTACCTTTAGACAGAAACTAACATCAAATGAAAGTGTTATTTTACAAGATTGTTGCTATAGTGAAACTCACGCCCTTTGACATAGTTAAGTAATCAATAATGTATTTATGAGGTGCATCCCATCGCACAAGACTGATTGACTGGTGACATCAATAAGAGAGACATGCGCCAACGAAAAGGTTTCCTGCACTGCACTGTAACCACTCAGAATCTTCTAAGAACTGCTTCGTCCCATTGGCTATTTTATCATGGCTCCTCCCCTTCTCGCCACGTTGAAATATGTCAGCGATTCACTTAATTGTCTCCTCGAAGCTCATTGGCTGCCGAGGAACACCTGTTGATGAACAGAAAGCAGTGTTGCTATGCTGACAATGTTTTTTTATGAGACGTCCACAGACTGCCGGTGTGGAAACCTTGGCTAAGTCCCAAATGGCACCCTTTCCCTATATAGTGCACTACTTTTGACCAGAGTCCTATGGGACCTGGCCAAAAGTAGTGCACTACATAGGGAATAGGATGCCATATGGGACGCAGACAGCGTCTGATGTAGTAATAACCCTGGCTAGACTGATAATGACCTGATTAAGGAAGGAAGATCTGAGGAAAGAGGAACAGATCTCTCAGACGATGACACTCCAAAGGGATGTGGTTAAAGTTACACTGTACCTGTCTTACACAGTCTTTCATCAGAAGTGCAACAACGCCTGTTCATTGTCAAAATAGTAAAATAGCTGATAATGTAGTGGTCAGTCAGTCCATGCTTAGCATTTTCACAGTTGCTGACCAATGTTGATAATTCAAACTACCAAACAAACGGTGACCACAGTACACCCTTGGGGTTCATCTCACAGCTAGTATTGATCAGCATTTTAGTTGCAGACACAGTATATCTCCTTAGAAATATGATCAGAATGTTGGCAGTAAAATGTGACAGTATTAGTTATACGTTACTATAATGAGTCTTACACTACATACAACATGGATTGGGAAGCCAAACGTTTCCATGTGAAAGATTTGTTTTGTTCCATTCTAACTGGTCCCTAACCCTCACCATGCTACAGCATACAGTTATACAGCATATAACTACAGTGGTTAAATGGCACTATTTTGACATGTTCCTATTTTGACTTTTATTCAGATCCTGTGACGAATGTGAAATGTTTCATCTCTCTTCCATGTATCTTTTAACTGTAGAGTTGCATTGACATTGTCATGGAAAACCCGGAGTCCTGGCTGACTCATCCTATGCACCGGTATTTCAGGCGATAACAACAGTACACCCACACTGAGTAGGCCTACAGTATGACTGAGACAGGACCCGGCATTCCTGCAGTCTGCTCCAGTCACAGCCACTGTCTGACAACACAGCAGTGAGACTCATTAAACAAACCGCAAGAGCACTCACTACTGATAACCACTGTTTATTCATTCACATGGACTTCAGGCAGCTTTTGTTGTCCGCCGGCTGTCCACCACGGCCACATACATACCACACATTGCTGAGTGAGGAGAGTCTTATGACAACAGAATTATACAGTAGGTATAGATGCTCAGGTAGATTTATGGGTTTTTATGTCACCGCTCAGCCAAACAAATGGGAAACATTGAGTATAGCTGCAAATGGGAGTTTCTCCTATGTGACCTCCAAAAGTGACATAAGTAGTACATAAACCTAGGTGACATAAAACTACAAAGGTTAAAGGTCACTATTTTGGCATATTCTAATGAGAAACAGGTAATACTGTACTGTACAGTTTGTGGTTTAGTTTTGAAAGGTAGGTAAAGACCAGATCTCAGCTGGAATTAGTATTGTTTCCTGTGCACTCTACTCACAGTAGGTTCCAGGCCCGTTCTGATTTCACCAGTAGCCCAGGACTTTAGTCCACTAGAGGCCTGTGTGATTTGCTGTAATGTAAAGGATTCTCTGTCTCTCAAATGGAAAACTGGCCATTCAAAACCCCAAGACCTCCAAGTAATCAGACAGGAAGGCTATCAACGCTGACCGAGCTGTTATTTTTAGGGGTTTTATGGGCGACAAGCTTGTCCATTCTCCCTTATTTACATTTCAAATGTAAAAAAGCATATATAATAAATTGTGCGTTTCACCTTCATTTTTATTTGGAAGGTATCAAGCTGGGACAGGACGACCACAGACAAGGTACTAAACCACAGTGGGAGAAAAATGGACAGTATTTTTTTAAACAAGACAAATCAAGGATTCAGTTATGTCTACTGACCATGAGGAAACTTTACTACTTCAGAACACCACATAAGACATTTTGACTCCCAGTGTCTTACTCTAAATAGTTACACTGTGTGAAATACATAGAACTTATTGAATGGCATAACGTGTGACACATTTAGAGCTGGGCTTCTGAACCCTGAAGTACAGTAGTCATACACAGTAAACTGATGAAATGCTGTGGCTAGATAGTGATACAGTGCCTTCAGAAAGTATTCAGACCCCTTGACTTTTTCCACATTTTGTTTTGTTACATCCTCATTCTAAAATTGATTAAATTGTTTTTTTCCTTCATCAACCTGCACACAATACCCCATAATGACAAAGCAAAAACTGTTTTTAGAAATGTTTGCTAATAAAAACCGAAATATCACAATTACATAAGTATTCGAACCATTTACTCAGTACTTTGTTGAGGCACCTTTGGCAGCGATTGGTTATGACACTACAAGCTTGGCACACCTGTATTTGGGGAGTTTCTCCCATTCTTCTCTGCACATCCTCTCAAGCTCTGTCAGGTTGGATTGGGAGCGTTGCTGCACAGCTTTTTTTTAGGTCTCTCCAGAGATGTTCGATCGGGTTCAAATCCGGGCTCTGGCTGTGCCACTCAAGGACATTCAGAGACTTGTCCCGAAGCCACTCCTGCGTTGTCTTGGCTGTGTGCTTAGGGTCGTTTTACTGTTGGAAGGTGAACCTTCGCCCCAGTCTGAGGTCCTGAGAGCTCTGGAGCAGGTTTTCATCAAGGATCTCTCTGTACATCTTTGCCTCTCCTGACTAGTCTCCCAGTCCCTGCCGCTGACAAACATCCCCAAAGGATGATGCTGCCACAACCATGCTTCACCGTAGGGATGGTGCCAGGTTTCCTCCAGACGTGACGATTGGCATTCAGGCCAAATAGTTCAATCTTGGTTTCATCAGATCTTGTTTCTCATGCTCTGAGAGACTTTAGGTGCCTTTTGGCAAACTCTAAGCGGGCTGTCATTTACTGAGGAGTGGCTTCTGTCTGGCCACTCCACCATAAAGGCCTGATTGGTGGAGTACTACATTGGAACTTTAGAGCTCTGTCAGAGTGACCATCGGGTCCTTCTCCCCTGATTGCTCAGTTTGGCCGGGCGGCCAGCTCTAGGAAGAGTCATGGTGGTTCCAAACATCTTCCATTTCATTTTGATGGAGGCCACTGTGTTCTTGGGGACCTTCAATGCTGCAGAATTTTTTTGGTACCCTTCCCCAGATCTGTGCCTTGACACAATCCTGTCTCTGAGCTCTACGGACAATTCCTTTGACCTCATGGCTTGGTTTTTGCTCTGACATCCACAGTTAACTGTGGGACCTTATATAGACAGGTGTGTGCCTTTCCAAATCATGTCCAAACAGTTGAATTTACTACAGCTGAATACTTGTGTAAATAAGGTATTTACGTTATTTATTTAATTTTTTGCAAAAAATTTTTAAATCTGTTTTCACTTTGTCATCATGGGGTATTGTGTGTAGATTTCTGACGATAGTTTTTTTATTTAATCAATTTTAGAATAACGTAACAAAATTTTTAAAAAGTCAAGTGGTCTGAATACTTTCCGAAGGCACTTCAGAAAATTACTGAATCCCTGTAGTGTTACCAGGGAGACCGCATAGCTTAAAGAAAATTGTAAACAATCACATTTTCTGGAAAACAAAGCAGAAACAAAACACCTTGAAGTTGATTTTTAATAAGGTCACAATATACCATGTTTTACAGCATCTTGTTTCAGCTTTCCCTTTTCAATGAATCTTGTTGTGAAACACCTCTGCAAAGTGGTCCCCAGCTGGCACAGCCACAAAGTCATCAAATCTGGAGGTTGGTGGCACTTCAACTGAGGAAGACAGGCATGTGGTAATGGCTGGAGCGGAATAGTTGGAAAGGTATCAACAACATCAAACACATGGTTTCCATGTATTTGATGCCATTCCATTTGCTCCGTTCTAGCCATTATTATGGTCCGTTCTTCCCTCAGCAGCCTCCACAGTTTTATCCCTAACCATAATGTCTAACCCTAACCTTAAATTAAGACCAAAAACAAATTTGTTTTCATACATTTTTACAATATAACCAATTTTGACTTTGCAGCTGACCTCTCTAAGGGAAATCGCTCAGTTCTGCCTCCAGGACTAGAAAATAAACGTCAACCTTCCGTTTGCATATGAGGACACTTGGACAAGTGGGGCTGGACAAAAACACTTCAGCTAGTTTCATGGTAGCAAAACTGTTCATCCAAGACCTCTCTGTACATCATATGTAATTTTAGATTCCTGAATCCTGTTAAACCACATGTAGGGAATTCTCCACCTTTTGGGCCAGAACATCTTGTTTTCCTGTTTGAATAATTAAACTGTCAACATTTTGACCTGACCATCAATCACAGACATTAGAGCAAACGACTTAAAAAATAAAATAATCCAAAGGACTGTTTACACTCTAATTTGTTGTTCTGACCAATATTAATAACGTGGATTGTGGATTGTACGTGGATTGTAATTCACTTTTTTGGAAGGAAAAGTTGTAAACGATAGATGCAGTGAATATGCCTGCTAGGCATGAACAGTACAAAGAGGTCTGTGTTTGAGACTAGGTGAACTTGGAAGGAACAACTGTTGTACAGCTCATTAGAACATGTCATGAAGATGGTTCTTGAAATGTTTTAGTAGATACATTACAAACAAAGAGTGATTATATATATATATATTTTATGTATAAAAGGTAAAATAGTCAAACCTAGGATGGTTTTGCCATAATGTACGGTAAAAAGATTGACCTCTCGTCTGTCCTCCATATTTGAAACATCACCTACCTGTCACGCCCTGACCTGAGAGAGACGGTTTATTTCTCTATTTTGTTAGGTCAGGGTGTGGGGTGGGCATTCTATGTCATTATATTTCTATGTTTTGGCCAGGTATGGTTTCCAATCAGAGGCAGCTGTCTATCGTTGTCTCTGATTGGGAATCATACTTAGGCAGCCTTTTTCCCCCCTGGTTTTGTGGGTAGATGTTTTCCGTTTAGTTGTCTGTTGCCTGACGGAGCTGTTTGCTTTCGTTTTGTTTCTGTGTTTAAGTGTTTCGTTATATGAATAAATATGAGCACTTACCACGCTGCGTTTTGGTCCCCTTCTCATTACGCCAAAAACCATTACACTATCTCACAATAAGCTGCACGGTGTCAATATTAGGACCTGTGTGACTGTCCTAATATGGACACTGTGAAAATGTGTCATTACTGTATGTGCGGGTGAAATGAGCCATCCTTTAACACTGCAACTTGGATAATAAGATCATCTTTCCTAACCTCATCACAACAGCCCTTACACAGTAATTGTACACTTTTCACATTCCATGTGTTTTATATTTCCGTTTGGGATCAGTGTGAAATTAAGCATTCTTCCACAACTGTCACACAGTTTACTCAAATGTGGTTTAGGAGGCTAGACCTATTATCTGAGTATGTGCCGATCAGACAGTGGAAACTTTTACCCCTGCAGCTATAAGGGGGACCTTTTCACCTCTCAATGCATCTAGACTGATTCTGGTACATCAAGCTCTTAGTGTAAGACTAGCCAATCAAAATGTGTGTCACTGGTGTGACAAACACATTTATTTCAAATTGACTTTGTGCTGATGGTACTGATGGTGAGAAAGCAAACACAGGCCTTGGCACGTCAAATATTTGCCAAAGTCTGTGAATTGACATGTTGTTGGCTTGCGTCTCCAATCAACTAGTTTCTCTGAGATGGCTGGTGGACATGCTGGCTTGTAAAGGTCTCTGTGTGACAGACTGCACCTCCTGTCTACAACAAAATTGTGTTAGCCTGCTGAGCTAAAGCCAAGGTATTAGCTTGAGGAACTAAACCAAGTCTTCTTTTCTCAATGATGGTTACTCATCACGCAATTATGGTTTACGAAAACCTGCTACATTTGCGTATAGGAATTGTATAAACAAATGTGTCGCAATGTTATTGTTATATTATAACAATAATAATTGTAATAAACTTTTCTGCCAATTGTGGAACCCTATGATTGTAAATCTAACAAGTAAAACAGTTCCTTGATTGTGGCTTATTCTGTGACAACAGACAACAGTTAAGTTTGATGTTTTATTGTTGAAATGGGTTTCTGTGTAAAGAAACCCAGCATATAATTTGCTCTAAATTTTTAGTTTACACACCTTTCCATCCCCCATACTGGTTTCCTTGTCTAAACTTCTCTAAACTCTCCTCCACCATTCACCACACATCAAATTAACTCAACAACTAATTTCCTCATAAACCAACCGTTGCATTCACATTGCCTTTCTGTGAGTCAACAAATATACTATTACCTGACTAGTCTATAATTAGCTGTGTTCCTACCTGGTGGGTAGCACACACCCTTTCTCCTACCTCCCGCTGTATGTCAATGTAATTACAGCCTTAAACTGTCATCACCCATCCTCCTCCAGTGCACTGTGGTGAGAACTTCATGTAGATTTATCTGATCCACATTTACCCTCAAGTAAGTCTCCAGTGCAAAAAAAAAAGCACTTTTAAAGTGACAGTCAGGGATTTAAACAACAAGAAAGTGGTCACCCGGACACCTTTTTGGGTGAAATCAAAAGTATAGTTTTAAGCATATTTTTAAGCTATACAGTGTTTATTTACAATTGCATTGTTTACAAAAAATGGGAATAAAATAAGCTTGAATTTTGAGTTCTGATGGGGTAAGATAGCTTATCAGGAATGTATATTACTGTTATATACTGAATAAAATCCCTACTATATAAAATGTATTTAAAAGTAAAAAAAAGGTGATGTACCAATCCCAGATTGCTCCTTTAAAATGTTCCAGAAGGGTGGAGGGCATTCTCCTTTTACCATACATGTAGCCTGCAAATAATCCAGTGGAAAAACATATCCAGCTATTTTGGAAGTCGTTTGTGGTCATCCCCATGTTTGCTTTAATAACTGAGCATTCAACTTATTTATTAGATCGAACATAAATATATTTTTCCCTGTAGTTAGTTATCAATGAGACTAGTTGTTGGTAATAGATGGAATACTTACCAAAATGTATTAAGCATACACCTCATCACATAGTCATGCGTACACAACGCACATACATGCATACGCATGGACACATACAGTGCATTCAGAAAGTATTCAGACCCCTTGACATAGTCCACATTTTGTTGAGTTACAGCCGTATTCTAAAATAGATTCAATATTTTTTTCCTCATCAATTTACACACAATACCCCATAATGACAACACAAAATCCCAAAAATATAAACATAAATATCACATTTACGTAAGTATTCAGACCCTTTACTCAGTACTCGGTAGAAGCACTTTTGGCAGCGATTACAGCCTTGAGTTTTCTTAGGTATGACACTTGGCACACCAGTATTTGGGGAGTTTCTCCCATTCTTCTCCGCAGATCCTATCATGCTCTGTCAGGTTGGATGGGGAGTGTCGATAAACAGCTATTTTTAGGTCTCTCCAGAGATGTTTGATCGGGTTCAAGTCCGGGCTCTGGCTTGGCCATTCAAGTTCATTCAGAGACTTGGCCCGAAGCCACTCTTGCATTTTCTTGGCTGTGTGCAGTCTGAGGTCCTGAGCCCTCTGGAGCAGGTTTTCATCAAGGATCTCTCTGTACTTTGCTCCATTCATCTTTCCCTTGATCCTGACTAGTCTCTTATAACTGTCGCTGAAATACATCCATACAGCATGATGCTGCCAACACCATGCTTCACCATAGGGATGGTGCCAGGTTTCCACCAGACGTGACAGTTGGCATTCAGGCCAAAGAGTTCAATCTTGGTTTCTTCTAAGACCAGAGAATCTTGTTCCTCATGGTCTGAGAGTCCTTTAGGTGCCTTTTGGCAAATTCCAAGCAGGCTGCCATGTGCCTTTTACTGAGGAGTGGCTTGCGTCTGCCCGCTCTACAATGAAGGCCTGATTTTGTGTAGTGCTGCAGAGATTGTTGTCCTTCTGGAAGGTTCTCCCATCTCCACAGAGGAATTCTGGAGTTCTTTAAGAGTGACCATCGGGTTCTTGGTCACTTTGCTGACCATGGCCTTTCTCCCCGATTGGTCAGTTTGGCTGGGCGGCCAGCTCTAGGAAGAGTCTTGGGGGTTCCAAGCTTCTTTCATTTAAGAATGATGGAGGCCACTGCTGCAGAAATGTTTCAGTACCCTTCTCCAGATTTGTGCCTCGAGACAATCCTGTCTCGGCGCTCTATGGACAATTCCTTCGACCTCATGGCTTGCACTGTCAACTGTGGGACCTTATATAGACAGGTGTGTCCAATCAATTGAATTATCCACAGCTGTAGAAACATCTCAAGGATGATCAATGGAAGCAGGATTTACCTGAGCTCAATTTCGAGTCTCATAGCAAAGGGTCTGAATAATTATGTAAATAAGGTATTTCAGTTTAAAAATGTTAATAGATTTACTAACATTTCTAAAAACCTGTTTTCACTTTGTCGTTATGGGGTATTGTGTGTTGATTGATGAGGGAAAAAAATAATTTTATACATTTTAGAATAAGGCTGTAACGTAACAAAATGTGGAAAAAGTCAACGGGTCTGAATACTTTCCAAATGCACTGTACATGCACGCACCCATGCACGCATGCACACGCGCACACACACAATCTCCCCCCACCTACACACGAACACTATTGTGTTTTTCCAGTTTTTGTCCTCCAGACTGTCTAGTCTAATGGGCGTGGTGACAGGTGTTCTACAGGGTCTGTTATGAACCAGACACAGACAGACAGCAGTGTAGTGGGCTGCTCTCTCATGCTAACACTAAGAAGAGATACACATGTTCCAGACGTCTGTTGTGAATGAATCATTCCTTTACTGTTTCCTGGACTGGTAACCCTATTTATTTTTCTTCACATTCCCCTTATAGATGCTCAGTGGGACGTTGTACATTTTAGGACATCCCTACTCCGTAGGAGGTCCTAAAATGTACACCATGCAGCATACTTTAAGTGTTACCCAGCAATGATCTGATGCATAGAACATACACGTTTCTCCCCAGCCCTGGGCACGAGGAGGTAAAGGAGATACTGAGTGTAGCTGCTATGTGTGCAGTGTGACAGCCTGGTTTCAAGATGTCATGCAGACACTCCCAGCGCTACACATGTTTTGCTGGTGGCATTCACTACGTTCCCCTGCTATTTGACAGGAAAACCCCAGCTTGTTATATATCAGTTTCTGTTGTAAAAAAAAATATTTAAAACGTTTTTAAGTCATTATTTTCTATTCTTCATGGCTGTCTTTGCCAGGGATTACTGTAGATTGATAGGAACCATGTCACCAGGTGTAAACTGGGTGTTGACACTATGGTGTCAGTGTAGCTCTGATTACTGTAGATTGATAGGAACCATGTCACCAGGTGTAAACTGGGTGTTGAACAGGTGTCATTGTGAACAGCTGTCAGTGTGAACAGGTGTCATTGTGAACAGGTGTCAGTGTGAACAGGTGTCAGTGTGAACAGGTGTCAGTGTGAACAGGTGCTGAACATGATAGATAGGAGCTGAATGACACTAATCATTACAGTAAAGTAAACTGGGAGCAAGAACATACAAGGTATATGTAGTGTGTGTGTGTGTGTGTGTGTGTGTGTGTGTGTGTGTTTGCTCCATACTCCTCCATACTCCTCCATACTCCTCCATACTGCTCTCCCTCCAGCTGGTTGAAATAGGATTTTTACTCGTTCACCCTTTACTCTGGATGCAGCCTAGCTGTGGCAGCTCCATCGCCTGACAGTCCAATAACAGGGTTCAGTAATGAAAACACACAGGTCACAGTCCACAACCACACCAAAAGTGGAAACCAATAAGAGAATGTTGTCTATGGTTGCATCCCGAAGGTTACCCTATTCCCTTTATAGTTCACTACTTTTGACCAGGTTCTATAAGGTTCTGGTCAAAAGTGGTGCACTATATAGGACATAAGGGGCCATTTGGGAAGTGTTCTAGATCATGGATACAGACAATACAAACGTTTCCATGGAGAGAAATTACATTTTGACTCTCTATTTTCTACTTTTAATAGGGTCAGTCTGCGGCAAAAAATGTTACCTTACCAATAACATTGAGAGAATGCTCTGGGAAAGTTACACACTGACTTGGAACAATCTGAATGAACTCCCACACTTTGTTGGTCTGTGACTGTGTTTTACAGGAAGTCTTGTATATTGGTTGGAGTCTTTCCTTTATCGCCCTCCAGTGTAATACCACCACATGGTGTTGGCAGGCGTTGAAGGCGATAACGTTGGTGCTTTTCAGGGCCTGCTTGTGGCAGTCTTAATCTCTCTCTATAATTCCTTGACCCAGTCCCCAGCGCTGGCTAGATGAGGACACAGGAGTCATATTTTATATGCAGGGGTCAGAGTTCACAAGGGAGGTGCAGGAGTTCCGGTGCTTTGAGGCATTTGTCGGGAGGACAGATCTCCCCGACCTTCCTCACACATCCACATCCTCCTCTCCCCTTCCTCACACACTCACGTCCTCCCACAGGTTTGACCTATGACTGCTGGGGCCCCTGGCCTCCACGTCCCCTCAGCCTATTGATTCCCTGGCGATGAACTTGACTCTAGGGGCCTCTGGGGACCACAGGGACAACAATGAAAGGGACATTGTCCTCTCTCTCAGAGATAAATTCCCCAACCAAACAATAGCTTTGCACTTTCCCTTATTCGCCCTATTCATTAAAACTAGCCACTTATCTTGAGATGTCCTGGTTCTTTTTCAGCAACTGATTCATGAGTGGGAAGTGAGGGGTAATGCATGCATTTCCTGTCCATGGGAGAAGACAAGGCCTATTTACGCAGACTAATAGCCGGATGATGAGAACTATATGTGAGTGAGACATCATATGCCCTCATTATGAAACCTGACCAATGATGCTGCAGATTGGGGCCTGAACACATTATGAATGAACACATTATGAATGGAATGACTGTTGGAAACATTTACACATTATAGAGAATACTTTAAGGACTCCAAATACACAGTGTCTGTACTCCTTTTGTAAGACGTTGAAATTGGTGAATACTGTTACATCCAATAATGACATATAGTATATATGACATCATTAGAGAAACAAATTGTGCTGTTAAATTTATCAAATGGCTGAGCAGCACTCTATTGTAAAGTACTGCAATGTAAAAAAAACAGATATTTGGAAGAAAAGAGACCGATATGGATTTCAAAAGTTAAACCAATTACTTTAAATCATTATTGATTAGACACTGCATAGCACGGGAAAGACCTCAACCTTTTCACTTAGTGTTACCAGGGCCAATTTAATTAGGGGCTCTATTCAATCCACATTGCGGAGGTTCAGCTTTACAGCGTGATTGAAATTTAAAGGCAATGTTCCCTCTTTGGTGCAGACTGCATTCACGGTGAACGCTGCATATGTCCCTCAATCAGTAATGACCTTTACATGTCTGTTGCGGAATCTGTAACACTTCAGCGAAACAGACTGAATAGAGCCCTCAGGCACACAACAGAACACGTTTCAAAGTGTATTACAATACAAAAACAATGTCAAGTTCTCATTGGACAAGTCCAGGTCGTCCCTCTGTTTCAGTCCGTTGCCTAATGAACATGACCCAGGTCATTATGGGCGTTCATCACAGCTGTTTGACCTGGGCTACCAAAGGTCAGTTCCCCAGTTAGACCCACTCTCTTTTATTTACTGTTCTCCCCCTGTTACAACCCCCCTGGACCTGGCTACCAAAGGGGAAGGGCTTTGGAGGGGTAACTGCCTGGCTCTCTGGAGTGTGGTTCCAAGTCCACATAGACATCCACAAATCTACCACAGACTCCGATGCTATGAGCCATTGTGGCTTGCCAAACAACTAGTTTATCCTTTGGGATCCTGGCTTCAAATGCTAGGGCTTAAGTGCTGTTCTTGGAAGCCTTTAGCACTACAATGAATATAAGATGATTATTAATGCTGTGTGGCTCAGTTGGTTAGAGCTTTGTCCAGGCAAAGCCAAGGTTGAGGGTTCAATTCCTGCAGGGATCTCAGACACATGCTACAACTGTAAGGCTGTTTTGATAGTTATGATCTATCTGTTGTGGAATACAACCCTTAACCTGTTAGGGCTAGGACACGGCAGGATAAAAAACATACCCGATTTAATCTGGTTACTACTCCTGCCCAGTAACTAGAATATGCATATAATTATTGGCTTTGGATAGAAAACACCCTAAAGTTTCTAAAACTGTTTGAATGGTGTCTGTGAGTATAACAGAACTCATATGGCAGGCCAAAACCTGAGAAGATTCCATGCAGGAAGTGGCCTGTCTGACAAGTTGTGTTTCATCTTGGCTCTTTTTATTGAAGACTGAGGATCTTTGCTATAACGTGACACTTCCTACGGCTCCCATAGGCTTTCAGAGCCCGGGAAAAAGCTAAACGATATCGAAGCAGCCTCTGGCTGAAACACTTTATCGCGTTTGGCAAGTGGCCGATCAGAGTACTATGGGCTTAGGCGCGTGCCCGAGTCGACCCCATGCTTTATTTTCTTTCGTCTGTTTACCTAAACGCAGATTCCCGGTCGGAATATTATCGCTTTTTTATGAGAAAAATGGCATAAAAATTTATTTTAAACAGCGGTTGACATGCGTCGAAGTACGGTAATGGAATATTTAGAATTTTTTTGTCACGAATTGCGCCATGCTCGTCACCCTTATTTACCCTTTCGGATAGTGTCTTGAACGCACGAACGAAACGCCGCTATTTGGATATAACTATGGATTATTTTGAACCAAACCAACATTTGTTATTGAAGTAGAAGTCCTGGGAGTGCATTCTGACGAAGACAGCAAAGGTAATAACATTTTTCTTATAGTAAATTTGACTTTGGTGAGTGCTAAACTTGCTGGGTGTCTAAATAGCTAGCCCTGTGACGCCGGGCTATCTACTGAGAATATTGCAAAATGTGCTTTCACCGAAAAGCTATTTTAAAATCGGACATATCGAGTGCATAGAGGAGTTCTGTATCTATAATTCTTAAAATAATTGTTATGCTTTTTATGAACGTTTATCGTGAGTAATTTAGTAAATTCACCGGCAGTGTTCGGTGGGAATGCTAGTCACATGCTAGTCACATGCTAATGTAAAAAGCTGGTTTTTGATATAAATATGAACTTGATTGAACAAAACATGCATGTATTGTATAACATAATGTCCTAGGGTTGTCATCTGATGAAGATCATCAAAGGTTAGTGCTACATTTAGCTGTGGTTTGGGTTTATGTGACATTATATGCTAGCTTGAAAAATTGTGTGTCTGATTATTTCTGGCTGGGTACTCTGCTGACATAATCTAATGTTTTGCTTTCGTTGTAAAGCCTTTTTGAAATCGGACAGTGTGGTTAGATTAACGAGAGTCTTGTCTTTAAAATGGTGTAAAATAGTCATATGTTTGAAAAATTTGAAGTTTTAGCATTTTTGAGGAATTTGAATAACGCGCCACGGGATTACACTGGCTGTTGACCTAGCCCATAGAGGTTAAAGAAAGTCTATATCTGGGGCCTAGGAGGTGAAATCATTATGCAGCCACAGGGCTTAGTACAAACTAAATGAGCCTTTTTTTATCTTGTATTTGTTTTGTGTAACCCTTTTTAATCTTTCATTCTTGCTTCTGTGTCCGTTTGGACAGATACCAGAAGACAGAGGCGTATGTGGCGGCCAGCTGTGGCTGACAACACGTTACTTTCTATATTAGAAAGAGACACAAGGTCAAGGGGAGACAGTCTGCACATGAAACACTTATCTCTGTTTGCTAAAACAACAATGATTAGAGACCTTCTTCAGCAAAACGTCTCTGCAGACTCTGCAGCATTTTGCATTGATATAGTTTCATATCATTTCTCGTTTTATTAAAAGCACATTTACAACATTGCAAGAGTTGTTGTCTTCATAATGATATAGTATTTGGTGGTAATCACATTCAGGTTGGAAGATGTCAAATTGTGAACTGTGTAGTTCTTTATGCGGTATTCTAACATTTAACATGCAGTACAGTAATGACGTTGTATTGAGAGGTGTGATTCTAATGGGTAAAAAGTATGTGTTAAGTCCTGCTTGGGGTCAGAATAGGAAGTCCCGGTTCCAGACGAGATCATCGAAAGTGATTTGTGAGTCCGTTCTAATCACGGGAAGTCTCTCTTGTTCCAATCAGGGAACATATGTTTTTTCATGTGTATATTTACAGTAGTGAAACCAAAGGGGTCTCCCATGGTAATTAGCGAAGGTAAGTATTTCATGATGTACTTCCAACAACATTGGCTTTTAATGAAGCGTGCATTCTCCTACTGTTCCATAGGCTAATGTTGATTTGATTTGTTTATCGTAATGATTTGGGGGAGTGTTTACACCAGTAGAAATCAGTGAATTTACTTTCTAATTGGCTACCATTGGTCCTGAGGTAAAGCACACAGTATATTTTTATAGGTCGGCATTGGAATCATTATTTCTTTCTAATTAAGGTGAAACATAAAGTGTCTAATTAGGCCATCTCGTGTTACAGTCCTTCCCATGTGGAGTGTTTCTGCTGGTGATTACTATACACTACATTCCAGTTGAAATGATGATCAATCAATGTATTTGGACATTTAAAATTACATGACTTTTAACATTTATTGAAAAAACAGAAACTATTTTGGCCTTGATTAGCATGGAATGGGAGTGGAACAGATTTTCCTTTGGATGCAATGTAGTGCATCCACAGACACTCACACACACACACACACAAAGCCCACACCACAGCCCCAGATGTGAGAGCCTGGCTGTGTGTGAGGGCAGAGTGTGAGTGACTCTGTAACAAACCGTGGGGACACAGAGGGGCTCAGTGTCCTGAGCTGCCAGAACACTGCCTTTCACAGCCACTAAATCCACCAGCTTGAGATGACTGGAAAAATATGAAGCCCCCAGCCCGACACTCTGGTCTGGTCATCCCATAGCTCCAGCATTAATACGAGGCACACTCGATTAATAAAAAGCTACAAAAGAAACAAGTGGCCATATTACTACCACCACAGAGCTGATGAATGTGTCTATGGTCTCTACACATCACTGTTACTACCACCACAGAGCTGATGAATGTGTCCATGGTCTCTACACATCACTGTTACTACCACCACAGAGCTGATGAATGTGTCCATGGTCTCTACACATCACTAATACTACCACCAGAGCTGATGAATGTGTATCTGGTCTCTACACATCACTGTTACTACCACCACAGAGCTGATGAATGTGTCCATGGTCTCTACACATCACTAATACTACCACCCCAGAGCTGATGAATGTGTCCATGGTCTCTACACATCACTGTTACTACCGCCACAGAGTTGATGAATCTGTCTATGGTCTCTACACATCACTGTTACTACCACCACAGAGTTGATGAATGTGTCTATGGTCTCTACACATTACTAATACTACCACCACAGAGCTGATGAATGTGTCTATGGTATCTACACATTACTAATACTGTTAAATAGCTTATGAGGGTTACGTTTCATACTGTTTCTCCAGAGTGGCGCAACGGTCCAAGAAACTGCATCTGATTGCTAGTGGCTTCACTACAGACCCTGGTTCAATTCCAGGCTGTATCACAACCGGCCATGATTGGGAGTCCCATAGGGCAGAGCACAATTGACCCAGCATTGTCTGGTTTAGGGTTTGGCCGGAGTAGGCAGTCATTTTATAGAAGAATTCGTTCTTAACTGGCTTGCCTAGTTAAATAAATAAAACATTCTGGAGCCAAGGTGAGGCTCTAAATCACACTCTGATACCTGAGTTGTGTTCATTACAGGGCACATCATAGTAAAAGGCTTTCAAATGTTGTGCAACGGAAAACTAAAACAACTAAAACGTGCTATTCCTACTGGAAAATTTCAGTGACTACCTCCCCGTTTCACTCCATTTCTGACTGTTTTATCCTCTTTGGTGCCTAATGAACATGACCCTGTCGTATGTCAGTCAGGACATGAGGTAGACAAAACAGAGAATAGACCGAGGTGGAGTCACCTGTTTATACCTGCCCTTAACATTCATCCTTTTTCCTGATCTGGTCCTGAATATGACCCGATCTTGTCTGTTTACACTTACAGTATAAGATCTGATTACAATGAGTCTTCTAATCGTCTACACAATCAGAATGTGGACAAGATCAGGGCAAAGGCTGTATGTTAGAACCAGGTATAAACAGGGCTAGAGTGTCAAAACTAATCAAACACTGCAGACCTGACTGTAATAAAATAACACAACAAAAACACTTTGCAGTGCTTAGTTAGTGTGTGAATCTTGTCAGAACATGTAGATTTGCATGCCATTAGATTTATTGAATATGATTGAGATTCAACCAAAGAAACATTATGATTTGATGCCTTAGCGGGGGAACCATGCAAACATAACGGAAATATTGGAAGTATTCCAACAAGGGTAAACAGCAACACCCAAGAATGTACCCCAGTTGTAACATTTTTCAATTCATGTTGCTCTTTTATATAAAAAAACTGATGTGTTTCAACATCATTCTTTATCAAAACGTACATCTGTGGTTTGGCACATTCAGCAAAAATGAAGTTACACTCCAATGAGCGATACTGATTCTGATTCAACCTCTCCCAATTCAAACTTTCGCACACTTCCCTGTCTAAACAGCCAATCAGGATCCATTTAGACGAGGATGGCTTGGAACAGGAACTGACAGGTCCTGGCTGAGGTGTTCCAACCTACACAGTCCACATGTGGAGCCATGGAAGACTTCATCAGGCCACAGCTGAAACCCACACTGTGGTTTGCATAAAGCCATAGACACATGCTGATTAGTGGTAGTGCAGCCGGTTGCAAACGTGCAGGACCAGGGTGTCGGGTCCCATTGGCTAATGGACAGAGAGTGAAGTCACATCTCAACACATCGCAACTTCCACAGTTTTATAGAGAATGATATCAGTATGATGCAACTTCACAGTTTTATAGAGAATGATATCAGTATGATGCAACTTCCACAGTTTTAAAGAGAATGATATCATTGTGACGCAATTTCCACAGTTTTATAGAGAATGATATCATTATGATGCAACTTCCACTGTTTTATAGTGACTGTTAGATTTCAACACATTTTCTAAATTGATGAGAAAATCAACTTATGTTATTTTGAATACTCTTTGTTGAGTTGTTATAATGCCTGAGTGTCATGGCTTCAAATGACGCTAGCAAGCTAGCAACAGCACAGATCAATGGCAGACGATAACAAGAACCAGTCTCGTTCCTACAAGATAAATGCGTGGTTACTTAGCGACCGGCTCTGTTAGTATGTTCTGCATTATTTGTATTTATCTTATGTAAACGCTGGCTCTTGGACCATGGCTCTGCTGCCAGATCACCTTTCAGAAGCCCTGCAATTTCAGTGTCCTGCTTTCCATGCTTGGATTAGCGTGTTTTAAACAAGCTGGGCTCTGGGCTTCGTGACGCCATTCGAACCCCAATCATTGTTGAGGGCCCAATCAGACACGTCCAATTCAAAACACTCCGTTTTTTAATCAACGCTGTGATGCAATTCATTCTTGTTCACCACTCTTAGTCTCAAAACGGAATGAATTGATTGCAGTTTATTTTCTGAGATGGCTCACATAATTTCAGCAAGTTATACATTTGTAAGAAATTCTGTAATTTATTTTGTCCTGAAAAACACTGAAAGATCAGGTAATGATTATGATCATTTAGTTATGGTTATGATTATTGAGTAGGCATTTTGCTGGCTAGTTATTGGGCCAGGAGGCTGACAATGTTTCTCCAATTGTATTATTTGTCATATTATTACTGTTGTCTTGTCTGAAGATATTGCAGTTGACTGAACGCTGTATTATATCCTGTTCAGCTGAAATCGTAATGAAACTGTAATACCTTTCTTAAAACCTACTCTGAAATGTACTCTTAACAACCTTGGTAATCATAATAAATGGTTGAAGAAGAGAAACTCCCCCCCAAAAAATGTTTCAAGGAAAGCTTCAAAAGGAACAATTTCTTAACAACATATCCAACAATTACATCTGCAATTTGTCATCCCAATGTTTTTTCTGCAGTGACCCAGTAGGCTATGTCCAACGAGCTGCATCACCACTGCTTAATGCACAGAGGCACCATACTGGCTAGCCACTGCTTCACTGCTAACACTTCCACCTTTTAAAAGTAGCCTATCCAAATGAGCTCTAACTTGAAACCCCTCGTTTACAGAAAATACAAGTAAGCCTACTGAGGTGAAGTATGACTCTCAAAACAAAAACAACCAAAAAAGGTTCAGAAAGCCCCTCGCCTGTTTACCTTTTGCATTTCGCCCAATTTGTCTCAATTGCTCAGTCAGGTCACTGTAACAGTATATGTCCTGTCAGAACGCAGGCAAAATATGACAGATCGCCCTCACTTGATCCATTTGGAATGTTGGCGTGTTTTGAAATTGTGTACTCTTTCCATGGCGCCACACTCAGCCTGCCTGAACATTTAATACATTTCCTTTTATTTACACTTCTAGTGTGCATCCTGAATGGCACCTGAGTCCCTATATTGTGCACTTCTTTTGACCAGTGCCAGATGTTCCCTGGTCAAAGTGCAATAAATAAGGAATACACTCTTGGGGAAAAAGGTGCTCTCTAGTACCCAAAAGGGCCATTCGGCTGTCCCCATAGGAGAACCCTTTGAAGAACCATTTTTGGTTCCAGTTAGAACTCTTTTGGGTTCCATGAAGAATCCTTTCCACAGAGGGTTCTACATAGAACCCAAAAGGGTTATACCTGAAACCAAAAACGGTTCTACCTGGAGCCAAAAATGGTTCTCCTGTGGGGACAGCCAAAGAACCATTTTGGAACCCTTTTTCTAAAAGAGTAGCGTGCCATTTGGGACGCACAATAGTCTTTGCTTTAACTTGGAGAGAAACAGTCACTCTATGTATATGTCAATGTTTTTAATTATCATTGAATACCAATAAAGCAGCCTTGCCAGGAAAGCTTGGCTTGTGTTTGGTTTGCTCAGGGTTCAACACAACAGCCCCGTAAAAACAGTCTATTTACGTTCCAGTAATTACCACCAAAGGACATTCTCTATCATTTCTGCGGCGTGTTTAAAATGTCTGCCAGTGTCACTTTCTCAAATGGAAAAGGTGAAGATTACTGAGACATTTTAGAGTAGATAAATAAGAGAGTCTCTCATAATTTGAACGATTCAGCTGTGCCATAAAAACAATTTAGCTGTGCCATATATGAATGAATCAAATCTTATTTTAATTTCCATCCCTATGTATTTTGTATGATAATTTTTGTTCAGCAAAGAGGTGAACAATATAACTCAGGAGGACCCCTGTTTTGGTTGCTCAAAACTTTCCCTTATTTCACTCGAACATCCTCCAGGGTTTTAGGATGTTTACTAAAACCCAAAGCATGACCGTTTTAGTAAGCCGACCACAATCCATCCATCTTCCAATAGCAAACGAACAAATGAGTCTGTTTCCACCGAGGGACTCTAAGACAGAGTGCGGAGGGCGTCCAGAATACTTCAATGGATACAGGGTGTTTGGGGTGGCTGTGTTTGAAAGTAGACAGACACAGCCTCAACATCATCCCCACACAGTACAAGGAACATATGTTCCGGCTCCATTTCACCTAAAATCACTTGTTATTGCGCTACGGTGACCTGAAAAAGCAGTTTGACGCTTCCCACAGCAATTTTTTTCTGGAGCCTAATCTGGAAATGAGATGCCCACCTTTACTTCACAAAAATGGTGTAACATAACAAAGTTTCATATGAATGAAACACCCAACACTGCCCCTGCCCCCTTCCTTGATAACAAAGTGTGAACAAATCCTACCCATGTTGTTGATAGACTACATCTCATTGTTTGTAGTTTCAAACACTAATTCACAAATGGAGGCCAGTCCAGGTAGGAAGAAGAGAATGGACCACCCTTGTAAATTTGTGAAAGCTTTAAAATAATCAAACACACGCATAAATATATACAGTACCAGTCAAAAGTTTGGACACACCTACTCATTTCAGGGTTTTTCTTTATTTTTACTATTTTCTACATTGTAGAATAATAGCGAAGACATCAAAACCATGAAGGAACATATGAAATCATGTAGTAACTAAAAAAGTGTTAAACAAATCTAAATTTGTATTCTTCAAAGTAGCCACCCTTTGCCTTGATGACAGCTCTGTACACTCTTGCCATTCTCTCAACCAGCTTCATGAGGTAGTCACCTGGAATGCATTTCAATTAACAGGTGTGGCTTGGTAAAAGTTAATTTGGGGAATGTCTTTCCTCCTTAATGCGTTTGAGCCAATCAGTTGTGTTGTGACAAGGTAGGGGTGGTATACAGAAGATAGCCCTATTTGGTAAAATACCAAGTCCATATTATGGCAAGAAAATATCAAATAAACAAAGAGAAATGACAGTCCAACATTACTTTAAGACATGAAGGTCAGTCAATTTGGGGAAAAAAAGGTTTCTTCAAGTGCAGTTGCAAAAACCATCAAGTGCTATGATGAAACTGGTTCTCATGAGGACCGCCACAGGAAAGGAAGACCCAGAGTTACCTCTGCTGCAGAGGATAAGTTCATTAGAGTTACCAGCCTCAGAAATTGCAGGCCAAATAAATTCTTCACAGAGTTCAAGTAACAGACACATCTTAACATCAACTGTTCAGAGGAGACTGCGTGAATCAGGCCTTCATGATTGAATTGCTGCAAAGAAACAACTACAAACCTCTTGGGGCTATGTGGGACGCTAGCGTGCCACCCGTGGTGCACCCTATCAACAGCAGGTGCATTTCAAGAGCGGCAAATTTGAAACCAAATAAATGTCAAAATTCAAATTTTTCAAACATACAACTATCTTACACCCTTTGAAAGATAAACATCTCCTTAATCTAACCACGTTGTCCGATTTCAAAAAGGTTTTACGGCGAAAGCATAAAGTTAGGAGAGTACATTGACAATAGCTGTGTGTAATGTTTTGTCAATTCAAAGACAGGGTCACCAAAACCATAAAACCAGCTAAAATGATGCACTAACCTTTTACAATCTCCATCAGATGACACTCCTAGGACATTATGTTAGACAATGCATGCATTTTTAGTTCTATCAAGTTCATATTTATATCCAAAAACAGCGTTTTACTATGGCATTGATGTTGAGGAAATCGTTTCCCTCCAATAACCGGCAGTGAAGTCAGCACCACAAATTAAATAATTAAAATTAGAAAACATTGGTAAAATATTATATTGTCATTTAAAGAATTATAGATTTACATCTCTCGAACGCAATCAACTTGCCAGATTTAAAAATAACCTTACTGGGAAATCACACTTTGCAATAATCTGAGCACTGCGCCCAGAAAAATATGCTTTGCTATACAGACAAACGGCCATGTTGGAGAGATCTAAAATCGAAAATACTATGTAAATAATCCATTACCTTTGATTCTCTTCATCAGATGTCACTTCCCGGAATCCCAGGTCCATAACGAATGTAGTTTTGTTCAAAAAAGCTCATCATTTATATCCAAAAAGATCCGTGTTGTTAGCACATGATCTAAGCCAGCCGGACTTCTAGTCATGAACAAGGGGAAAAAATATATTTACGTTCGTTCAAACATGTCAAACGTTGTATAGCATAAATCATTAGGGCCTTTTTTAACCAGAACATGAATAATATTCAAGGTGGACGAATGCATTCTCTTTTAAAACGTTTTGGAACGAGGGTACCCAACATGACCTCGCGCGCCAGAGTCTAATCGGCCATCACCGTTCCAAGGCTCTTGTTCGGTCAGATCTCATAGTAGAAGATTCAAAACACTTTGTAAAGGCTGGTGACATCTAGTGGAAGCAATAGGAAGTGCCAAAACATTAATCAGCCCCTGTGTGTTTCAATGGCATAGGCTTAAAGGTAATTCAACACATCAGGTATCCACTTCCTGTCAGAAAATGTCTCAGGGTTTTGCCTGCCAAATGAGTTCTGTTATACTCACAGACACCATTCAAACAGTTGTAGAAACTTTAGGGTGTTTTCTATCCATATATAGTAAGTATATGCATATTCTAGTTACTGGGTAGGATTAGTAACCAGATTAAATCGGGTACGTTTTTTTATCCAGCCGTGAAAATACTGCCCCCTAGCCCCAACAGGACACCAATAAGAAGAAGAGACTTGCTTGGGCCAAGAAACAGGAGCAATGGACATTAGACCGGTGGAAATCCGTCCTTTGGTTTGATGAGTCCCTGTTAGTGAGAATTTCTCCTTTGCCAATACAATCCATCCAGCTGACAGATGTGGCATACCAAGAAGCTGATTAAACAGCATGGTCATTATTCAGGTGCACCTTGCGTTGGGGACTATAAAAGGCCAATCTAAAATGTGCATTTTTGTCACAAAACACATTAGAGCAGCAGGGTAGCCTAGTGGTTAGAGTGTTGACCTAGTAACTGCAAGGTTGCAAGACCAAATCCCTGAGCTGACAAGGTAAAAATCTGTCCCTGAATAAGGCAGTTAACCTGCTGTTCCTAGGCCCTCATTGAAAATAAGAATTGCCTAGTTAAATAAAGGTAAAATACATTTTTAAAATGCCTCAGATGTCTCAAGTTTTGAGGGAGGTTTCAATTGGCGTGCTGACTGCAGGAATGTCCACCAGAGCTGTTGACAGAGAATTTAATGTTCATTTCCGATGTCATTTTAGAGAATTGGCAGTACGTCCAACCTGCCTCTCAACTGCACACCACACGTATGGCGTCGTGTGGGCGAGCGGTTTGCTGATGTCAACGGTGTGAACAAGAGTGTCCCATGGTGGCGGTGGGGTTATGTTATGGGCAGGCATAAGTACGGACAACAAACCTAATTGCACATTATCGATGGCAATCAGCCATCATCACCTCATGTTTCAGCATGATAATGCACGACCCCATGTCACAAGGATCTGTACACATGTCCTGAGAGTTGAAAATGGCCCAGTTCTTCCATGGCCTGCATACTTACCAGACATGTCACCCATTGAGCATGTTTGTGATACTCTGGATCAACATGTATGACAGAGTGTTCCAGTTCCCAATATCCAGCAACTTCGCACAGCCATTGAAGAGGAGTGGGACAACATTCCACAGGTCAAAATCAACAGCCTGCTCAATTCTATGTAAAGGAGATGTGTCGCGCTGCGTGAGGCAAATGGTGGTCTGTGACAAACAGATGCATATCTGTATTCCCAGTCATGTGAAATCCATAGATTAGGGCCTAATGAATTCATTTCAATTGATTGATTTCCTTAAATTAACTGTAACTCAGAAAAAGATTTGAAATTGTTGCATGTTGAGTTGATGTTTTCGTTCAGTACATATCAAAAAAATCCTTGTACATAAATATAAAGCTTTGTTATACATCCTGTCGTGACGTTGTATTAGTTAATGTGACGACTGTTGCTCATCGAATGATTAAAGGTTTCTAAATGCGTCATTAAATGAGTCAAGCAATTATTCACTCATTAACCTGGGGCACCATGGGAAAATTTGTTTTATTGAGTTTCTATTTCCCAAATTAACTCGAACAGAATCATCCAGCGGCACCCCACAGTCCATCTGAGCGCATACCGTGAATCTGCACAAACCCGGGTCCCACCAATGAGTTCGTACCACACCAATTTTAGTTGATTATTTATTTACTAGAAAGCTAAAATGATGATAAAAGATACACATACACAAAACAGAGTCTAGGCTATTGATTAGAACATAGTATAACGGGCCAACACACTATGGCTCGTGTTACCCAAAATGGGGGTTTAAAAGAGAGAGAAAAAGAGAAAGTACACGAGAGAAATATACATTTGGGTGCATTTGTCAGCTATTTTAACCCTAGCTTCAGAATATAATGATGTAATTACATGTTGGAGCTCTCAGATGGGAAGCTCCGCGTGGGTCGTTTAGTCTTCTCAATGACGCACTTCTCCGCCGCAACTCTCTGGTTGTCCTCACGATGTCAGTGTCCTTTTGGCTTAGTGGTCTGATTCCTCGCCCTTGCTCTGGAAGGGGTCTTCTGAGGACAGACAGCGCTGTAGCTCAGAGCTCACAGCGTAGGAATGAAACAGCGTAGATACCACGATTCGATGGAGAGTGTAGGCTAGGTGGTCCGGCTTGAATTCACACGCTTCGACACAGCTACTCATGTGTAGCATGGGTAGGAAAAAGATTTCTTTGTCTTCAACCTTGTGTCGCTTTTTGGGATTGTTGACTATTCAGACCATGGCTGCAGCTCGGGTCACTTAGTCTGATATGTTAATTCTTAACCTCTATGGGCTAGGTGGGACGCACCTACTCAACAGCCAGTGTAATCCCGTGGCGCGATATTCAAATACCTCAAAAATGCAAAAACTTAAATTTTTCAAACATATTACTATTTTACACCATTTTAAAGACAAGACTCTCGTTAATCTAACCACACTGTCTGATTTCAAAAAGGCTTTACAACGAAAGCAAAACATTAGATTATGTCAGGAGAGTACCCAGCCAGAAATAATCAGACACCCATTTTTCAAGCTAGCATATAACGTCACATAAACCCAAACCACAGCTAAATGCAGCACTAACCTTTGATGATCTTCATCAGATGACAACCCCAGGACATTATGTTATACAATACATGCATGTTTTGTTCAATCAAGTTCATATTTATATCAAAAACCAGCTTTTTACATTAGCATGTGACTAGCATGTGACTAGCATTCCCACCGAACACTGCCGGTGAATTTACTAAATTACTCACGATAAACATTCACAAAAAACATAACAATTATTTTAAGAATTATAGATACAGAACTCCTCTATGCACGCGCTATGTCCGATTTTAAAATAGCTTTTCGGTGAAAGCACATTTTGCAATATTCTCAGTAGATAGCCTGGCATCACAGGGCTAGCTATTTAGACACCCAGCAAGTTTAGCACTCACCAAAGTCAGATTTACTATAAGAAAAATGTTATTACCTTTGCTGTCTTCGTCAGAATGCACTCCCAGGACTTCTACTTCAATAACAAATGTTGGTTTGGTCCCAAATAATCCATTGCTATATCCAAATAGCGGGGTTTTGTTCGTGCGTTCAAGACACTATCCGAAAGGGTAAAGAAGGGTTACGAGCACATTTCGTGACAAAAATATTCGAAATATTCCATTACCATACTTCGAAGCATGTCAACCGCTGTTTAAAATCCATTTTTATGCCATTTTTCTCGTAAAAAAGCGATAATATTCCGACCGGGAAATCGTTTTTTATTACAAAGAGAGTGAAAGTAAAAGCATGCTATCCCCTCATGCACGAGCCTCAGTCTAATGGCCCTCTGATAGAGCACTTGCCAAACGCGCTAATGTGTTTCAGCCTGGGGATGGAATACATCGTTCAGCTTTTTCCCGCCTTCTGAGAGCCCATGGGAGCCGTAGGAAGTGTCACGTCATGCCGGAGATCCCCTGTATTTGTTAGAGATGATCAAGGAGGGCAAGAAATGGTCAGACAGGCCACTTCCTGTAAGGAATCTTCTCAGGTTTTGGCCTGCCAAATGAGTTCTGTTATACTCACAGACACCATTCAAACAGTTTTAGAAACTTTAGGGTGTTTTCTATCCAAAGCCAATAATTATATGCATATTCTAGTTACTGGGCAGGAGTAGTAACCAGATTGAATCGGGTACGTTTTTTATCCGGCCGTGCAAATACTGCCCCCTAGCCCCAACAGGTTAACTCATATGTCTTATACCCTCGGGTCAGAAGTGGGCGTAACCGCCTTTAGGGAAATTCTCTGGGTGTACCAAGTTAAGAGGCAAGGTCTAGATTTTACTCAAATCCAATTTTAGACAACTAACATTTCATCTTTACCAAAACATTCTCTTTGATTTGGACATTTTCCACACAACGTACGATGTATAAAAACATTAAGCATATAGTAGGAAAACTCTTAAAGTTACAATGTTTTCGTAATAACGTCATCTATTAATCTTTAATAACAAAACAAAAATGACATACATTTTCATATTCCATCTATCGTCATGACCACCATTGTGGCTGATGGAAACCATTGTTCCAAAGTCCCTTTATTGCATGTTTAACGTTCTGAGTCTGGTTCTCCATAGTGAGAGGACAAAGGAATTTTGTCTGTTGCCTAAGATTTACCATGGGCGTGAGGGGTCATAAAACCCCCACATCTTCCTATCCCTTGAGATCCCTTCTCCTCTGGTGGGGATGAAATCTCTCTGCAGGATTATGGTCATTGGTAACCTGAGCCGAGCAGGACAGTCATGACAATACAGTATATTACCAATTCACCCATATGCACCGAAAAAAAATAGTATCTCACTGAAACCCCCTTGAGAGAAAGGGATGTGGGTTGCCTCATTCTGAGCGGCATGCATGAAGTCCTGAAATGTTGGTTGACCTCAGTGCCGACGCTGCTCTCTTTCCTCTGTAGATAAGCTCTGATTACAGGGACATGCTTGACTGCTTCTAAAGGAGGGAGGTTGTAATGAACCTCTCTAGCTGTAAGTGGGTGAATGACTGGACAAGTGCCAAGGGAAAAGGAGGGAAGGTCTGGAACCGGCAGGGCAAGCAGGCTGGTGGGCAAACTGACAGACATGGTTAGTACACTGGAGCTCCATACTCCTGGTCCTAGACCTGTTTATTCTCTATGACCAACTCCCATGGGAGCCTGGTCCCAGATATGTTTGTGCTGTATAGCTAATGCCTGTGGGAGTTACTTAAACAGCAATAACAGATCTGGGACCAGTCCACCATGCATGTGGATGGGAGTGATTATTACGGATAAGGGGGACTTGGCCCGATGCATCATGAGAACATTCAGGAAGCAAGCAAATAAACACATAACATGACATCTACATCCACATAATGATGTACGTCTGTGCTACCCTATAAACAAGGCACTTGTTACCCTCCAAAATGGAGGGAAGTTCAAATGCATTATGGGTAATAAATCACAGTATCTGATTAAGGACAGGTTGGTGACATCATTCACAGCCGATTTCCAGCAGCCTTTCAGGCTTTGATTGGGGCCATAAATCTTCTCTTTTCTGTCTGTCTTGAGTTGTGAGTGAGAGAGTGCGCTAACAGTCTTTCTCGCTCTGTCTCTCTCTGCCTCTCTCTCTCTATCTCTCTGTCTCTCTGTCTCTCTCTGCCTCTCTCTCTCTCTGTCTCTCTGTCTCTCTCTGTCTCTCTCTGCCTCCCTGTCTCTCTCTGCTTCTCTGTCTCTCTGTCTCCCTGCCTCTCTGTCCCTCTCTGCTTCTCTGTCTCTCTGTCTCTCTGCCTCTGTCTCTCTGTCTCTCTGTCGCTCTCTGTCTCTCTGTCTCTCTGCCTCTCTGTCTCTCTCTGTCTCTCTCTGCCTCTCTGTCTCTTTCTGCTTCTCTGTCTCTTCCTGCCTCTCTGTCTCGCTCTCTCTCTGCCTCTCTCTCTCGCTGCCTCTCTCTCTGCCTCTCTCTCTCTGCCTCTCTCTCTCTCTGCCTCGCTGTCTATATCTGTATCTCTCTAGCTCTCTGTCTCTCTCTGCCTCTGCCTCTGCCTCTCTGCCTCTGTCTCTTTCTGTATCTCTCTGCCTCTCTGTCTCTCTGTCTCTCTCTGCCTCTCTCTCTGCCTCTCTGCCTCTTTCTGTCTCTCTCTGCCTCTCTGTCTCTCTCTTTCTCTCTCTCTCTCTCTCTCTCTCTCTCTCTCTCAATGTGTCTCTCTACCTCTGTCTCTCAATTCAATTTCAATTTAAGGGCATTATTGGCATGGGAAACATATATTAACATTGCCAAAGCAAGTGAACTAGATAATAAACAAAAGTGAAATAAACAATAAAAATGTACTGTACAGTAAACATTACACTCAGAAAAGTTCCAAAATAATAAAGACATTACAAATGTCATATTATGTGCAAATAGTTAAAGTACAAAAGGGAATTTAATTAAACATGGGTTGTATTTACTATGGCGTCTGTTCTTCATTGGTTGCCCTTTTCTTGTGGCAACAGGTCACAAATCTTGCTTCTGTGATGGCATACTGTGGTATTTCACCCAATAGATACGGGAGTTTATCAAAATTGGGTTTGTTTTCGAATTGTTTGTGTGTCTGTGTAATCTGAAGGAAATATGTGTCTCTAGTATGGTCATACTGTACATTTGGCAGGAGATTAGGAAGTGCAGCTCAGTTTCCACCTAATTTTCTGGGCAGTGTGCACATAGCCTGTCTTCTTTTGAGAGCCAGATCTGCCTATGGCGGCCTTTCTCAATAGCAAGGCAATGTTCACTGAGTCTGTACATAGTCAAATCTTTTCTCAAGTTTGGGTCAGTCACAGTGGTCAGGTATTCTGACACTGCTAATTAGCAGTATTCTGACACTGCTAATTCTTTCCAATGTGTCAAGTAATTATCTTTTTGTTTCTCATGATGTGGTTGGGTCTAATTGTGTTGCTGTCCTGGGGCTCTGTGGGGTCTGTTTGTGTTTGTGAACAGAGCCCCAGGACCAGCTTGGTTAGGGGACTCTTCTCTGTCTGTCTGTCTGTCTGTCTGTCTGTCTGTCTGTCTGTCTGTCTGTCTGTCTGTCTGTCTGTCTGTCTGTCTGTCTGTCTGTCTGTCTGTCTGTCTGTCTGTCTGTCTGTCTGTCTGTCTGTCTGTCTGTCTGTCTGTCTGTCTGTCTGTCTGTCTGTCTGTCTGTCTGTCTTGTTCACACTCACACACTCTATATCAATTCAATGGGCTTTATTGGCCTGTGAAACATATATTTACATTTTCAAAGCAAGAGAAATAGATAATAAACAAAAGTGAAATAAACAATCTATTTCTCTCTCTCTCTATTACTCCCTCCCCCTCATACCTGTCTCTGTCTCTGTGTCTCTGTGTCTCTGTCTCTGTGTCTCTGTCTCTGTCTCTCTGTCTCTCTGTCTCTGTCTCTCACTCTCTCTCTCTCACTCTCTCACACTCTCTCTCTCTCTCACTCTCTCATAAACACAGTGGGGGTGTGGAGTGGGGGGGGAGCTCAGTGACAGGTGCATTTTCTAATGGCTTCACCATACATAGGAAGAGTCCGGGCCAGCAGGGGATATCCTCCCCCTTCACACCTAACCCTATTAAACCCCAGCTCTGCCCTTATCTACCCCCGTCTTCTCTACACTGCACTAAACATCAGACATGATAATAATCACATTATCATAAATGCTAAACAATTCCTTTCAGGGTATTGGACAACTTCAAAGTATGTCAAATATATCTATTTCATGTTGTATTTATGTCTTTTTCACCCCATAAATACCAGTCAGTCAAATTGTCCCTTAGATCGACCCAAACTGACCCTTAAATTGAGCCAAATTGACCCTTCAATTAGCCCAACTTCAACCAGGAAGTGACTATTCTCCCCCTGTAGGTGTTGTAACGCAGGTGATTCGGGCTCTGAGAAGCTGGCAATGTGGTGGGGTGACAGGCAAGGCTGGCAAGGCTGCCAGGCGGGTAGGATGGGAGGTGGGGGGTGGTGCGGAGTGGTTGGTGCAGGCAGTGGGCAGACTGCACGGATGATGTACCTACAGCCAATGGGGTGAGACTGTGCACGTCAGTGGACCAACCCCCTCCGCGACCATGCAAAGACAGCGCCAAGACAGAGACAGAGAGAGAGGGAGAAAAAGAAAGAGAGACAGAGACAGAGAGAGAGGGAGAAAAAGAGAGAGAGACAGAGAGAGAGAGATTTGGATACAATTTTTATTTAACCTTCATTTAACCAGTTGAACCTTTATTTAACTAGGTAAATCATTGAGAACACATTCTCTTTTCCAATAACAACCTGACCATGATAGGGCAATAACCAGTAACCATGCAGCAAAGCAGACAGGTGAAAACATGCAGACAAGCAGACATTTCTTAAAAACGAATATCATTAAAACACAGGGGAACCAACTAGCAGCTACAGACTGTAAAAACAGTCCCAGGGGTGGATAAAAAGACAGAGAGAGAGAGAGGAGGGTGGATAACCAGACACAGAGAGGGGAGGGTGGATAACCAGACAGAGAGAGGGGAGGGTGCATAACCAGAGAGAGAGAGGGGGGAGGGTGCAAAACCAGACAGAGAGAGAGCGAGAGAGAGGAGGGTGCATAACCAGACAGAGAGAGAGAGAGAGAGAGAGAGAGGGGGGAGTGTGGATAACAAGACAGCGAGAGAGAGGGGGGGTGCATAACCAGACACACAGAGAGAGAGAGAGAGAGAGAGAGAGAGAGAGAGAGAGAGGGGAGGGTAGATAACCAGACAGAGAGAGAGAGAGAGGGGTGGATAACCAGACAGAGAGAGAGAGAGAGGGGGGGGAGGGTGGATAACCAGAGAGAGGGGAGGGCGAATATCCAGACATAGAAAGAGAGAGAGAAAGAGAGAGAGGGGAGTGTGGATAACCAGATAGAGAGAGAGAGAGGGGTGGATAACCAGACAGAGAGAGAGAGGGGGGAGGGTGAATAACCAGACAGAGAAAGAGAGAGCGAAAGAGAGAGAGAAAGAGAGAGGAGAGTGGATAACCAGACGTAGAGAGGAGGGTGGATATCCAGACAGAGAAAGAGAGAGAGAGCATGAGAGAGAGAGAGAGAGAGAGAGAGAGAGGAGGGTGGATAACCAGATGTAGAGAGGAGAGGGTGGATAACCAGACATAGAGAGGAGAGGGTGGATAACCAGAGGTAGAGAGGAGAGGGTGGATAACCAGACGTAGAGAGGAGAGGGTGGATAACCAGACGTAGAGAGGAGAGGGTGAATAACCAGACATAGAGAGGAGAGGGTGGATAACCAGACGTAGAGAGGAGGGTGGATAACCAGACGTAGAGAGGAGAGGGTGGATAACCAGACGTAGAGAGGAGAGGGTGGATAACCAGACATGGAGAGGAGAGGGTGGATAACCAGATGTAGAGAGGAGAGGGTGGATAACCAGACGTAGAGAGGAGAGGGTGGATAACCAGACGTAGAGAGGAGAGGGTGAATAACCAGACATAGAGAGGAGGGTGGATAACCAGACGTAGAGAGGAGAGGGTGGATAACCAGACGTAGAGAGGAGAGGGTGGATAACCAGACATAGAGAGGAGAGGGTGGATAACCAGATGAAGAGAGGAGAGGGTGGATAACCAGATGTAGAGAGGAGAGGGTGGATAACCAGACGTAGAGAGGAGAGGGTGGATAACCAGACGTAGAGAGGAGAGGGTGGATAACCAGACGTAGAGAGGAGAGGGTGGATAACCAGACGTAGAGAGGAGAGGGTGGATAACCAGACGTAGAGAGGAGAGGGTGGGTAACCAGACGTAGAGAGGAGAGGGTGGATAACCAGACGTAGAGAGGAGAGGGTGGATAACCAGACGTAAAGAGGAGGGTGGATAACCAGATGTAGAGAGGAGAGGGTGGATAACCAGACGTAGAGAGGGGAGGGTGGATAACCAGATGTAGAGACAGAGAGGGAGAAGAGAGGAGAGACAGGCCAAGAGAAAGAAAGTGCGCAAGAGAGACAGAGAGAGAGAGAGAGAGAGAGAGAGAGAGAGAGAGAGAGAGAGAGAAAGATAGTGAGATATACAAAGAGAGAAAAAGTGAGAGAGAGATAGAGACAAACAGACAGACAAACAGACATACAAAGAGAGATAGAGAGAAAGAGGGAGTGAGAGAGAGAGATTTATACATTAATAACTGTGTGTGTGGGTCTGTGAATGAGTCTGCTTGCAGAAAGGCTTATATGTGTGCCAACAAGTTTCGAATTGTTTGTGTGTCTGTGTAATCTGAAGGAAATATGTGTCTCCAGTATGGTCATACTGTACTGTGTATGGTAGAAGTCTAGTATGCAAATATGTAGACCATCCAAGCTCTGCAGTAGAAGTCTAGTATGCAAATATGTAGACAAGCCAAGCTCTGCAGTAGAAGTCTAGTATGCAAATATATAGACAAGCCAAGCTCTGCAAGAGGTGTCACTCATTCCTTCTTCTGGAACAACATGACCTCCCAGTAGGTGGACAGAAAAAGTATTTATATGAGATCTATATCACATGCTATGCTCGGGGTCCCCTAACCTGAGCCTAGTGCTGGTCCAGGAGATATCTAACCTGAGCCTAGTGCTAGTACAGGAGATATCTAACCTGAGCCTAGTGCTAGTCTAGGAGATATCCAACCTGAGCCTAGTGCTGGTCCAGGAGATATCTAACCTGAGCCTAGTGCTGGTCTAGGAGATATCTAACCTGAGCCTAGCGCTGGTCTAGGAGATATCCAACCTGAGTCTAGTGCTAGTCTATGAGATATCTAACCTGAGCCTAGTGCTGGTCTATGAGATATCTAACCTGAGCCTAGTGCTCGTCTATGAGATATCTAACCTGAGCCTAGTGCTAGTCTGGGAGATATCTAACCTGGGCCTAGTGCTGGTCTATGAGATATCTAACCTGAGCCTAGTGCTAGTCTGGGAGATATCTAACCTGAGCCTAGTGCTAGTCTGGGAGATATCTAACCTGGGCCTAGTGCTGGTCTATGAGATATCTAACCTGAGCCTAGTGCTAGTCTGGGAGATATCTAACCTGAGCCTAGTGCTAGTCTGGGAGATATCTAACCTGAGCCTAGTGCTAGTCTAGGAGATATCTAACCTGAGTCTAGTGCTGGTCTGGGAGATATCTAACCTGAGCCTAGTGCTGGTCTAGGAGATATCTAGCATGGCCTGAGAGTCTAAAGAACACATGTGGGAGAGAAAAGTCCAACAACACGGCAGTGTGACTCCTACTGCTAGTCCTAGTCCTAGTCCTAGTATGACTACAACTGTGGAACAATACACCTTTAACCCTCTCACTGTACCTCACTGTTATACTTTACCTCACATTTAACCTGTGAATGACTCTATGCCCCCCCCCTTCCAAACCCAAGACCTAAATCTTCCTAAATTACCATAACGTTGATGAATGTGTGCCCTTAACTTGAATGAACATTATAGTCCAACAGGGACGGTAGAAGTGCATCTCCAACATGTTCTGGACCGTTGTCCAATGCTGCTGGAGTCCTTGGTTTTAAGTGTTCACCCAGTAGACGAATCAGGGTGTATTAAATACGCTTGTCACTCTCCACTGGCGGTACACGGGGGAATGTATTTTGACAAACTCAGCTCCACAATACCTAAGTGTCCCTGGCTGACGCCAAGAGATAAATACCCCTAAATTAGGAAATGGCTTGAATTTAGTCAAAGTAGGCTTTTAAAACATAGATTTATCCCTATCCCTATAGTCTAGCTAAGGTCAACAAACAGAAGTTGAGTGACAAGTCAAATTGGTTAATCTAATTTTGTGTCTAAAGCCAATGGTTCAATGTCTGACTACTGTATATTATCCATCTAGTGACAGAAAAACAGCTATGATGCTTGTTTATTGACAAGAAAGACAGAAAGAAAGACAGAAAGAAAGACAAAAAGACAGAAACAAAGAAAGAAAGACAGAAAGAAAGACAGAAAGTAAGAAAGAAAGAAAGAAAGAAAGACAGAAAGAAAGAAAGAAAGAAAGACAGAAAGAAAGAAAGAAAGACAGAAAGACAGAAAGAAAGAAAGAAAGAAAGAAAGAAAGAAAGAAAGAAAGAAAGAAAGAAAGAAAGAAAGAAAGAAAGACAGACAGAAAGAAAGACAGAAAGGCTGTGTCAGCACCAAAATAAGACAATGTTCAGACAGCCCTGACAGTGAAATAAACAGGTGTGTGTGTGTGAGTGTGAGAGAAGTGCAGAGAGGCTGGGCTAACACTGGGACTAAACTATGCCAAGGGAAAGAAAGGGCAAAGAAAAATGTCTCCACATGCTCTGACAAGTGTTCAGCACTGTCAAGGCACTTGTTACGTCCCTCAAATCACTCATGTGTATAGATTGAACCATGGCACTAACTGTAAGTCGCTCTGTATTAAAGCATCTGCTAAATGACTAAAATGTCAAATGTAAACGCATGGTCGGCTTGTAAGGCTGTACAGTGTGTGTGTGTGTGTGTGTGTGTGTGGGGCGGGGTCTGTGTGTGTGTTTATGTGTGTGCATGCGCGCGAGTGAGTACCTGAGAAAATGAGTAACATCCTGGCATTTAAAGCATACTTATGTTTCGAAATTTCACTTAGAAAATGGCAACTATTTAGAATGCATGTACTGGTAATCGGACATGACGTGTCTGCGCGTGTGTGTGAGTGCATGCACACACATTCACCTGAACGTCTCTGCATTTGACTCGACTACTCAATCTGCATGTCTCATACTGCATGTTTCATATACTACATGTCTCATATACTGCATGTCCCATATACTGCATGTCTCATATACTACATGTCTCATATACTGCATGTTTCATATACTGCATGTCTCATATACTGCATGTCTCATATACTACATGTCTCATATACTGCATGTCTCATATACTACATGTTTCATATACTACGTCTCATATACTGCATGTTTCATATACTGCATGTCTCATATACTACACGTCTCATATACTGCATGTTTCATATGCTGCATGTCTCATATACTACATGTCTCATATACTACATGTCTCATATACTGCATGTCTCATACTGCATGTTACACTGGAGATTATGCGTTTGGTAGAACAAGAACCAAATGAGGTCAGAAGACTGAAAATAGTCCCTCCACTCGGCCATGGCACCAACTTGCTGTCAGCTGCCAGGATTTCAGACCACACAGAGAGAGTCCTGCTCCATGGACCCATCAGCTTTGACTGATGCCTCTAATGCATGAGAGCTGCCATGACATACCGTACTGTAGGTGAGTGGTTCAACATGCCAAATGGGTACGTCTGGGGGAGTGGGGTTGGTGTGGTGGGTTATGGGGGGTTGTTTTGTGTGTGTGTGTGTGTGTGTGTGTGTGTGTGTGTGTGTGTGTGTGTGTGTGTGTGTGTGTGTGTGTGTGTGTGTGTGTGTGTGTGTGTGTGTGTGTGTGTGTGTGCGTGCGTGCGTGTGTGTGTTTGTGGGTGTATGTGTGCGTGTGCTATAGCTAGATTTACAAACTATAAATACATGAATGATTACAGTAACTGTTTATAAACTACTTATGAACCTTTATACTTTAATCGTGACGACATGGGATATGGGACATGGTAACATGAGATATGGGACATAAGATATGGGACATGGTAACATGGGACATGGTAATATGGGAAATGGGACATGTGTATTGGGACAGTGGATAGGGGACATGGGATATGGGACACGGGACATGGGATGTGGCATATGGCATATGGGATATGGGATATGGGATATGGGACATGGGACATGGGACATGGGACAAGGTATAGGGAACATAGGATATGGGATATGGGACATGGTAACATGGGATATGGAACAAGGTAACATGGGATATGTGACATGGGTCCTAGACTTGGAGCTCTTGTACCGCTTGCCATGTGGTAGCAGAGAGAACAGTTTATGACTTTGGTGAGTCTTTGACAATTTTTTGGCCTTTTTTGGGACATAGGTTATGGGATATGGGAGACATCCAGTCCAAATGATCATGCAAATCATTTATAAATGTTATCCCTATATAGAATACTGTATGTATAACCAATGAAATATTGCTAGTATACAACAGCTTTATGATATTGATTTCATAATGATGTCCTCCAGTCCTTTTTACTGGGAACCGTTCTCAGCAGGATCAATGGCTCAGGACAGGCTCCTCTTCTCTAGTTAAGCAGGTACACTCTCATCCCTGTAAATCCTGCTGAAGGGGTTTCACTCCCCCCCAAATCCTATTAAAGTCAAGCTGGGCAGAGATTAACCCGATGATCATTTCAAGGCCTGGGGACCCGATAGTTCCTCTCTTCAGCCCCATGTCCTCCCATTTACCCTATGTCACCAGACGGTGAGCAGAAGTGTCTGTTTAATGCTTAATGTCTTTACCAGGCTTACCAGGCAGGGGCCCCCGGCTGGGCCCAGTGTCCAGCCCCCGGGGCCACGACCCTGGCCACACTGGCTGGGATGGTGGGCTGGCTGGACAGTGGGAAGGGAAGCACCTCTCCAGGCTACGCCCAGGGCAATAAGGCCTGGATGCTCTAGAGATATTAAATCAAGCGACTGTATACATTGTTGATGGCAATCTGCTTTGATGCTGTAGGACTAACTAGTTGACAAGTTGTGCAATGGGAGCGCATCATTGACTAACCATGTAACCTGGAACTTGACCCGTCATGAGGGATAGCCCTTCTGACCCCAAACATCAGGAGACTTAGCTGTAACCATGGTGACTGAAACATTGATGGGCAGGGTTGGGATAAGTGGCTGGGGGTGAAACGGTCTGAGGCAGGGTAGGGATAAGCAGCTGGGGGTGATAGGGTCTGAGGCAGGGTTGGGATAAGCAGCTGGGGGTGATACAGTCTGAGGCAGGGTTGGGATAAGCAGCTGGGGGTGATACGGTCTGAGGCAGGGTTGGGATAAGTGGCTGGGGGTGATACGGTCTGAGGCAGGGTAGGGATAAGCAGCTGGGGGTGATACGGTCTGAGGCAGGGTTGGGATAAGTGGCTGGGGGTGATACGGTCTGAGGCAGGGTTGGGATAAGCAGCTGGGGCTGATACGGTCTGAGGCAGGGTTGGGATAAGTGGCTGGGGGTGATACGGTCTGAGGCAGGGTAGGGATAAGCAGCTGGGGTGATACGGTCTGAGGCAGGGTTGGGATAAGTGGCTGGGGGTGATACGGTCTGAGGCAGGGTTGGGATAAGCAGCTGGGGGTGATACGGTCTGAGGCAGGGTTGGGATAAGTGGCTGGGGTGATACAGTCTGAGGCAGGGTTGGGATAAGTGGCTGGGGGTGATACAGTCTGAGGCAGGGTTGGGATAAGTGGCTGGGGGTGATACGGTCTGAGGCAGGGTTGGGATAAGCAGCTGGGGGTGATACGGTCTGAGGCAGGGTTGGGATAAGTGGCTGGGGGTGATACAGTCTGAGGCAGGGTTGAGATAAGTGGCTGGGGGTGATACAGTCTGAGGCAGGGTTGGGATAAGTGGCTGGGGGTGATACGGTCTGAGGCAGGGTTGGGATAAGTGGCTGGGGGTGATACGGTCTGAGGCAGGGTTGGGATAAGTGGCTGGGGGTGATACGGTCTGAGGCAGGGTTGGGATAAGTGGCTGGGGGTGATACGGTCTGAGGCAGAGTTGGGAAAGGGTACTGGGGGGGTCACTGTTGTAGATGATGCTAATGACAAGTTGACGTTGTGAAACAAAATGGCTTCATTGTACTGGGATTTATCTCGTGCTGAGACACAAAGGCTCTGGGGAGGTTACGCTCCCGTACATAGATTATTGTAATCCTCAGGCAATTACCGAACTGCATCGTCTCAAGGGAGAGAAGAACTGATCAACAAGACAAGAAAAGCTGACTGCATAGCTAAATGCTATCCATTTTAGGAAATCCCTCAACTGAAGTTGGAATGAAAACTGACTGACTTCCTAACATGGATTCCGTAACACCCTGAGGAGAGCTCTGTCTAAAGACAGTCACAAACCAAAGTTGTTCAACAAAAGCTTCCAACACATTATGTGTCACTCGAACAATACATATTTATGTGGATCCCAAATAGAGGCTATTTTAGAGCTGGCTCACTGTGAAAAAGCTCCAACAAGTATCCTTTTTAAGAATTTGCTGTCTTAGGACTCCAGCACTTGCATGTGTTTTTAATGCTTGCTTCCAAGCCACAATGGCCTTTGTCTTTATAGTCCTTTCAACGCCTTTAAAAAATGTCAGAGGATTCCTTTCTTCCCCTCCGAAGCCACAGAGAGCACACTTGGCTGGCTAGTCACACCCCCTTTTCTTGGCTTTTGACAGGAAGCTCCTGATGTTTAAATGTACCATGCATAATGAATGAGATGAATGAGGCGATGCAGGATGTGAGAGAGAAGGCAGTGGATGCAGCAGACAATCCAGAGAAGCACCTGGGCTGAACAAAGATGCCCTTTCTGACATGGGATGTGTCTCTGTGTGTGTGTGTGTGTGTGGTGTGTGTGTGTGTGTGTGTGTGTGTGTGTGTGTGTGTGTGTGTGTGTGTGTGTGTGTGTGTGTGTGTGTGTGTGTGTGTGTGTGTGTGTGTGTGTGTGTGTGTGTGTTTTCGTGCCCTGGTACCAACTCTCCCCATCGCCCCAGCTCTGCGCCCAGCTGCAATGGCATTCAGTCCCCGCCGCACAGCGCCACCCGCACCCGCATTCATCTCGCCTCAATCTCGCCCTCTTCCAGAAAGGGACACTGTCTCCTGCAGACATAAAGAGGTCTTTATTTGATTTGTATTGATAGACCACAAGCTGTGGACAAATGTTTTGGGAACAAGTTTCTGACTGTGGCTCCCTGAGTGTTGTTTTAGTTCATGGTAATTCAGGGGGGTGTGTGTGTGTGTGTGTGTGTGTGTGAGAGGGTGGTGGCCATGCGTCGTATTGTCACACTGTTGCAAGGAGCCTGTCTGGTTGTCAGTGTTCCTTCAGTCAGGGCCAGACTGTCATCAGTTTCAGCCACAGTTTAAATGATACGAATAAATTGTTACATTTGTTTACTTTAAAAATGCAGTTTAAAGAACAGCTGACTGTGTAATAATGTATTTTAACAGCATCAGACATCTTTTCTCATGGAATATTTTTTTTATTTTTTTTTAAACCAGGCAAGTCAGTTAAGAACAAATTCTTATTTACAATGACAGCCTAGGAACAGTGGGTTAACTGCCTTGTTCAGGGGCAGAACAACAGATTTTTACCTTGTCAGCTCAGGGATTTGATCTAGCAACCTTTCAATTACTGGCCCAATGCTCTAACCACTAGGCTACCTGCCTCTAACCACTAGGCTACCTGCCTCTAACCACTAGGCTACCTGCCTCTAACCACTAGGCTACCTGCCTCTGACCACTAGGCTACCTGCCTCTAACCACTAGGCTACCTGCCTCTGACCACTAGGCTACCTGCCTCTGACCACTAGGCTACCTGCCTCTGACCACTAGGCTACCTGCCTCTGACCACTAGGCTACCTGCCTCTGACCACTAGGCTACCTGCCTCTAACCACTAGGCTACCTGCCTCTAACCACTAGGCTACCTGCCTCTAACCACTAGGCTACCTGCCTCTGACCACTAGGCTACCTGTCTCTGACCACTAGGCTACCTGCCTCTAACCACTAGGCTACCTGCCTCTAACCACTAGGCTACCTGCCTCTAACCACTAGGCTACCTGCCTCTAACCACTAGGCTACCTGCCTCAAACCACTAGGCTACCTGTCTCTAACCACTAGGCTACCTGTCTCTAACCACGAGGCTACCTGTCTCTAACCATTAGGCTACCTGTCTCTAACCACTAGGCTACCTGCCTCTAACCACTAGGCTACCTGCCTCTAACCACTAGGCTACCTGCCTCTAACCACTAGGCTACTTGTCTCTAACCACTAGGCTACCTGTCTCTAACCACTAGGCTACCTGCCTCTAACCACTAGGCTACCTGTCTCTAACCACTAGGCTACCTGTCTCTAACCACTAGGCTACCTGTCTCTGACCACTAGGCTACCTGTCTCTGACCACTAGGCTACCTGCCTCTGACCACTAGGCTACCTGCCTCTGACCACTAGGCTACCTGCGTCTGACCACTAGGCTACCTGCCGCCCCAGGAATAGTCTAAGGATTATATTGATGACAAAAGTACATTAAAATCACAAGTACTCACCTTTTATTTGGTCGTTACATAAATGAAGGAGGAAGGACTAGAGAGAGATGTTAGTTTCCCACCCCTACTACCAAACACAGGGCCTATGACCATGACATGAACTTGTCTGTCTCTGTTATGTAGACAAAGCCAATAGGACTGAAAGGAATAATTAGCCAGTTTGTGTGACTGGTCTTTCATTTAGCGCCCAGTCTTTGAGCCAATGATAGATGATTAATATATGCATCCCACAAGTCTTACTACAACAACAGACAACTGCAGTCCCCACCCCCTAGCCACAACACAACACACAACAATGCATGTCATTTAGTTGTGAGCGTGTGTATGCGTGTATGCGTATACAAGGCCAGCCAGCTTGGCACAGAATGAGCTGGTGGCATTGTTGCAGTGGTTACAGTCTCCAGCTGGGTAAGATTTATGCCTGTGGGGGAGTGCTGGAATCCAGGCCGCTTTCTCTGTCCCAACCCAGCTGCACTGACAACAAAACTCATCAGGGCCCAGCTGCAGATATTAGCATGGGTCTCTCTCTCTCTCTCTCTCTCTCTCTCTCTTTCTCACTCACTCGCTCACTCTCTCTCCCTCTTTCTTTCTCTGTCTCTTTCTCCCTCTCTCTCTCTCTCTCTCTCTCTCTCTCTGCCTCTTCCTGAATTTTCTCTCTCTCTCTCTCTCTCTGTCTCTCTCTCTCTCTGTCTCTCTCTCTCTGTCTGTATCTCTCTCTCTCTCTCTCCCCTCTCTACCCCCAGTCCCCCCACCCTTTCATCCTATCCTCCCGGCTGTAGGGTTCCTCTGTCTCACTCTGTTGTCATGGTAATGACCCAGCCCAGTAGAGAAGAAGTTAAAGTTGATTTCAGTTAGAAAATGAAGAGAGGAAAGCAATGGGAAACAGAGGACAACATAGAACATAATTATTCATTAATTATTGCGTTCCCCTCAGAAAGTCAAGCCAGTGTGTGTCAGGCATACACACACACACACACACACACACACACACACACACACACACACACACACACACACACACACACACACACACCACACACACACACACACACACACACAGAAAACACACACATATTTACTCACAGACACAGCAGCAAACAATCAAAATAATGTTGGTTTTATTGAATGGCTGTCTAAGGTCTGCACCAGTTGCATGTATTATATGATGCTGCTGCACTATTTGTTTTTTCACTGTTTTTATGTGACATCCTTGTCAGGTTATCCTCCTATAGCAGTGTTCTCTCTCAGTGCTCTATATGATGATAACATGTGACACAGCGTATGGCAACAGTTACCAGAGAACCCAAATAAAGATGAGTTACACGTTGTTTAACAGGCTGTATTACCCCACTGTGACAAAGCCCAGTATCTAATGTTAAAACATAGGATCTGTAACAGGAGCACAAAGGTTTAACATCAACATGGCACACATAGTTGGAACGATGCGAAGAAAACACATGCATTCCTGGCTTCTACTGCTATTCCCACCTTTCAGGAGTGTCTGGGAGTCAGAGAGGCTGGTTCCAGCACTTCACATGGCGAGAGCCACCGCAGACCTGTCGGCCGGTGTGTGTGTGTTTGCATGCGTGCGTGTGTGTGTGTGTGCGTGCTTGTGTGTGTGTGTGTGTGTGTGTGTGTGTGTGTGTGTGTGTGTGTGTGTGTGTGTGTGTGTGTGTGTGTGTGTGTGTGTGTGTGTGTGTGTGTGTGTGTGTCAGTGTCAGTGTGGGTTTGAGAGAAGCAAGGTCCTCAGAGAGTCTGGAAGCTCTCACTACATCTCACCACAGTCCATGGTCTCCTTACCCATGGTGTTCTACTGAGGTGGAGTAGCCGCTATCTGCCTGGCTTGTTGCTGAGTACAGAAAGCATCCATTGAGGGCCTCACTTCCTTAGCGCTGTGTCTTTAGTGATGTGTCTGTTGTGTTTCTATTAGGATAGTCAAATCCTTAAAGGGGCAATTTGCCATTGCTACTTTTTGACTTCTAAATTAATGATATAGTGTATAACCATTGATTCTTGAAGAATAAAACTTATAAATGTCTCATGGGCTTAGTTCAACTGTCGTACCCCATCAGAACCCAAAATATAAGCTTTGTTTAACGGAATTGTAAACAAACACTTTATAGCCTCAACACATGAACTATAGCCCCAGCCCTCAGCTGGTTACCAAATTAGTGACAGGGTGGCCACTTCGCTATTGTTTGAACTGCAGATTTCCCCTTTATAGGGATAGTTAACCTTTTTTGGTCACTTCAGTTCCTGTGAATACAGCCATTGAGCAACATCAGGTTTGGCACTAGGGTGCAAACACAATGATGGTTGGATTGGTAACACTTTACATTCACTTTACATTCACTTTTTTGAAGTGTATCTTATTTTCAACTTCCCTGGGGTTGTTTCCTCCAAACAGTTTTCAGATGTTTCCCTGGTTATTTAGCAATTGTCACGCCCTGACCATAGATATCCTTATTATTCTCTATGTTTGGTTAGGTCAGGGTGTGACTCGGGTGGGGAAGTCTATGTTTTCTGTTTCTTTGTTTTTGGGCCGAGTGTGGTTCCCAATCAGATGCAGCTGTCTATCATTGTCTCTGATTGGGAATCATACTTAGGCAGCCTGTTTTCCACCTGTGTTTGTGGGAGGTTATTTTCTGTTTAGCATTCTGAGCCTGACAGAACTGTGCGCTTTCGTTTTTTCGCCATTTGTTATTTTGCTTGAGTGCTTCTTTAAATAAAGTATCATGAACACTTACCACGCTGTGCCTTGGTCCACTCCTCCTTCTTACGACGAGCGTTACAGAATCTCCCACCAAAAACGGACCAAGCAGCGTGGCCAGGATAGTTGGACATGGGAGGAGATCATGAGGGGAGCAGGACCCTGGACGCGGATTGGGGAATATCGCCGTTCAAGGGAGCAGATGGAGGCAGCAAGAGATGAACGGCGACGATATGAGGAAGTAGCACAACAACGGAAGCCCGAGAGGCAGCTCCAAAACATTTTTTGGGGGGGGCACACGGGGAGATTGGCGGAGTCAGGGTTTAGACCTGAGCCAACTCCCCGTGCTCACCGTGGGGACCGTGTGACCAGTCAGGCACCGTGTTATGCGGTGATCCGCACTTTATCTCCAGTGCGCATTCATAGCCCGGTGCACTCTGTGCCAGCGCTCCGCATTTGCCGTGCTAGAGTGGGCATTCAGCCAGGATGGATTGTGCCGGCTCAGCGCTCCTGGTCTCAAGTACGCCTCCACGGCCCAGTATATCCTGCGCCAGCTCAACGCACTGTGTCGACAGTGCGCCTTCACAGCCCAGTTCGTTCTGTGCCAGTGCCCCGCACTTGCCGGGCTAAAGTGAGCATCCAGCCAGGACGGGTTGTGCCAGCCCTATGCTCCAGACCTTCAGTGTGCCTCCACGGCCCAGTATATCCTGTGCCAGCTCCGCGCACCCGATCTCCAGTGATGATCCATGGTCCGAAGCCTCTAGTGATGATCCATGGCACGAAGCCTCCAGTGATGATCTATGGCCCGGAGCCTGTAGTGATGATCCATGGCACGAAGCCTCCAGTGATAATCAATGGCCCGGAGCCTCCAGTGATAATCCATGGCACGAAGCCTCCAGTGATGATCCATGGCCCGGAGCCTGTAGTGATGATCCATGGCACGAAGCCTCCAGTGATAACCCATGGCCCGGAGCCTCCAGTGATGATCCATGGCACGAAGCCTCCAGTGATGTTCCATAGTGCAGAGCCTGTAGAGACGATCCATGGCACGGAGCCTGCAGCGACGGTCCCCTGTCCGGAGCCTGCAGCGACGGTCCCCAGTCCGGATTCTCCAGCGACGGTCCCCAGTCCGGAGCCTCCAGCGGCGGTCCCCAGTCCGGAGCCTCCAGCGACGGTCCGCAGTCCGGAGCCTCCAGCGACGGTCCGCAGCCCGGAGTCTCCAGCGACGGTCTGCAGCTCGGAGCCTCCAGGGGGGTTCCCAGTCCAGAGCCTCCGGCGATGATCTACGGTACGGTTCCTCTGGCAACGATCCAGGGTCCAGAGCCTCCAGCACCGATCCACGGTCCGGTTCCACGAAAGTGGGGGGAGCCCCAAGCGGAGGGGGATCTGCGTCCCGCACCGGAGCCTCCACCAAGAGGAGATGCCCACCCGGACCCTCCCCTATAGATTCAGGTTTGCGGCCGGAGTCCGCACCTTTGGGGGGGGTACTGTCACGCCTTGACCATAGAGATCCTTATTATTCTCTATGTTTGGTTAGGTCAGGTGTGACTCGGGTGGGGAAGTCTGTTTTTTGTTTCTTTGTTTTTGGGCCAGAGGCAGCTGTCTATCATTGTCTCTGATTGGGAATCATACTTAGCCTGTTGGGGATAGGGGGCAGTATTTACACGGCCGGATAAAAAAAGTACCCGATTTAATCTGGTTACTAATCCTGCCCAGTAACTAGAATATGTATATAATTATTGGCTTTGGATAGAAAACACCCTAAAGTTTCTAAAACTGTTTGAATGGTGTCTGTGAGTATAACAGAACTCTGTGAGTATAGCAGTCCTGGGAGTGCATTCTGACGAAGACAACAAAAGGTAATCAAACTTTTATAATAGTAAATCTGATATTGGTGAGTGCTAAACTTGCCGGGTGTCTAAATAGCTAGCCCGTGATGGCTGGGCTATGTACTTAGAATATTGCAAAATGTGCTTTCACCAAAAAGCTATTTTAAAATCGGACATATCGAGTGCATAGAGGAGTTCTGTATCTATAATTCTTAAAATAATTGTTATGCTTTTTGTGAACGTTTATCGTGAGTAATTTAGTAAATTGTTAGCGAATTCCCCGGAAGTTTACGGGGTGTATGCTAGTTCTGAACGTCACATGCTAATGTAAAAAGCTGGTTTTTGATATAAATATGAACTTGATTGAACAAAACATGCATGTATTGTATAACATAATGTCCTAGGGTTGTCATCTGATGAAGATCATCAAAGGTTAGTGCTGCATTTAGCTGTCTTCTGGGTTTTTGTGACATTATATGCTAGCTTGAAAAATGGGTGTCTGATTATTTCTGGCTGGGTACTCTGCTGACATAATCTAATGTTTTGCTTTCGTTGTAAAGCCTTTTTGAAATCGGACAGTGTGGTTAGATTAACGAGAGTCTTGTCTTTAAATAGCTGTAAAATAGTCATATGTTTGAGAAATTGAAGTAATAGCATTTCAAAGGTTTTGAAAATCGCGCCACAGGATTCAACTGGCTGTTGCGTAGGTGGGACGATTTCGTCCCGCCTAGCCCAGAGAGGTTAAATCGGGTACGTTTTTTTATCCAGCCGTGAAAATACTGCCCCCTAGCCATAACAGGTTAAAATGGTGTAAAATAGTCATATATTTGAGAAATTGAAGTAATAGCATTTCTAAGGTATTTGAATATCGCGCCACGGGATTACACTGGCTGTTGAGTAGGTGGGACGCAAGCGTCCCACCTAGCCCAGAGAGGTTTTAAGCAGCCTGTTTTCCACCTGTGTTTGTGGGAGGTTATTTTCTGTTTAGCATTCTGAGCCTGACAGAACTGTGCGCTTTCGTTTTTTCGCTATTTGTTATTTTGTTTGAGTGCCTCTTGAAATAAAGTATCATGAACACTTACCACGCTGTGCCTTGGTCCACTCCTCCTTCTTACGACGAACGTTACAGCAATGTCCCGAACATTCTGGAGACGCAGTGCAAACAATATGTTAACTTATTAGAAGGAAAGAACAAGAAGTTGAAAATAAGCTACTTAAAAACTTAAACAATGTAGCTATACCTTTAATGTGAAGCGTTACCAAAATGGGTGTTGGGTCGCTGCTATGTGGTCCTGAGCTCTGACCATCAGTGTTTCACGCATTCTGCCAAACCTGACGTTACTCAATGGCCATATTCAGAGGAGCCATGGTGGCTCGTTGCACAATTTGTTAGGGATAGATGTGGCCATGTTCCTCTTTACAGGGGGGTCTACCCCTCTACCACTCAACCTGTCGGTCAGCCCTCCTACCCCTGCCTCTCACCTCAGGCCAGATCTTGGCCCATGGATGAAATATTGGCCAGCAATAAAAGTGAAGCCATCCCACCCACCATCACCAGCAGATACTGTATAATCCTAGACCAGCCTGAACCAATGATGTTTGTTTACACCAAGTAAATAAACAACATGCTGTAATGCTGAAGGCTGGCCTGCAAATAGCTAATTACAGGGGCCATGATGTCTTTTCGTAGAATATTTTCCTTTCCCTTTCAAGGTGAAAATAGAAGACATTAACCCCTGAAGTGATAACAAAGAAACAAAATAACTCTACAACGCTGCTTCCACATAGAGTTCTTAAGAACATTTTCTGGAATTTAGGAAGATATTCATAGGAAGAAAAAGGTTTGTCTGAGCAATATTCCTACATTATTTTTCTAACTCTGCCTGACAGTCCAAGATAGTGAGTACGGTTACATGCACACAGTAATGTGATTATTGTGGACAGTCAGATTAAAATATTTGTTTGATTAAAACATTTACATGCTTTGCAAGAATAACGATGTCCGTAATAATCCTGTTTACATGGACACATCTGAAATCAGGCTACCTGATGGCACTCAGATAAATGCAGCCAATCAAAATAAACATTCTTCCACAATGTTATTTTTGGGAAGCAAAAAGTTGGGACATGTAAAGTTGTGAAAGTATGTGAAAACTACTTCTAATGATGTATACATTAAATTCTTCCAAACTCACTTCACTCGCGCTAAAGAGGGAGGCTCTCACGGCTGGTGCTGGCACACGTGCAGATCAAATACCTCTGTATATAGCCTCGTTACTGTTATTTTATTGTTGCACTTTTATTAGTACATTTAGTAAATACTTTCTTAACACTTATTTTCTAAAAACTGCATTGTTGGTTATTAAGGGCTTAAGGGCTTGTAAGGAAGCATTTCACTGTAAGGTCTACCTGTTGTATTCTGCGCATGTGACAAATACAATTTGATTTGATTTGAAATACGACACAAGAACGCCGATTAAGGTGTTTACATGCCCTAATAATTAGAAAAATCGCTCAGGAAACCAGGTGTTTTAATCGGCATATTCATTACTTCCAATTTTGACCTTACACCGATTAAGAGAAGCAGAGTAAGGTGTTTACATGACTATTGCATAATCTGCCTGCTTCCATAATCAGTTTAATATTGAAATATTACTGTTATTACTGTGTGTCACATATTTAACCTGTCCCATCTGCTCACTTCTGTTTTTGGTGTCATTTCTGACCGTCATATCCTTGTCTACATGACTGTGATGGACCCATTGTATATTGTTCTTCTCAGGTGGATTGAGGGAACAGTCCAAAAGAAATGACTGAACCTCGGGACAGAGTTTGACTTTCATTTGACACTTTTGACAACTCGTCATATTAAAGAGAGGAATCTGTATTTTGCATGTGACATCACATCGTCCATAAAACAGAAAATGTATTTAGGGGTAATGAGGTAAATTCCACTGTGAGGTCAGTGTCTGACGGTCAGAGAGCAGATCACCGGTTCCCTGGCCAGCATGGAATTGTCTGCCCCAGCGAGACACCACCAACCCTGGGCCAACCATCCTCCATGCAGCCTCCATCCTCCAGCCGCCTCAGGCCACCTCACTGTTCATAAGACCCCAGAATAATAGCATTGGTCATGGCTAAGTGGATCCCGGATTATGGGCTCTGTGGTGGTGTCATGGTCAGAGGATTGTAATTGCATGAAACTGTATGGGGGCTAGCGCATTAGGAAGCCCCCGTCTCCCATCCCCCACTCTTGACCCAGTGAGAACCAGCCAGCTCAAAGCACTGGAGTCATATGGAGACTGTCCCCTGGGGGCTTGGGTGTCATGACTCCAATAGCCCCAGTCCACAGGGGCTAGCTTGCCTCCTCTCTCCCCAGTGGCCCTCTCTGCTGCCTTGGGGCATGGTCACCAGTTGAAGGAGTGGATGGTGGTGATGGGGCTAAGAACAGACCAATGACTCCACCCATATTACCAGAGATATATCTGACCCCACTGTGTGCTGTCTTGCCATTGTGCTTACTGGCTCTGCATAATAAGTCCAATTAGTAACCAATCTGGACCCCATAGTCACGGTAAGTACTCAGAGAGCACTGGGGCGCTAGCCTGGGCCAATGCAGGACGAGAGGGGGACGAAGGTACCGTCCCGCTGATCCAACATCCAGCTGATTACATTCTTTTCTCCTCAGGAGTAGGTGGAAGGCACAGGAGACCATCTATTAGATCTACATCAGGGTAATGACGTTATCTCACTTTAGGGTAATGACGTTATCTCACATTAGGGTAATGACGTTATCTCACATCAGAGTAATGATGTTATCTCACATCAGGGTAATGACATTATCTCACATTAGGGTAATGACGTTATCTCACTTTAGGGTAATGACGTTATCTCACATCAGAGTAATGATGTTATCTCACATCAGGGTAATGACATTATCTCACATTAGGGTAATGACGTTATCTCACTCATTGTGGGCGTCTCTGCCGGAAGTGATCAAATACAGCTTAAGAAGCAATCACTAAAATATACTTTTGGATGTTGGCAATTAGGCAGAGTCAGATGAACTCATTGATATCATTGTTCTGTCTCTGCGTCCAGTATGAAGGAAGTTAGAGGTATTTTTGCGAGGAAATGCTAACTAGTGTTAGCACAATGACTTCATGCTAGGTTGTTTTACAGTACATGTCTGTCAGTAATCAGGGTAACTAAAAGCTACTTTGCTGAATATCTAATCTGTATATGGTTCGTTAGCTAGCTTGTAGCGTGCGGTTGTGAGTTTGGCAAAATAAAACCATTGCATTCTACCGGAGAACTGTAGAACTTCTGTAGTGTCTTGTTGCTGTCACAGTCAGGTAACCATAACGGATGCTGCAACAGGGTCAAAGTTGAACATGTTTTCTGTCTGCTACAAGACAAATGACTGTCAGAACGACAGTCTTCAGAGAGTAGACCTGAGTATAAATTAAATGTTGTTTTTGCCAATGACACTTGTCACTTACAGTTTATAGACATTGTGTTAGACCTAGTATAAACCAGCCTTCACTAGTAATGCGGATAATAAGCAACTGGGTCTGATTAGACAATATTTGAGAGAGATTTTAGGGGTTCCACAAAGGGTCTGTCTTGAGTCCCTTCAAAAGTCTCCATGAAGTATATTTGTAAGAAACTAGAAGAATATCTTTGAAATATATTATTTTATTCCATTATAGTATAATTTTTTTCATCCATTTAAACATATGCCATAGAGAGCATGAGACCATTGCGGGAGCAGCTAGGAGATTGAGGTTTTAGATATATCCATTAAAATGCCTACTCTCTTTCAGCGATGGACTTCTGCTGTTTAGATAAGACTGCGGTCTCTCTGCAGATGAGACCACCATGGTCATCGATCCACAGGCACGTGCCACATATTAGACCAACTCTTTACCTGCTCCAGTGGCTGCAAGTACATCACTGTGGTCTGTCCAGAAGTTCAAGCTCACACCTGGATCAACATTCTCGGTGTGTGTGTGTGTGTGTGTGTGTGTGTGTGTGTGTGTGTGTGTGTGTGTGTGTGTGTGTGTGTGTGTGTGTGTGTGTGTGTGTGTGTGTGTGTGTGAGTGAGTGTATGCACATGCATATTCCCATATTCCAGAATCTCAGACAGAATTGGTCCGAGTTGCTGACAACTTTGAGTAGTCAGTCCCCAATGGCGCAGTATAAAAGCACACTGAACAGAACCTAATCCATAGCAAATAGTGAAACACCAGTAGATCATGTAGAATTATTCAAATAGCCCCACAAATGAAGGGTGCATTCAGTCCTGTACCACAGACCAAAATATCTCTGCTACACAGCAACTAGACTACTGTACCAGTGTAGCAGAGCTGCTCATCGAGGTCACATGTGGAGGTTAGAACATTTATCTTCTGTGGAGGATGCTCCGACCCCTGGCCACGCTGGCTCCAATCTGATCATCAGTGCCCCTTTAGTGGGGACCCGCGGAGGCCCCTGTTTACGCATTAACCGGGTTGCTATAATGAGCGCCGGCCCATGACCAATTACAAGGAGATTTACACGAGGCTCCATAGCCTCCTGCAGCATATGGGCTAATCTTCCTGGGTGATCTGCAGCGCTTTGACTCTAAAACTCTCCAACCTCTTAGATAGTCATGGAACACTGTTGCTGGTAGCCCTCGTAGTGGGATTTCATATTTTCAAAGGAGGCTCCTAACTATGGGGCCAGTTTGTGTGTGTGTGTGTCCATTTGTGCATGTTTATGTGTGTAGACATGTGTGTGTGAGGCAGACTGCTTGTGGAACAAACCTGGCGAACAGCCCACTCAGGACATTTGACCCTGTGGATTTTCTCGCTCCTCCATGCGGTTTTCTGGAGCTCGCACTTTTCCTCCAGCAAGGACTAAAAGGCTCAAAAGGGTGGAAAAAACAATATTTTCTTAAGGCTTCTGGACGCCAGGTTGCATAAAAGGTTCCACATGCGTTTGCATCAAACCTCGACTGTTGAGACCACAGGTTCTGTTTTTATTGCCATAAAACTGACTACCTAAGAAAGTACATATAGGTATATTCCATTCGCCCCGATTCTTATAAATTTTAATTTAAATGAACTGCGAAATCAGGTTTACTCCCAAAAGGAAAATAGAGAGCTAAATGTATCTTGCATGTGCATATGCGTGAATGCTTGAATGCAGAGGTTAATGCGTGCATTTGTGTTTGTGCATTTGTGTGCGTCCTGTGTGTTCATCTGTGTCTGTATTGCTGTGAATGCACCTGAAGACTCATAGAGACAAACGTTCAGAAATAAACCATTTATAAGGCATTTACAAGCAGTTTTCTCATAATTTATTAATCAGACTTAAATGACTCGTAAATGGATTAAAGGGACCACAATTTAACAGCTTATGGATGATTCATTAATACATAAAGTTGTTTACAAACATTTACAAATGTGGGAGTAATGATTAATAAATGGTGAGAAAACTGATTGTAAATGTCTTATTGATGGTTTATGACAATGTTAATATAAAGATTACCTGATAGGATTTGCATTATAAGCTGAAGTGATAAAACACATCCCAATGAGGATGTCTCACCCCTCACAGTTCTGGGTGACTCACCCCTCACAGTGAGTCACCCAGAACTAGAGGGGTGAGCCACTGTGATGGCTCACCTCTCACAGTTCTGGGTGACTTTAACCTCCCTACGTCTAACTTTGACTCATTTGTCTCTGCCTCCTTCTTTCCACTCCTCTCCTCTTTTGACCTCACCCTCTCACCGTCCCCCCCTACTCACAAGGCAGGCAATACGCTTGACCTCATCTTCACTAGATGCTGTTCTTCTTCTAATCTCACTGCAACTCCCCTCCAAGTCTCCGATCACTACCTTGTATCCTTTTCCCTCTTGCTCTCCTCCAACACTACTCACTCTGCCCCTACTCAGATGGTATTGCGCCGTCGCAACCTTCGCTCTCTCTCTCCTGCTACTCTCTCCTCTTCCATCCTATCATCTCTTCCCTCTGCTCAAACCTTCTCCAACCAATCTCCTGATTCTGCATCCTCAACCCTCCTCTCCTCCCTTTCTGCATCCTTTGACTCTCTATGTGCCCTATCCTCCCGGCCGGCTCGGTCCTCCCCTCTTGCTCCGTGGCTTGACGACTCATTGCGAGCTCACAGAACAGTGCTCCGGGCAGCCGAGCGGAAATGGAGGAAAACTAGCCTCCCTGCGGACCTGGCATCTTTTCACTCCCTCCTCTCTACATTTTCCTCCTCTGTTTCTGCTGCTAAAGCCACTTTCTACCACTCTAACTTCCAAGCATCTGCCTCTAACCCTAGGAATCTCTTTGCCACCTTGTCCTCCCTCCTGAATCCTCCTCCCCCTTCCCCCCCCTCCTCCCTCTCTGCGGATGACTTCGTCAACCATTTTGAAAAGAAGGTCGACGACATCCGATCCTCGTTTGTTAAGTCAAACGACACCGCTGGTCCTGCTCACACTGCCCTACCCTGTGCTTTGACCTCTTTCTCCCCTCTCTCTCCAGATGAAATCTTGCGTCTTGTGACGGCCGGCTGCCCAACAACCTGCCCGCTTGACCCTATCCCCTCCTATCTTCTCCAGACCATTTCCGGAGACCTTCTCCCTTACCTCACATCGCTCATCAACTCATCCTTGACCGCTGGCTACGTCCCTTCCGTCTTCAAGAGAGCGAGAGTTGCACCCCTTCTCAAAAAACCTACACTCGATCCCTCCGATGTCAACAACTACAGACCAGTATCCCTTCTTTCTTTTCTCTCCAAAACTCTTGAACGTGCCGTCCTTGGCCAGCTCTCCTGCTATCTCTCTCAGAATGACCTTCTCGATCCAAATCAGTCAGGTTTCAAGGCTGGTCATTCAACTGAGACTGCTCTTCTCTGTGTCACGGAGGCTCTCCGCACTGCTAAAGCTAACTCTCTCTCCTCTGCTCTCATCCTTCTAGACCTATCTGCTGCCTTTGATACTGTGAACCATCAGATCCTCCTCTCCACCCTCTCCGAGTTGGGTATCTCCGGCGCAGCTCACTCTTGGATTGCGTCCTACCTGACAGGTCGCTCCTACCAGGTGGCGTGGCGAGAATCCGTCTCCGCACCACGTGCTCTCACCACTGGTGTCCCCCAGGGCTCAGTTCTAGGCCCTCTCCTATTCTCGCTATACACCAAGTCACTTGGCTCTGTCATATCCTCACATGGTCTCTCCTATCATTGCTACGCAGACGACACACAATTAATCTTCTCCTTTCCCCCTTCTGATAACCAGGTGGTGAATCGCATCTCTGCATGTCTGGCAGACATATCAGTGTGGATGATGGATCACCACCTCAAGCTGAACCTCGGCAAGACGGAGCTGCTCTTCCTCCCGGGGAAGGACTGCCCTTTCCATGATCTCGCCATCACGGTGGACAACTCCATTGTGTCCTCCTCCCAGAGTGTTAAGAGCCTCGGCGTGTGACCCGATCCTGTAGGTTCATGCTATACAACATTCGCAGAGTACGACCCTGCCTTACACAGGAAGCGGCGCAGGTCCTAATCCAGGCACTTGTCATCTCCCGTCTGGATTACTGCAACTGTTGGCGGGGCTCCCTGCCTGTGCCATTAAACCCCTACAACTCATCCAGAACGCCGCAGCCCGTCTGGTGTTCAACCTTCCCAAGTTCTCTCACGTCACCCCGCTCCTCCGCACACTCCACTGGCTTCCAGTTGAAGCTCGCATCTGCTACAAGACCATGGTGCTTGCCTACGGAGCTGTGAGGGGAACGGCACCTCCGTACCTTCAGGCTCTGATCAGGCCCTACACCCAAACAAGGGCACTGCTTTCATCCACCTCTGGCCTGCTGGCCCCCCTACCTCTGCGGAAGCACAGTTCCCGCTCAGCCCAGTCAAAACTGTTCGCTGCCCTGGCACCCCAATGGTGGAACAAGCTCCCTCACGACGCCAGGACAGCGGAGTCAATCACCACCTTCCGTAGACACCTGAAACCCCACCTCTTTAAGGAATACCTGGGATAGGATATAGTAATCCTTCTAACCCCCCCCCCCCAAAAAAAATATATAGATGTACTATTGTAAAGTGGTTGTTCCACTGGATATCATAAGGTGAATGCACCAATTTGTAAGTCGCTCTGGATAAGAGCGTCTGCTAAATGACGTACATGTAAAAATGTAAATGCAATGGAAGGCCTATGTAGAGCACACACTCATTCAGGGCTGCGCAGGCATACTTCAGTTCCAATGAGGAAGTGACCTCAGGTGAAGAGGTCACGTTTGGGGTCAGCGTCACAGGTGGTTCAGGACTGTACCAGCCCTGTTGTCATAACAACAATGGCGGAGCACACGTAAGTCTTTCAACAACATGTCACTCAAAGCAGAGGGAGGGAGGGTTCCTCTAAGTCCTAAAGACCTCCCTTGTTTAGCAATGCTCACTTCCTCCCGACTTCCCCCTTTGGTCTTGTGGGGTGGTGAAGGGGGAGGTGGTATGGGACACAGGGGACTTTCTCTGTTCTCTATCCCCTCTTTACCCTCTCTCCCTCTATCCTCTCTCCCTCTATCCTCTCTCCCTCTATTATCTCCCCCTCTATCATCTCTCCCTCGATCATCTCTCCCTCTATCCTCTCCCCCTTGTCTGGTAACAGAAATTGTAGGTTTCTCGCTCCACAGCCTTTCAGAGAGAGGAAAGGAGAACACAAGCCACTCTGAACACCGAAGACAGCACTATTTTAATCAGCTGTGTTAAAATAAAGCCCATGAAGATTCCAGTAGCATGAGATGAGCCTCTATCAACTATAACCTTTTATCTGACTATACTCTTACATGAAGTCAAATGCCAAATTCATTAGAAGAATTACATTGAAAATACATTGAATAATTTTAAATGTGTAGGCTATTTAGGAATGTAGCTTTAGTTCAATATCTTTAATTTGGTCACTGTGTCATGTAAAATATGACACATAAAAAATTTAATAAAATGCAACAAAAATATAGCTGGAATAACGATACAATATTTTCTTGTGATCAAGTGAATAGTCTCTGAAAGTTACATTATAACACAACAGCGCATACATGTACCCACCAATGGTATATACACCCAGCAATGGCACATACACCCTCCAATGGCCCATACACCCTCCAATGGCCCATACACCCACCAATGTCACATACACCTACCAATGTCACATACACCCACCAATAGCACATACACCCAACAATGTCACATGAACCCACCAATGTCACATGTATTCACCAATGTCACATACACCCACCAATGGCACATACACCCACCAATGGTACATACACCCATCAATGTCACATGTACTCACCAATGGCACATACACTCACCAATGTCACATGTACTCACCAATGGCACATACACCCACCAATGGCACAGGCACTCACCAATGGCACATACACCCACCAATTCCACATACACCCACCAATGTCACATACACCTACCAATTCCACATACACCCACCAATTCCACATACACCCACCAATGTCACATGTACCCACCAATGTCACATGTACTCACCAATGGCACATACACCCACCAATGGCACAGGCACTCACCAATGGCACATACACCCACAAATTCCACATATACCCACCAATGTCACATACACCTACCAATGTCACATACACCACCTACCAATGTCACATACACCCACCAATTCCACATACACCCACCAATGTCACATAGTACCCACCAATGGCACATACACCCACCAATGTCACATGTACCCACCAATGTCACATACACCCACCAATGGCACATACACCCACCAATGGCACAGGCACTCACCAATGGCACATACACCCACCAATTCCACATACACCCACCAATGTCACATACACCTACCAATGTCACATACACCACCTACCAATGTCACATACACCCACCAATTCCACATACACCCACCAATGTCACATAGTACCCACCAATGGCACATACACCCACCAATGTCACATGTACCCACCAATGTCACATACACCCACCAATGGCACATACACCCACCAATGGCACATGAACCCACCAATGTCACATGTATTCACCAATGTCACATACACCCACCAATGGCACATACACCCACCAATGTCACATGTACTCACCAATGGCACATACACCTACCAATGGCACAGGCACTCACCAATGGCACATACACCCACCAATTCCACATACACCCACCAATGTCACATACACCTACCAATGTCACATACACCCACCAATTCCACATACACCCACCAATGTCACATAGTACCCACCAATGGCACATACACCCACCAATGTCACATGTACCCACTAATGTCACATACACCCACCAATGGCACATACACCCACCAATGGCACATGAACCCACCAATGTCACATGTATTCACCAATGTCACATACACCCACCAATGGCACATACACCCACCAATGTCACATGTACTCACCAATGGCACATACACCCACCAATGGCACATGAATCCACCAATGTCACATAGCAAGCAATCACTGGACTAACGAGACTGACTGGAGGCCTAAGGCGGTGAAATGTGCCCCAATGTTAGTTAACACATCTTCGGGATCGGTGTCCCTTCCATGGGACGGTTGAGCTAACATAGACTAATACGATTAGCATGAGGTTGTAAGTGACAAGAACATTTCCCAGGACATAGACATATCTGATATTGGCAGAAAGCATACATTTTTGTTAATCTAACTGCAATGTCCAATTTACAGTAGCTATTACAGTGAAATAATACCATGCTATTGTTTGAGGAGAGTGCACAATTTTGAACATGAAAAGTTATTAATAAACAAATTAGGCACATTTGTGTGATATTATATAAAACTGTTTGAGACTCCCAGCTCTGTTTGCTGCTGGGGTTACCATGGAGGTGGTCTACCATGACTGGCAGGAAATGCCATGTAAACACTTTTACCACATTCTACACGCTATAAAGAACCCCCCACAGAATGGACACTAAGTTTGTGGTAGTAAACGAGGGGCATTAGCTGTAGGGGGAGAGGACCAGTGTGGGAATAGAACGGGTCAGGCCATGTGCAGTGTTATCCATCAGAAAACCTTAAGTATGGTTGTTATTCTGTGCTTACATGTTGGATATATTCCACTCTGGAATGGGGCTCTTCCCTCATGAACTGTACAATGCATGCTGGGAACCTCAGTTCACCTGGTATGATGTTCCATCATGCTTTATGAGCACAGGGGATCAAATCTGTTTGCTCTTGGTCAAGAATGCAATTAGCAGACACACACTCAGTGATTAACGTTAGCATATCACCAGCCGTCAACCATAGGTAAACATGTTTTCCCACTGAACTGATAGGAATGGAATGTCAAATAAGGAGCACAGTCACCAGTTAATAACACTTCCTGGAGAGGCATTATACAAGGCGTTCAAAGTTCACACATATTGCTTTTCCATCTAGATGGTATAGATTGTAGTAGTCTAGTAGATACTGAGACTGATATGCATCATAGTAGAAACATCAGTGTGTGTGTGTGTGTGTGTGTGTGTGTGTGTGTGTGTGTGTGTGTGTGTGTGTGTGTGTGTGTGTGTGTGTGTGTGTGTGTGTGTGTGTGTGTGTGTGTGTGTGTGTGCGCGTGTGTGCGTGTCATTGCATGTCGTTGCGTGCATGTTCGTGTGCACTCATGCAAATGTGTACCTGTGCCTTGCATGGCTGTCTTTAACCCTGCCACACAGATTCACCCGACTCCAGTACCCATCCCTGTCCTCCAGGAGTCCTCCTGTCCATCACAGCACCACCACTCCACTCTGCCCCCAGACAAACAAAGATGCCAGTAGATGCCAGTGCTGGTTCTCACAGCCACAGCCATCCCCAGATAGCATCTCAGTCCCTCCCATCGCAGCTTGCACACATTCACCAGGACCCGGCCACACAGATAGGGTTGCAAATGAGTGCTTCTGTGCGTTCCGAGCCTGGGGAGGGACAGGGAGGTTTCAGGGTGGGATACTGGGACACTGGATGGGAGCCCTGCATGGACATCACCCCCAGTGGAGTAGCCCTTGTTCTCCACCATTAATTGATCGATACCTGATATTTGGACTGCGATTCAGGGGTAACTCTCTAGAGCTGGAGACCACTCTCACTGATATGTGTGGGAACTGAGTGGGGGGGCCACAGAGGTGCACCTGCTGAATGGCTGTTGGGCCCTATTCCCCCTGCACCCTCAGCATTGTCAAGGGTTTCTATTCCGTTTCTCTTCTCAGATGAGCCACACAGTGAAGGGCTACCAAAGTGGGCTATTTGTCAGGGGGGGACTATTGAAAGGGGTGACATTGGAGGGATGGAGGCAGGGATGGAGGGAGGGAGGGAAGGAAGTGGCCGACATAGAGCCTAAAGTTCTCTCACAGCATTGAGGGTAGAGTGGTGATGTCATACAGAGGTAGAAGTTGTTGTTTTGTGTATTTGATTTAGGGACCTTTCAGATTTGGTCTATGACATAATTTCATGGGGCAAGCATGCTATTACGCATGTCCCCAATGTAATGACAGCAGATATTATTGATTCTTATTATAAATTCACCAGTCAGACAAATTACCAAGACATGTACTCAGAGCATGCGTCGACCTACTAAGAAATGTCTTCACTTACATTTTCAACCTATCCCTGACCGAGTCTGTAATACCTACATGTTTCAAGCAGAACACCATAGTCTCCGTGCCCAAGAAAGCGAAGGTAACCGGCCTAAATGACTATCACTATCATGTCGGTAGCCATGAAGTGCTGTGAAAGTCTGGTCATGGCTCACATCAACACCATCATCCCGGAAACCCTAGACCCACTCCAATTCGCATACCACCCTAAAAGATCCACAGATGACGCAATCTCAGTCGCACTCCACACTGCCCTTTCCCACCTGGACAAAAGGAACACCTATGTGAGAATGCTGTTCATTGACTGCAGCTCAGCGTTCAACACCACAGTACCCACAAAGCTCATCACTAAGCTAATGACCCTAGGACTAAAGACCTCCCTCTGCAACCGGATTCTGGACTTCCTGACGGGCCGCCCCCAGGTGTTAAGGGAGGCAACAACACATCTGCCATGCTGATCCTCAACACTGGGGCCCCTCAGGAGTCTGTGCTTAGTCCCGTCCTGCACTCCCTGTTCATCGGCGACTGCGTAACGAAGCACGACTCCAACACCATCATTAAATTTGCTGATGACGCAAAAGTGGTAGGGCTGATCACCGACAACGATGAGACAGCCTATAGGGAGGAGGTCAGAGACCTAGCAGTGTGGTGTCAGGACAACAACCTCTCCCTCAATGTGAGCAAGACAAAGGAGCTGATCGTGGACTACAGGAAAAGGAGGGCCAAACAGGCCCCCATTAAGTGACGGGGCTGTAGTGGAGCGGGTCGAGAGTTTCAAGTTCCTTGGTGTCCACATCACCAATGAACTATCATGGTCCAAACACACCAAGACAGTCGTGAAGAGAGCACGACAACACCTTTTCCCCCTCAGAAAGTTCTACAGCTGCACCATCGAGCGCATTCTGACCGGTTGCATCACCGCCTGGTATGGCAACTGCTCGGCATCTGACCGTAAGGATCTACAGAGGGTAGTGCGTACGGCCCAGTAGATCACTGGGGCCAAGCTTCCAGCCATCCAGGACCTATATACTAGGCGGTGTCAGAGGAAGGCCCAAAATATTGTCAAAGACTCCAGTCACCCAAGTCATAGACTGTTCTCTCTGCTACCGCACGGCAAGCGGTGTACAGTTACCTCGACTAACCTGTACCCCCGCACATTGACTCGGTACCGGCACCCCTTGTATATAGCCTCGTTATTGTTATATTATTGTGTTACTTTTTATTACATTTTTTACTTCAGTTTATTTAGTAAATATTCGTTTTTTTATTTAATTTATTTTTTACATTTAAAGGGGTGGATCAGCTTAATATTGTGGAAAGATTGTTGCTTCCATCAATGTAATTATCTGCATCATTTCCAATCCCCATATATTGTTTGGGTAAATATATCCATATATATACACGCAGGCATACATATACACATATATACATACACATACCTATATAGATATACATATTTGTTAAAGAATATACCTTTATTATTCCCCGCAAATCCTACCACCCCTACCCCAACTGGAGTAAACTAATAAACACTTAGGCTTCTACCTTCAGTTTACACATCTTATACACATTTTACAGACACAATCTATTTTACAATAGTTGTATTTTGTTTGTTTTTAGTCCTTCCTCTATTTCTGATGTCCATCCAGTTTGATTTCTATTTGTAACTGTGCTATTTCACAAAAGTTCTGAACCTATATACATTTTACAGACCCCGTATGTTTTACACTGTTTATCCTGTTATTAGTCCCACCCTTCAGCTCCATTCAACCCCTCCCACTATCTCTCAACATCATCTATTTTGGATATCTATTTGCCATATATTTTTCAACTGTGCAGTGATGCTTCACAAAAGTACTTAACCTTCATAGCTTCTACAGATTGTAAATGAAAAATAAATATTTTTTCTAAAATAATTATTATATTATTGATTGATTGACTATGGCTTTTCAAATCACCCAGTATTGCTATCTGCAGCGTTAGTTCTAGGCAAATGTTGTAATTCTTCAGCCATTCCTTGACCTGTGACCAAAAACGAGCTACATATGGACATACCAAAATAAATGATCTAATGACTCTGCCACCTCACAGCAGAATCTGCAGAGCTGGGAAGTTTGTATCCCCCGTATATATAACATTCTATTAGTTGCAAGAATTTTGTATAATAATTTAAATTGAAAATATTTACGTTTTGAATCCGACGTTGTTTTGCGTATCAATTCATAAACCATATGCCATGGAATGGGTACATCGAAAATCTCTTCCCAACTATTTTGCAATTTTTATGGCACAGCTGTCAGTTTTTTGATCCTTAAATTAAATTGGTATATGCTTTTACTTATCACACTTTTCTTTAACCATTTATGTTCTTTAATACAGGGCCGACATACAAGTTCCTTACTTTGTTCCCCTTCTACTTGCCTCTTCCATTTTTGTGGTAATGCTGCAATTAATAGGTTGTAATTTTGGGTAGAGCAGACATTTCCATATGTCTGTGTTGGCTGCATGTGTGACATCACTCCACCAGTCCTATTTATAATATCATTCACTAAAATTATACCTTTTTTTTTAAATGTATTGGAAAAATACATTTTTTTAATCAGTTAGTATATTTCAGTTTAACCACAATATTTGTTGTATTATTTGTTCTGTCTTTTCAGGTGGATTAAACTGAAATTGCAACCAACTTTCTAAGGCTTGTTTAAAAAATAACGATATTTTGGAGATTGTTTCCTTTTCAAACAATCGAAAGTGAGCAGGTGTAATCTGAAGGATGAGAAATTCCTACCAATTTACTAGAGAACCAGTTTAGATTTAAGTATAACTTCTGTATCCCTTTAGTGAGAGGTCTAATGCTTTAATATTTAATCATCTCTGCCCTCTGAATTCATATTCGTTATATAAATAGGCCCTTTTAATTTTGTCTGGATTGCCGTTCCAAATAAAATGGAATATTTTTTGTTCATATAATTTATAAAGCAGGTCACTAGGTGTAGACAAAACCATAAGCAAATAGGTCAACTGTGATATGACTAAAGAGTTAATCAGGGTGATTTTTCCACAAATAGACAGGTATTTTCCTTTCCATGGTAGCAAGATCTTATCTATTTTTACTAACATTCTATAAAAATGTATTGGAGTGAGATCATTTCTTTATTTTGGGATTTGTATACCGAGTATGTCCACATCTCCGTCAGACCATTTAATTGGTAAACTACACGGTAATGTAAAATTAGCATTTTTTTGTGATCCAATACGTAAAATAGTACACTTATCATAATTTGGTTTTAATCCAGAGTAAATATTTTATTAACTGTATTTCTTGAAGTGCATTGTTGGTTAAGGGCTTGTAAGTAAGCATTTCACGGTAAGGTCTACACCTGTTGTATTCAGCGCATTTGACTAATACAATTTGATTTGATTTGATGTGTGTCACTATTACATCTAAATTATAACATATACAGTGAGTTCCAAAATGATTGGGACAGGGACATATGTTTTGTGGTTTGAGCTCTGTACTCCAGTACTTTTGGATTTGAAATGATACAACTGTCATCTTTCATTTGAGTATATTTTCATCCATATCGGGTCGACCATTTACAAATTACAGCACTTTTTGTAAATATTCCCCCCATTTTAGGGGACTAAAGGTATTGGGATTATTTCACTTATATGTGTATTAAAGTAGTCAAACTTTTAGTGTTTGGTCCCATATTCCTAATACGCTGTCACGTTCGTTGTAAAGATGGGACCAAGGCGCAGCGGGAATGTAAATGCTCATCTTCTTTATTTTGAAAAAAACCCAAAACAAACACTTAATAAAAAAAACAACGACGAAAAACAGTCCTGTGAGGCACACAGCTACACACGGAACAACTACCCACAAAACCCCATGAAAAACACCCCTATTAAATAGGACCTTCAATTAGAAGCAACGAGGAACAGCTGCCTCCAATTGAAGGTCAACCTAATAAACTAAGCATAGAAATAGAATAACTAGACAGACATAGAAATAGACTAACATAGAACATTACTCAAAAAAAAAACGAAACACATAAAACAAACACCCCCTGCCACGTCCTGACCAAACTACAATAACAAATAACCCCTTTACTCGTCAGGACGTGACATACGCAATGATTACATCAAGCTACATCAAGCTTGTGACTCAAACTTGTTGGATGCATTAGCTGTTTATTTAAAATGTGTTTCAGATTATTTTGTGCTCAGTAGATAATACAATAATGTATTGTGTCATTTTGGAGTTACTTTTATTGTAAATAAGAATGTAATATTTTTCTAAACACTTCTACATTAATGTGGATGCTACCACGGTTACGGATAGTCCTGAATGAATTGTGAATAATGATGAGTGAGAAAGTTACGAATATCATACGTCCCAAAAACACGAACCTCCCTTGTTAATGTATGGTGAGCTCTTAGCATGTCTTAGGGCTATGTTTCTGTATTTGTGCGTGTCTGACTTTCTCACTCATCATTATTCAGGAGAGACCATTGGGTTCTTATTCACCTCCCTGACCAAGGCCCTTCTCCTCCGATTGCTCAGTTTGGCCGGACGGACAGATCTGTGCCTTGACACAATCCTGTCTTGGAGCTCTACGGACAATTCCTTCAATCTCATGGCTTGGTTTTTGTTCTGACATGCACTGTCAACTGTGGGACCTTATATAGACTGGTGTGTGCCTTTCCAAATCATGTCAAATCAATTTAATTTAACACAAGTGGACTCCAATCAAGTTGTACAAACATTTCAAGGATGATCAATGGAAACAGGATGCACCTGAACTCAATTTTGAGTCTCATAGCAAAGGGTCTGAATACTTATGTAAATTAGGTATTTCTGTTTCGTATTTTTTATAAATCTGCAACATTTTCTAAAAACCTGTTTTCGCTTTGTCGTTATGGGGTATTGTGTGTAGATTGATGAGGGAAAACATGATTTAATCAATTTTAGAATAAGGCTGTAACGTAACAAAATGTGGAAAAAGTCATGGGGTCTGAATACTTTCTGAATGCACTGTTATTGAATTTGTCCCAATACTTTTGGTCCCCTAAAATGGGGCGGCTATATACAAAAAGTTCTGTCATTTCTAAACGATTCACCCGATATGGAGGAAAATACCCTCAAATAAAAGATGACAGTCGGTACTTGTTACCTCATAGTCATTGTATAATTTCAAATCCAAAGTGCTGGATTAAAGAGCCAAGACAACAACAAATGTATCACTGTCCCAATACTTTTGGAGCTGACTGTAACTGCTGTTCCTGTGTCCAACAGCCACAAGTTAATGGTTCAGAAGAACAAAGACATAAAGTCGTTTTTCACCAGCACAGATAGTGACACAAACCCACAATTACACTTAATGACTGAACAATGTCATCTCGACTGCTGGCTGGCCTTTGACCCTTGATTTAATAGGAGCTTTAATGATGAACATAACTCTGTCAGCAGGGGAGGTCTGGGGACTGAAGGTTCAGGGGTGGGAGGAGAACAGGTGCCCATCATGGTTTGGGTCAATTCCATTTTAATTCCAGTCAATTCAGGAAGTACACTGCAATTCCCATTCCAATTCCAAAATCTTCTTATTGAAAAGCATTGGTTAGGAATTTCAGTGTGCTTCCTGAATTGAAATAGAATTGACCCCAACCCTGGTGCCCACTGAGGTGTATGTCCCAAATGGGATGACAGCTTTACCAGGTAAAACGATTAGAAGCAGGTGCAATTGTGGTATTTGAACCCAGTCCCTGCTTGAAAAGGCAATGGAGGGAGAGCCTCTAATTGGGCTGAGGGTGATATTGATTTTAACTCACAGGTTGAGAGTGTGTGTCCTACAAAAGAACGATGTACTAGACAACAGTCACATTAAAGGAGTGATTGCTGTGGATTTCACAAAGCTGCAGTCACATTCAAGGAGTGATTGCTGTGGAGTTCGCAAAACTGTAGTCACATTGCTATGTGTAGCGTGGTTCGTTCTGCGTTGTGTACTTTTAATCAGGACACTGCCACAACTGGAATTATGATGGTTGAATCATGTTTATTGGTCCTGCACACGAAGAGACAACACACAATATGTTAGCCCTCGGTGCAGTCACAGCTCTCGGGCACCTTGCTAGCTGAAGGTCCGGCCAAAAGAGAACGATAAAAGGGTCCGTAAGTACGGATAACCCGCGATGGACCAAACCAAAATATACAAACTTTTACAATTAGGTGTATTTACAATATAGATATCAAAAAAAAATTGTACACCGAAAAATAACATTAACTATGCTGCTGTAATTAAATAAAGAAAACACATTGAATTATTATTATTGTTATTAACTTATTAACATCCCCTCTTGACCTGGCCTACTTGAACTGTCATTGCGTGCAACTTGGTGCATAATCTAGGGGAACAACATCACTCTACTACATTCACCCCCACTGTTTTACACTAGATTATAGGCACAAAACAAAACACATTACCTCGAAGGTAACAAAGCAAAGAAAGAAAAAAAAAATTCACACCCACAGAGCGACGGAGTAACCCAGTGTAGTCCCTTAAATCTAGACCCACAAATGGTCGATCAACTGGAAAGCTATCCCGCGAAGGATTAGGAAAAATAAGAGGTAGCTAATCCCTTATTCAACCGTATACAAAAAATGCCAAATACATTTTATGCTGATGAACTACACACAAAGTTACATGAATTGTCAAAAATATTAGACCAACCCACAAATCACTCTAAGACCCAGTTAGATTACCATATACACCCCAAAAAATGAAAAGGTAGGCAATATCCTACCGTCACTAAGAAACCAAGAACGGTTTCATTTCCTGTGTAGACATAGTTTGGATTAACCTATTCACTGGCTTAATAAATCTACCTAGTCTAGTCCGAACACCCTCACCCAAAAACCTAGCAGGAATGTCACGGACAGCACTAACCGTGCTCAGAGGTCTAACCTCAGGTTGGGGAATACTACAACTCGGCCTATCCGGAGCCAGCACACTTTCAGTTACAGACTCAACACTAGTAGTGTCAGACAACTGATCAGAATGCTGGTAGATTGCCACAGACCACACTGACAAAGCATCTTCAACCAAGTTAACAACATCTGTTACAGCACCATCCCCACTGAATGGAGTTTCGCCATCAGAACTCTTGTAGGCTTTGGGGATCTCTCTCTGGTCCACTTCTACTGAGCACACCTCACTCAAGGGGACGTCATATGGCCGTTCCACTTCACTTCCATCAACTGGGACTACACCATCCTCTTGGAATATCCTCCCAGAAGACTCAGGAAGGCTTGCTACCCAGTGGACAGTCCTTGCGTCACTCCCATCCATTTTGCTGGACGCTGCAGACATCTCAGAGAACACGTCACCACTCGATAGATATCCGTGACTCTCAGGTTCCTCCCAAGAAGGCAAAGGCAGAAAGTTGACTGGCATAATCAGGTTCCTATGCACCGTCTTGATGCGTCCAGTGGTAGGGTGCTGTATACGATATGTGTTCAGTGAGCTGTTCTTCGCAACAACTATGTACACCGCACTGTCCCAGCGATCAGCCAGTTTCTTCTTGCCCCCCTCTCCCTTGTTAGCAAGTAGAACTCTGTCTCCCTTCTCTACCGAATGACCCTTCGACCGTCTGTTGTAGACCACGGCTTGTCTCTTTTGTTGCTTACTTGCATGCTGCTGAGCCAATGTCATGGCTTCTCTCAGATCCTCACCCAAAGACTGGACATACTTATCCACATCGACCGTGTCCCCATCCAACAGCACACTTTCAAACATAACATCTACTGGCAGCCTAGGGGTGCGTCCAAACATCAAGAAGAAGGGCGGAAACCCAGTAGTCTCGTGAACAGTGCAGTTATAGGAGAATGTCAATGTGTTCAACATCTGAGGCCATTTAGCCTTGGACCTAGCTGGCAGAGCTCTAATCATCCCACCCAGCGTGCGATTTAGACGTTCTGCTTGACCGTTCCCCATGGGATGATAAGGTGTGGTGTGGGACTTTCCAACACCAGATAACTGAAGTAATTCTGCAATAAGTGAACTTTCAAAGTTAGCACCCCTGTCAGAATGGATACAATCAGCGAACCCATAAACGCAGAAGAAATTATTCCAGAGAACACGAGCCACAGTCTTAGCAGACTGGTTTGGACACGGATACGCACATGCCAGCTTAGTAAAGTGATCAGTCACTACTAACACATCAATAGACTTGTTGTTTGAATCTTCTGCAGTCCAGAAATCAATACACACAAGTTCCAAAGGTGCCGTTGTCACAATGGAGACAAGTGGAGCTCTTGCTTCAGGCTCAGGTGCTTTACTCAACACGCATCTCTTACAGTGGGCCACGTATTCCTTGACATCCTTTTCCATAGAGTCCCAGTAAAACCGCTGTCTCGTAAGCCACAATGTGCGCTGCTGACCCTGATGACCAGCATCATCATGAACTCCCTTCAACACAAGGCCTCTCAAAGACACAGGTACAACATACTGGAATATTTTCTTCTTACTCACTGGGTGTTTTGAGACACGATACAGAATCCCTAACCGTGTGGTGAGTTTTCCCCACTGTCTTAGTATAAACTGTTTCATTAGCTTCAAGGACTCGCTCTCTCCTAGATGGGCGCCGGCCTCTATCTACAAAGAACATGACTCTGCTGATGACAGGATCCAGTGACTGGTTATCATACAGCTCCTTGTGTGTAAAGACAGGTAAAGGGCTCTGACCCATGGACATCAACTTCTCAAGGTGCTGCGCATGTGAAATGGCCCTCACCGTGGCACCATCATCCCATCGGCGGTGAGCATGGAGGACAGCAGACACCTCTTCACAGGAAACCAACCCACTGACATCGTCTCCAGCTCTACTTAACTCACTCCCAGGAGCCATAGACGTTCCACAGCCAGCCTCGGGCTGTTCACAGGAGAGGCGGAACATGTCTTGAACATCACCCACTCAAAGACCTCTGGCTTCCTCCAGCAGGACATCATATGGGATTCTTGTCAGTCGGTGCAAAACTGTGGAGCGAACAAATGGCTCTCTGCTCAAGGCATCAGCAACGACATTCTTGGGACCTGGTATGTACTGGATATCAAAGTCAAAGGGTGCCAGCTTTGCGACCCATCTCTGCTCGCATGCATCAAGTCTCGGCTTTGTAAGAATATATTTGAGTGGATTGTTGTCGGTCCACACAGTACACTTATGCCCTCGCAGCCAATGGCTGAATTTATCATGAATGGCCCATTTCATGGCTAGAAATTCCAGCCGGTGAGCAGGATACTTGGATTGTGCATGATTAAGAGATTTACTAGCAAAAGCTATTGGCCTGGCTATTGCCATCTCATCTTGCACTTGGGATAGTACAGCTCCCAAACCACTAGTAGATGCATCCACAGAAAGTAAAAATGGCTGAGAAAAATCTGGATGAGCCAGCAGTGCCTGGTCAACTAGTGCTGATTTCAAAGCTTCAAAAGCGAGTTGACATTCGGCAGTCCAGTCTGCAGCAGTGAGCCTGCGAGAGGGACCAGGCCTCCTCCTACCCTTGCCTCCCCTAGGCTTCTTCTGACCTGTAGTCAGCTGAAACAACGGCCTAGCAACCATGGAACAATTCTCATTGTAGTGTTGATAGTATACTACCATACCAAGAAAATAACGGATTTTGCTAGGAGACGGAGTGACACCATCAGCTTCCATCATCTCGCTCTCAGTCACGTTCAAAATAGTTTGAACTTTAGCAGGGTCAGTGGCTACACCCTCCTGAGAAATGATGTGACCCAAAAACTTAACAGACCTCCTCAAAAACTTGCACTTAGACGGAGACAGTTTAAGATTGTGCTCCTGCAACCGCTGAAAAACCATCTCAAGTCTCTGCAGACTCTCTTCCTCAGTCTTAGCAAAAACCATCAGATCATCCAAATAACAAAGGAGACTTAGAAAGTTTTGGTCACCAAAGATGGTCAGCATCATTCTCATAAACGTAGCCGGGCTGTTGCATAGGCCCTGAGGCAACCGATTGTACTCGTGCAGACCTAAAGGAGAGGAAAAGGCAGTGTATTTCTTATCCTCTTCATGCAGTGGCACGTTATAATACCCTGACGTCAAGTCCATTGTGCTGAAGAAGGCATTACCTCCCAGCGCGGCCAGTACATCTGCCTGATGAGGCAAGGGATGAGCGTCCTTTACAGTGCGTGCATTTAACCACCTAAAGTCAGTACATAGGCGCAAGTCCCCATTCTTTTTCCATACCAGCACCAAAGGTGAGGCATACTCACTGCTGGATTTTCTGACGATTTCCTTTTCCTCCATATCATCCAGTGTTTCCCTGAGTTTTTGGTAATGAGCTGGAGAAAGCCTACGATAAGGTAATCGAAATGGGCGGTCATCAGTCAGCCGTATGCGATGGCAGAACCCCTTTGCCTCACCACAATCTAGGCTATGTCTAGAGAACACTGTGTCATACTTCCCAATTAAATTGACAAGTTTATCCTTCCAGAACTGTGAAACTGGACACTCCTCAACAGACAGGCCTTGAAGTCCAAGATTGCTCAGTGTACTGTTGCCATGAACTACACTGCCACCAACTGAACTCTTAGCTGTCAGACTGCCGTGTGAGCTGTCACATTGAACTTTAGCCACGTTCTGGTAAGCTGCTTGCTGCTTGACATCATCAAAATCCTCTAATGCAATGCAAGGATACACATCCGCCACTTTAGCATTTCGTCTCAGGGTAACTGGTGATGTTGTTGGATTCACTATCTTCACAGGTAGCCATCCATCCCCCCACAGAGGCGTAACTACTCTCCCCACTAGTATGTGTCGATTCACACAACGAGACGTGCTGGGCTCGACAACAACAGTACTGCCCACAGAAAGTTTTGTCTTTGGGGGTAGGCGGCCCCACACCAGATGCTCACTCATGGGTTGGAGTGTTACTGCCCTCTTCAACTTAATGGTGCCTACTTTATCTGGGATAGAGTCTCCTCTCCATCTCTCCAGATTTGACAGAAGACGCAGGAAGTGGCTGTCATCGCACTGGCTAGAGGAACCTGGTGTACCCACCACCCGCCAGTAGCTGTCATTTGATTTGAACTGTCTAATCAAAGACTTCAACACATTAGTGCCCACAATGAGTTCATCAACCTGCCCATCTACAATAAGCACTGGGACTACATAGCTGAAACCATAAAGCTGAATTTTTAAATCACACATGCCCACTGGGCTAGTTTGCTTCCCACCACAACCCACCAGGATGATGTCTGAAGGAGCTAGAAAGTTCCCCTCTACCACTCCTGCCTCCCTCAAACGAGGTACAATATCTGCGCGCAGAGTAGTAGCCATGGACCCACTATCTAACATCCCCTTCAGCTCAACTTTATCCTGTACTAGCACAGAGGTGTAAAACAAACTGTCATTCTGCGTAATTCTCATTGTGTTCTGAAAAATGACTGTGTTGTTCTTGGGTACTGACTCACAAAAGTAAGAATAAACAGATTGGATATCATCATCAGTGGAGAAAAATAAGACTGCCCCACATTGCCCTCCTCAGAATGGAGGCATTCTAGTTTTCCTGAGACCTGCCAGTCTGTCCACATCCAGGGCTCTGTCGCTGCCCAGCCTCACTACAGTCAAAGCTAATGTGGCCCGGAGAGAAGCACTTGAAGCACAGCTGGTGCATCTGACAGTGAGCTTTGGTCCAGTGATTAGTGCTTCCACAGACGGCGCACTCACGCTGACGTTTGTGGAACTGTTTACGGGGCCCTCTGTTCACAGACTGAGTATTGCTGACCAGAGCCTTCTCTAACAAAGTCAAAACCTTCTCTAATGTCTCACCCTCAGATATAGATGGTGCCTGGTCTGGTTCACGGCCACATTGAGAAAAGGATGACACCTTAGGTCTGTTCACAGGACCCACTCCCTCCTGGGGGGAGTCAAAGACGGCAGCCACCTGCTGTGAAAGTTGTGTTCTACATGCTTTACGTTCCCTTAACAGTTCATCCAACTGATTCTGTACCTCACTGGCTGTCCAGTCACGAAGGGGTTTGCTCTTGAACACTTGGGCCAACTCTTTATCAGGACAGTTGCGTACAAACATGACTGCCAACTCTGAGCACTCATTGGGTAGGGTCCTGCCCTCACTCACAAGGTACTCTTTGGCTGCCTCTGCAGCTTTGTTAAGCCTAATCCAGAAATCTATTGGACCCTCATTAGCATATGGTTTGATTGAATAGAAATCAGCTAATGGCATACCTGAGCAGACAGTATCCCCAAAGTGTTGCTTGAGAACACTGAACACCGCCTTAACATCTGTGACAACAGGGTTGTTACGCATCCAGACTTTGGTCACATCCCGTGCCCTCCCCATGAGCCTACACATCACCTCCCCAACATTCTCAGACCCAGTGTAAACCCTCTTCTCTAAGTAGACTCCCATTAACTCCTCCCACTCCAGGACAGAGTACTTATCTGAGCCATCACCCCTAAAGAAAGGTGGAGGACTAACATCGGACTTCACAACCAGATTCAGCTTGGACGCATCAATAAAGGTTGACCCACACTGCTCAGGCAGGGGAAACTGCTGGGGTTGGTGAGGGGGACAGGCAGGAGCAAGACTTGAAACCCCAGACTGCAGTAAACTCGCTCTGATAGATTCACCTATCTCTGAACCAATCTGCTTAATAATGTCACTAAGCTGACTCGGAGGCGTCCCATTATCACTGAGGACTGTGGATGACGATACATCAAAAGACAGAGGTGGGATACCCTGGTCAGGTGGAACAAACAGCCTACCCCTCCCAGCGCTTGCAAACTCAGGACTAGCAAACGCTCTACTCCCAGGAGCTGACTGTACAAGTGATGTAAATGCAAGGACACCCCTCCCTCTACCCACACTAAAATCCCCAGCATAACTACATTTGTGGACTTGAGAGTCTTCCATGGCTCAACAGAGCACTAAAATACAATGTAATTTACTGCATTCAAATACAAACAAAAAATTGCAATAAACAAATTCATCAAAAACATCCAAATAAGCACGAATACCTGTATCTAATGAGTATGCTACACTCACATTCACTGTTCACAGTATATATTAGCTTACAGCAAACCATCAACAAATGCGCATGCGCAGGTCGTGCGCCCCAGCCACATGCTCAGCTCCCGGGGGTCGGCTCGAGCTGACCAGTCGGCAGGTCACGGCACCAGTTTGTAGCGTGGTTCGTTCTGCGTTGTGTACTTTTAATCAGGACACTGCCACAACTGGAATTATGATGGTTGAATCATGTTTATTGGTCCTGCACACGAAGAGACAACACACAATATGTTAGCCCTCGGTGCAGTCACAGCTCTCGGGCACCTTGCTAGCTGAAGGTCCGGCCAAAAGAGCGGGAACTGCATACATACATTCAGTGCCCAACAGCACACTATACAATACAATTAAAATTATATACAACATATTCGGAACAAAATAAAAGACATACCTGCACACGAAGAGACAACACACAATATGTTAGCCCTCGGTGCAGTCACAGCTCTCGGGCACCTGCGTGAGCACATAGCAACTCACTCAAACACGGTCCCAAATACTCCCGAGTTACAATAGGTACCCTAATTAGCGAGCTTGGTGAAAGTTAACATAAATCTTTATAATTGTTCACATTGTAACAAAACATATAATTGCGTAACAGCACTTTATGTAACTTTACCACAGTTTTATATTGCCAAATTACGGCGCCAAGGACAACATACCTTGCTAGCTGAAGGTCCGGCCAAAAGAGAACAATAAGAGGGTACGTAAGTACAGATAACCCGCGATGGACCAAACCAAAATATACAAACTTTTACAATTAGGTGTATTTACAATATAGATATCAAAAAATGTTTGTACACCGAAAAATAACATTAACTATGCTGCTGTAATTAAATAAAGAAAACACATTGAATTATTATTATTGTTATTAACTTATTAACATCCCCTCTTGACCTGGCCTACTTGAACTGTCCTTGCGTGCAACTTGGTGCATAATCTAGGGGAACAACATCACTCTACTACATATGGAGTTCGCAAAACTACAGTCACATTCAAGGAGCGATTGCTGTGGATTTCACAAAGCTACAGTCACAATTAAGGAACGATTGCTGTGGATTTCACAAAGCTACAGTCACATTCTAGGAGCAATTGCACTAGATTTCACAAAGCTACAGTCATATGCACAGAGCGATTGCTGTGGATTTCACAAAGCTACAGCCCCATTCAACAAAACTGTTGATTGCAGTCACTGTAAAGTTTCCTCATCCTAATATTGATATTAAAAAAGGATGTTATAGTCTGTTGTAATTAGAATATAGTGTCATGGATCTTTTATAGGAAACAGGAGCACAGGTCCACAGGTCCACATATTCCAGTTACTTATAAGCATGCACCCATTAAGAACATGACTGTAAAAACTGTTAAATCCCCATGGATTGATGAGGAATTGAAAAATGGTATGGTTGAAAGGGCAAAAGGAATGGCAAATAAGTCTGGCTGCACAACCCATTGTCAAATGTATTGCAAATTGAGAAATCATGTGACTAAACTGAATAAAAAGAAGAAGAAACTACACTATGAAACGAAGATAAATGACATAAAGAATGATAGTAAGAAGCTTTGGAGCACTTTAAATGACATTTTGGGGGGAAAAGGCAAACTCAACTCCATCATTTATTGAATCAGATGGCTCATTCATCACAAAACCAACTGATATTGCCAACTACTTTCATGATTTTTTCATTGGCAAGGTTATCAAACTTAGGGATGCCATGCTAGCAACAAACGCTGGCACTACACATCCAAGTATATTTGACCAAATAATGAAAGACAAGCCTTGTGGAAGTGTGGAAGAGGTGAGAAAATGATTGGTGCCTAGCAACAATGACAAGCCACCGGGGTCTGACAACTTGGATGGAAAATTACTGAGGATAATAGTGGACAATACCGCCACTCTTATTTGCCATATTTTACATTTAAGCCTACTAGAATGTGTGTGCCCCCAGGCTTCGAGGGAAGCTAAAGTCATTCCACTTCCCAAGAATAGTAAAGCCCCCTTTACTGGATCAAATAGCCAACCAATCAGCCTGTTACCAACCCTTAGTAAACTTTTGGAAAAATTGTGTTTGACCAGATACAATGCTATTTTACAGTAAACAAATTGACAACAACTTCCAGCATTCTATTAGAGGAAGGACATTCAACAAGCACAGCACTTACACAAATGATGATTGGCTTAGAGATATTGATGATAAAAAGATTGTGGGGGCTGTTTTGTAAGAATTCAGTGCGGCTTTTGACATTATTGTTCATAGTCTTCTGCTGGAAAAACGTATGAGTTATGGCTTTACACCCCCTGCTATATTGTGGATAAAGAGTTACCTGTCTAACAGAACACAGAGGGTGTTCTTTAATGGAAGCCTTTCCAACATAATCCAGGTAGAATCAGGAATTCCCCAGGGCAGCTGTCTAGGCCTATTACTTTTTAAAATCTTTACTAATGACATGCCACTGGCTTTGAGTAAAGCCAGAGTTTCTATGTATGCAAATGACTATACATGTCAGCTACTACAGCAACTGAAATGACTGTGACTGAAATGATTTAACACAGAGTTGCAGTTAGTTTCGGAGTGGGTGGCAAGGAATACGTTAGTCCTAAATATTTCTAAAACTAAAAGCATTGTATTTGGGACAAATCATTCACTAAACCATAAACCTCAACTAAATCTTGTAATAAATCATGTGGAAATTGAGCAAGTTGAGGTGTCTAAACTGCTTGGAGTAACCCTGGATTGTAAACTGCAATGGTCAAAACATATTGATACAACAGTAGCTAAGATGAGGAGAGATATATCAATAATAAAGTGCTGCTCTACCTCCTTAACAGCACTATCAACAAGGCATGCCCTACAGGCCCTGGTTTTGTCGCACCTGGACTACTGTTCAGTCGTGTGGTCAGGTGCCACAAAAAAGGACTTAGGAAAATTGCAATAGGCTCAGATCAGGGCAGCCCGGCTGGCCCTTGGATATACACAGAGAGCTAATATTAATAATATGCATGTCAATCTCTCCTGACTCAAAGTGGAGGAGAGATTGACTTCATCACTACCTGTTTTTATGAGGTATTGACATGTTGAATGCACCAAGCTGTCTGTTTGAACTGCTGGCGCACAGCTCGGACACCCATGCATACCCCACAAGACATGCCACAAGAGGTCTCTTCACAGTCCCCAAGTCCAGAACAGACTATGGGAGCTGCACAGTACAACATAGAGCCATGACTACATGGAACTCTATTCCACACCAAATAACTGATGCAAGCAGTAAAATTAGATTTAAGAAACTGATAAAAATACCCCTTATGGAACAGTGGGGACTGTAAAGCAACACAAACACAGGCACAAACACATGCATACACAGACACATGATAACATGCTCACTATACACACATGTACGCATGGATTTAGTACTGTAGATATGTGGTAGTGTTGCAGTAGGGGCCTGAGGGCACACAGTGTGTTGTGAAATCTGTGACTGTATTGTTATGTTTTTAAAATTGTATGAACTGCCTTAATTTTGCTGGACCCAGGAGGAGTAACTGCTGCCTTGGCAACAGCTAATGGGGATCCATAATAAATACAAATACAAATATCATTAGATGGAACTATGCTATGCAACTACAATGTTCTTACTGCAGTTATGACTGTGTCATTACATTGGTAACTTAATAAAAGTTACCATTTTTCAAAGCAAGAAGATGCAATCTTCAACACCCAATATTTCCTTCTCATATTGAAACAAATTAGCCAATTATAGTGGGGTATCAAACCTGCTACTTTATTCTTTACCTGTCCAACTCAGGTCATTGTTGTCAACGCTGCAGATCAGGCTGTGTGACTTTCTCTAATCCCTTCCTCCCCTCACATGTCAACACAGTGTCATTCTCACAGGTCTCCTCTATAAGCTGGGGCTGTGGTCCACTGGTATGCCATGCATCATGCCCTAGCCATGATCTGAAGGAGGGGGTGAAGGGGGTGGAGTCAGAGAGATGGAGGACGAGGGGGGAGTATGAAAACATCCATAATTAGCAGATTTAAATAAAGTCAACTTTCCAGCCATCTGGCTAGTGTTTGGGAGGGGAGGGATGGGATGGGGTGGAGGGATAGCGGTGGAGGGGAAAGGGGGGCAGGAGGGGGTAAGAGGGGCTGTCTAAGAAGGCTAATAAAACTGAGAGGTGAAACCACTTATTTTCATTCCAGTATCCTAGAAGTTGCCCCCCCAGGCAGGACAGGAGCCAAAAAAAGCTCAAGTTAAACCTGTCTCACTGGACTCCGGGATCAAAATGTAGAATACAATGTGCCATTCACCGATTAGAAAGAGAACGTGACCTCCCAGCAAACTTGTGCTGTCTCTCTTGTCGTGATTTGTGTTTTGTGTATATTTTTATTTTTAATCCCAGCTCCCGTCCCCTCAGGAGGCCTTTTGCTTTTTGGTAGCCTTTTTTGCTTTTTTTTGGTCATTGTAAATAACTGACTTGTCTAGCTCAAAGGAAGGTTAAATAAACAAAATTAAAAAACAGGGGACATCCAGGGTACGATGATGTTCCAGGGACGTCCTAACGACACATTTTTTTTTGCTGTGCTCTAAAAAATACATTATAGAACACACACTTATAAAATGTGTCAAATACTTCTCACTACATTATTTATCAGACTAAAGTATGGGGTGCCACATGAGTTGGGCTCCCGAGTGGCGCAGCAGTCTAAGGCACTGCATCTCAGTGCTAGAGGCATCAAAACAGACCATGGTTCGATCCCGGGCTGTATCACAACCGGCCGTGATCCAGAGTCCAAGAGCGGTGCACAATTGGCCGAGCGTCATCCGTGTTAGGGGAGGGTTTGTAAAATAAAAATTTGAACTCAACTTATCTAATTACAGTTGAAGTCGGATGTTTACATACAGTTAGGTTGGAGTCATTAAAACTTGTTTCAACCACTCCACAAATTTCTTGTTAACAACTATAGTTTTGGCAAGTTGGTAAGGACATCTACTTTGTGCATGACACAAGTCATTTTTCCCAAAATTGTTTACAGTGTCAAAAGGTGTATTGGAGGCAAAGTCAGGTGCAGGAGAGCAGAATATAATGAACAGGTACACTTTTAATATAGTTCCAAAATGGGAGCACTATATAAATAAAACGCGCTCAAAAAATGGAACACAAAAGTAAAGCGCGTAAACTAACACCACATAACATGAAACTATTACACACAAAACATGATGGGAAACAGAGGGTTAAATACAAGTAGCTTAATTGGAGAAATGAAAACCAGGTGTGTATGGAAACAAGACAAGACAAATGGATATATGAAAAATGGAGCGGCGATGGCTAGAAAGCCGGTAACGTCGATCGCCGAACGCCACCCGAACAGGAGAATAGCCGACTTCGGTGGAAGTCGTGACATACAGACAGATTATGTCACTTAAAATTCACTGTATCACAATTCCAGTGGGTCAGAAGTTTACATACACAAAGTTGTCTGTGCCTTTAAATAGCATGGAAAATTCCAGAAAATGATGTCATGGCTTTAGAAGCTTCTGACAGGCTAATTGAGATCATTTGAGTCAATTGGAAGTATACCTGTGGATGTATTTCAAGGCCTACCTTCAAACTCCGTTCCTCTTTACTCGACATCATGGGGATATCAAAAGAAATCAAAAGACCTCAGAAAAAAAATTGTAGACCTCCACAAGTCTGGTTCATCCTTGGGAGCAATTTCCAAATGCCTAAAGGTACCACGTTCATCTGTACAAACAATAGTACGCAAGTATTATTACCGTGGGACCATGCAGCCGTCATACCGCTCAGGAAGGAGATGCGTTCAGTCTCTTAGAGATGAACGTACTTTGGTGCGAAAAGTGCAAATAAGTCCCAGAAGAACAGCAATGGACCTTGTGAAGATGCTGGAGGAAACAGGTCCAAAAGTATATTTATCCACAGTAAATCGATTCCTATATCGACATAATCTGAAAGGCCGCTCAGCAAGGAAGAAGCCACTGCTCCAAAACCGCCATACAAAAGCCAGACTACGGTTCGCAACTGCACATGGGGACAAAGATCGTACTTTTTGGAGAAATGCCCTCTGGTCTGATGAAACAAAAATATAACTGTTTGGCCAAAATGACCATCGTAATGTTTGGAGGAAAAAGCTTTGCTGCAGGAGGGACTGGCGCACTTCACAAAATAGGTGGCATCATGAGGATGGAAAATTATGTGGATATATTGAAGTAACATCTCAAGACATCAGTCAGGAAGTTAAAACTTGGTCACAAATGGGTCTTCCAAATCGACAATGACACCTAGCATGCTTCCAAAGTTGTGGCAAAATGGCTTAAGGACAACAAAGTCAAGGTATTGGATTGGCCATCACAAAGCCCTGACCTCAATCCTATAGAAAATTTGTGGGCAGAACTGAAAAAGCGTGTGCAAGCAAGGAGGCCTACAAACCTATAGGCCAGAATTCACCCAACTTATTGTGGGAAGCTTGTGGAAGGTTTCCTGAAAAATTTGACCTAAGTTAAACAATTTAAAGGAAATGCTACCAAATACTAATTGAGTTTATGTAAATGTCTGACCCACTGGGAATGTGATGAAAGAAATAAAGCTGAAATAAATCATTCTCTCTACTGTTATTCTGACATTTCACATTCTTAAAATAAATAGGTAATCCTAACTGATTTAAGACATGCATTTTTACTATGATTAAATATCAGGAATTGTGAAAAACTGAGTTTAAATATATTTGGCTAAGGTGTATGTAAACTTCCGACTTCAACTGTATATAAAGGTTAAATAAAAAAATAAAAATATATATATATATATTTGTCCCTCCATGAAACTGTAGAATATGGATCTACAGTCGCTGACGTGCCTCACACCATCCTGGGAAAAGACTGTGGATCTACAGTGGCTGACGTGCATCACGCTTGGGAAAACACTGTGGATCTGCAGTCTCTGATGTGCATTACGGCCTGGGAAAAGACTGTGGCTCTACAGAGGTTGACGTGCATCACACCACCCTGGGAGAAGACTGTGGATCTACAGAGGCTGAAGTGCATCACACCACCCTGGGAAAAGACTGTGGATCTACAGTCGCTGACGTGCATCACACCACCCTGGGAAAAGACTGTGGATCTACAGTCGGCTGATGTGCATCACACGACCCTGGGAAAAGACTGTGGATCTACAGTCGCTGACGTGCATCACACCACCCTGGGAGAAGACTGTGGATCTACAGTCGCTGACGTGCATCACACCACCCTGGGAGAAGACTGTGGATCTACAGTCGCTGACGTGCATCATACCACCCTGGGAAAAGACTGTGGATCTACAGAGGCTGACGTGCATCACACCACCCTGGGAGAAGACTGTGGATCTACAGTCGCTGACGTGCATCACACCACCCTGGGAGAAGACTGTGGATCTACAGAGGCTGACGTGCATCACACCACCCTGGGAGAAGACTGTGGATCTACAGTCGCTGACGTGCATCACACCACCCTGGGAGAAGACTGTGGATCTACAGTGGCTGACGTGCATCACACCACCCTGGGAAAAGACTGTGGATCTACAGAGGCTGACGTGCATCACACCACCCTGGAGAAGACTGTGGATCTACAGTCGCTGACGTGCATCACTCCACCCTGGGAGAAGACTGTGGATCTACAGTGGCTGACGTGCATCACACCAACCTGGGAGAAGACTATGGCTCTACAGTGGCTGACGTGCATCACACCACCCTGGGAGTAGACTGTGGATCTACAGTCGCTGACGTGCATCACACCACCCTGGGAGAAGACTGTGGATCTACAGTTTCTGACGTGCATCACACCACCCTGGGAGAAGACTGTGGATCTACAGTTGCTGACGTGCATCATACCACCCTGGGAAATGACTATGGATCTACAGAGGCTGACGTGCATCACACCACCCTGGGAAAAGACTGTGGATCTACAGTCGCTGACGTGCATCATACCACCCTGGGAAAAGACTGTGGATCTACAGAGGCTGACGTGCATCACACCACCCTGGGAGAAGACTGTGGATCTACAGTCGCTGACGTGCATCACACCACCCTGGGAGAAGACTGTGGATCTACAGTGGCTGACGTGCACCACACCACCCTGGGAAAAGACTGTGGATCTACAGAGGCTGACGTGCATCACACCACCCTGGGAGAAGACTGTGTATCTTCAGTCGCTGACGTGCATCACACCAACCTGGGAAAAGACTGTGGATCTACAGTGGCTGACGTGCATCATACCACCCTGGGAAAAGACTGTGGATCTACAGTGGCTGACGTGCATCACACCACCCTGGGAGAAGACTGTGGATCTACAGTGGCTGACGTGCATCACACCACCCTGGGAGATGACTGTGGATTTACAGTGTCTGATGTGCATCACACCACCCTGGGAGAAGACTGTGGATCTACAGTTGCTGACGTGCATCATACCACCCTGGGAAAAGACTATGGATCTACAGAGGCTGACGTGCATCACACCACCCTGGGAAAAGACTGTGGATCTACAGTCGCTGACGTGCATCATACCACCCTGGGAAAAGACTGTGGATCTACAGAGGCTGACGTGCATCACACCACCCTGGGAGAAGACTGTAGATCTACAGTCGCTGACGTGCATCACACCACCCTGGGAGAAGACTGTGGATCTACAGTGGCTGACGTGCACCACACCACCCTGGGAAAAGACTGTGGATCTACAGAGGCTGACGTGCATCACACCACCCTGGGAGAAGACTGTGGATCTACAGTGGCTGACGTGCATCACACCACCCTGGGAAAAGACGGTGGATCTACAGTCGCTGACGTGCATCATACCACCCTGGGAAAAGACTGTGGATCTACAGAGGCTGACGTGCATCACACCACCCTGGGAAAAGACTGTGGATCTAAAGTCGCTGACGTGCATCATACCACCCTGGGAAAAGACTGTGGATCTACAGTGGCTGACGTGAATCACACCACCCTGGGAAAAGACTGTGGATCTACAGAGGCTGACGTGCATCACACCACCCTGGGAGAAGACTGTGTATCTTCAGTCGCTGACGTGCATCACACCAACCTGGGAAAAGACTGTGGATCTACAGTGGCTGACGTGCATCATACCACCCTGGGAAAAGACTGTGGATCTACAGAGGCTGACGTGCCTCACACCACCCTGGGAGAAGACTGTGGATCTACAGTGGCTGACGTGCATCACACCACCCTGGGAGATGACTGTGGATCTACAGTGGCTGATGTGCATCACACCACCCTGGGAGAAAACTGTGGATCTACAGTGGCTGACGTGCATCACACCACCCTGGGAAAAGACGGTGGATCTACAGTCGCTGACGTGCATCATACCACCCTGGGAAAAGACTGTGGATCTACAGAGGCTGACGTGCATCACACCACCCTGGGAAAAGACTGTGGATCTACAGTCGCTGACGTGCATCATACCACCCTGGGAAAAGACTGTGGATCTACAGAGGCTGACGTGCATCACACCACCCTGGGAGAAGACTGTGGATCTACAGTCGCTGACGTGCATCACACCACCCGGGAGAAGACTGTGGATCTACAGTGGCTGACGTGCATCACACCAACCTGGGAGAAGACTATGGCTCTACAGTGGCTGACGTGCATCACACCACCCTGGGAGAAGACTGTGGATCTACAGTCGCTGACGTGCATCACACCACCCTGGGAGTAGACTGTGGATCTACAGTGGCTGACGTGCATCACACCACCCTGGGAAAAGACTGTGGATCTACAGTGGCTGACGTGCATCACACCACCCTGGGAAAAGACTGTGGATCTACAGAGGCTGACGTGCATCACACCACCCTGGGAGAAGACTGTGTATCTTCAGTCGCTGACGTGCATCACACCAACCTGGAAAAAGACTGTGGATCTACAGTGGCTGACGTGCATCATACCACCCTGGGAGAAGACTGTGGATCTACAGTCGCTGACGTGCATCACACCACCCTGGGAAAAGACTGTGGATCTACAGTGGCTGACGTGCATCATACCACCCTGGGAAAAGACTATGGATCTACAGTGGCTGACGTGCATCACACCACCCTGGGAAAAGACGGTGGATCTACAGTCGCTGACGTGCATCATACCACCCTGGGAAAAGACTGTGGATCTACAGAGGCTGACGTGCATCACACCACCCTGGGAGAAGACTGTAGATCTACAGTCGCTGACGTGCATCACACCACCCTGGGAGAAGACTGTGGATCTACAGTGGCTGACGTGCACCACACCACCCTGGGAAAAGACTGTGGATCTACAGAGGCTGACGTGCATCACACCACCCTGGGAGAAGACTGTGGATCTACAGTGGCTGACGTGCATCACACCACCCTGGGAAAAGACGGTGGATCTACAGTCGCTGACGTGCATCATACCACCCTGGGAAAAGACTGTGGATCTACAGAGGCTGACGTGCATCACACCACCCTGGGAAAAGACTGTGGATCTAAAGTCGCTGACGTGCATCATACCACCCTGGGAAAAGACTGTGGATCTACAGTGGCTGACGTGAATCACACCACCCTGGGAAAAGACTGTGGATCTACAGAGGCTGACGTGCATCACACCACCCTGGGAGAAGACTGTGTATCTTCAGTCGCTGACGTGCATCACACCAACCTGGGAAAAGACTGTGGATCTACAGTGGCTGACGTGCATCATACCACCCTGGGAAAAGACTGTGGATCTACAGAGGCTGACGTGCCTCACACCACCCTGGGAGAAGACTGTGGATCTACAGTGGCTGACGTGCATCACACCACCCTGGGAGATGACTGTGGATCTACAGTGGCTGATGTGCATCACACCACCCTGGGAGAAAACTGTGGATCTACAGTGGCTGACGTGCATCACACCACCCTGGGAAAAGACGGTGGATCTACAGTCGCTGACGTGCATCATACCACCCTGGGAAAAGACTGTGGATCTACAGAGGCTGACGTGCATCACACCACCCTGGGAAAAGACTGTGGATCTACAGTCGCTGACGTGCATCATACCACCCTGGGAAAAGACTGTGGATCTACAGAGGCTGACGTGCATCACACCACCCTGGGAGAAGACTGTGGATCTACAGTCGCTGACGTGCATCACACCACCCGGGAGAAGACTGTGGATCTACAGTGGCTGACGTGCATCACACCAACCTGGGAGAAGACTATGGCTCTACAGTGGCTGACGTGCATCACACCACCCTGGGAGAAGACTGTGGATCTACAGTCGCTGACGTGCATCACACCACCCTGGGAGTAGACTGTGGATCTACAGTGGCTGACGTGCATCACACCACCCTGGGAAAAGACTCTGGATCTACAGTGGCTGACGTGCATCACACCACCCTGGGAAAAGACTGTGGATCTACAGAGGCTGACGTGCATCACACCACCCTGGGAGAAGACTGTGTATCTTCAGTCGCTGACGTGCATCACACCAACCTGGAAAAAGACTGTGGATCTACAGTGGCTGACGTGCATCATACCACCCTGGGAGAAGACTGTGGATCTACAGTCGCTGACGTGCATCACACCACCCTGGGAAAAGACTGTGGATCTACAGTGGCTGACGTGCATCATACCACCCTGGGAAAAGACTATGGATCTACAGTGGCTGACGTGCATCACACCACCCTGGGAAAAGACGGTGGATCTACAGTCGCTGACGTGCATCATACCACCCTGGGAAAAGACTGTGGATCTACAGAGGCTGACGTGCATCACACCACCCTGGGAAAAGACTGTGGATCTAAAGTCGCTGACGTGCATCATACCACCCTGGGAAAAGACTGTGGATCTACAGTGGCTGACGTGAATCACACCACCCTGGGAAAAGACTGTGGATCTACAGAGGCTGACGTGCATCACACCACCCTGGGAGAAGACTGTGTATCTTCAGTCGCTGACGTGCATCACACCAACCTGGGAAAAGACTGTGGATCTACAGTGGCTGACGTGCATCATACCACCCTGGGAGAAGACTGTGGATCTACAGTCGCTGACGTGCATCACACCACCCTGGGAAAAGACTGTGGATCTACAGTGGCTGACGTGCATCATACCACTATGGGAAAAGACTGTGGATCTACAGAGGCTGACGTGCATCACACCACCCTGGGAAAAGACTGTGGATCTAAAGTCGCTGACGTGCATCATACCACCCTGGGAAAAGACTGTGGATCTACAGTGGCTGACATGAATCACACCACCCTGGGAAAAGACTGTGGATCTACAGAGGCTGACGTGCATCACACCACCCTGGGAGAAGACTGTGTATCTTCTTTCGCTGACGTGCATCACACCAACCTGGGAAAAGACTGTGGATCTACAGTGGCTGACGTGCATCATACCACCCTGGGAGAAGACTGTGGATCTACAGTCGCTGACGTGCATCACACCACCCTGGGAAAAGACTGTGGATCTACAGTGGCTGACGTGCATCATACCACCCTGGGAAAAGACTGTGGATCTACAGTGGCTGACGTGCATCACACCACCCTGGGAGAAGACTGTGGATCTACAGTCGCTGACGTGCATCATACCACCCTGGGAGAAGACTGTGGATCTACAGAGGCTGACGTGCATCATACCACCCTGGGAGAAGACTGTGGATCTACAGTCGCTGACATGCATCACACCACCCTGGGAGAAGACTGTGGATCTACAGTGGCTGACGTGCATCACACCACTCAGGGAAAAGACGGTGGATCTACAGTCGCTGACGTGCATCATACCACCCTGGGAAAAGACTGTGGATCTACAGAGGCTGACGTGCATCACACCACCCTGGGAAAAGACTGTGGATCTACAGTGGCTGACGTGCATCATACCACCCTGGGAAAAGACTATGGATCTACAGAGGCTGACGTGCATCACACCACCCTGGGAGAAGACTGTGGATCTACAGTCGCTGACGTGCATCACACCACACGGGAGAAGACTGTGGATCTACAGTGGCTGACGTGCATCACACCAACCTGGGAGAAGACTATGGCTCTACAGTGGCTGACGTGCATCACACCACCCTGGGAGAAGACTGTGGATCTACAGTCGCTGACGTGCATCACACCACCCTGGGAGAAGACTGTGGATCTACAGTGGCTGACGTGCATCACACCACCCTGGGAAAAGACTGTGGATCTACAGTGGCTGACGTGCATCACACCACCCTGGGAAAAGACTGTGGATCTACAGAGGCTGACGTGCATCACACCACCCTGGGAGAAGACTGTGTATCTTCAGTCGCTGACGTGCATCACACCAACCTGGAAAAAGACTGTGGATCTACAGTGGCTGACGTGCATCATACCACCCTGGGAGAAGATTGTGGATCTACAGTCGCTGACGTGCATCACACCACCCTGGGAAAAGACTGTGGATCTACAGTGGCTGACGTGCATCATACCACCCTGGGAAAAGACTGTGGATCTACAGTGGCTGACGTGCATCACACCACCCTGGGAAGAGACGGTGGATCTACAGTCGCTGACGTGCATCATACCACCCTGGGAAAAGACTGTGGATCTACAGAGGCTGACGTGCATCACACCACCCTGGGAAAAGACTGTGGATCTAAAGTCGCTGACGTGCATCATACCACCCTGGGAAAAGACTGTGGATCTACAGTGGCTGACGTGAATCACACCACCCTGGGAAAAGACTGTGGATCTACAGAGGCTGACGTGCATCACACCACCCTGGGAGAAGACTGTGTATCTTCAGTCGCTGACGTGCATCACACCAACCTGGGAAAAGACTGTGGATCTACAGTGGCTGACGTGCATCATACCAACCTGGGAGAAGACTGTGGATCTACAGTCGCTGACGTGCATCACACCACCCTGGGAAAAGACTGTGGATCTACAGTGGCTGACGTGCATCATACCACCCTGGGAAAAGACTGTGGATCTACAGAGGCTGACGTGCATCACACCACCCTGGGAAAAGACTGTGGATCTAAAGTCGCTGACGTGCATCATACCACCCTGGGAAAAGACTGTGGATCTACAGTGGCTGACGTGAATCACACCACCCTGGGAAAAGACTGTGGATCTACAGAGGCTGACGTGCATCACACCACCCTGGGAGAAGACTGTGTATCTTCAGTCGCTGACGTGCATCACACCAACCTGGGAAAAGACTGTGGATCTACAGTGGCTGACGTGCATCATACCACCCTGGGAGAAGACTGTGGATCTACAGTCGCTGACGTGCATCACACCACCCTGGGAAAAGACTGTGGATCTACAGTGGCTGACGTGCATCATACCACCCTGGGAAAAGACTGTGGATCTACAGAGGCTGACGTGCATCACACCACCCTGGGAGAAGACTGTGGATCTACAGTGGCTGACGTGCATCACACCACCCTGGGAGAAGACTGTGGATCTACAGTCGCTGACGTGCATCATACCACCCTGGGAGAAGACTGTGGATCTACAGAGGCTGACGTGCATCACACCACCCTGGGAGAAGACTGTGGATCTACAGTCGCTGACATGCATCACACCACCCTGGGAGAAGACTGTGGATCTACAGTGGCTGACGTGCATCACACCACCCTGGGAAAAAACTGTGGATCTACAGAGGCTGACGTGCATCACACCACCCTGGGAAAAGACTGTCGATCTACAGTGGCTGACGTGCATCATACCGCCCTGGGAGAAGACTGTGGATTTACAGTGGCTGACGTGCATCACACCACCCTAGGAAAAGACTGTGGATCTACAGTCGCTGACGTGCATCACACCACCCTTGGAAAAGACTGTGGATCTACAGTGGCTGACATGCATCACACCACCCTGGGAGAAGACTGTGGATCTACAGTCGCTGAAGTGCATCATACCACCCTGGGAAAAGACTGTGGATCTACAGAGGCTGACGTGCATCACACCACCCTGGGAGAAGACTGTGTATCTTCAGTCGCTGACGTGCATCACACCAACCTGGGAAAAGACTGTGGATCTACAGTGGCTGACGTGCATCATACCACCCTGGGAGAAGACTGTGGATCTACAGTCGCTGATGTGCATCATACCACCCTGGGAAAAGACTGTGGATCTACAGAGGCTGACGTGCATCACACCACCGTGGGAGAAGACTGTGGATCTACATTCGCTGACGTGCATCACACCACCCTGGGAGAAGACTGTGGATCTACAGTGGCTGACGTGCATCACACCAACCTGGGAGAAGACTATGGCTCTACAGTGGCTGACGTGCATCACACCACCCTGGGAGAAGACTGTGGATCTACAGTCGCTGACGTGCATCACACCACCCTGGGAGAAGACTGTGGATCTACAGTGGCTGACGTGCATCACACCACCCTGGGAAAAGACTGGATCTACAGTTGCTGACGTGCATCATACCACCCTGGGAAAAGACTATGGATCTACAGAGGCTGACGTGCATCACACCACCCTGGGAAAAGACTGTGGATCTACAGTCGCTGACGTGCATCATACCACCCTGGGAAAAGACTGTGGATCTACAGAGGCTGACGTGCATCACACCACCCTGGGAGAAGACTGTGGATCTACAGTGGCTGACGTGCATCACACCACCCTGGGAAAAGACTGTGGATCTACAGAGGCTGACGTGCATCACACCACCCTGGGAGAAGACTGTGTATCTTCAGTCGCTGACGTGCATCACACCAACCTGGGAAAAGACTGTGGATCTACAGTGGCTGACGTGCATCATACCACCCTGGGAGAAGACTGTGGATCTACAGTCACTGACGTGCATCACACCACCCTGGGAAAAGACTGTGGATCTACAGTCACTGACGTGCATCATGCCACCCTGGGAAAAGACTGTGGATCTACAGAGGCTGACGTGCATCACACCACCCTGGGAGAAGACTGTGGATCTACAGTCGCTGACGTGCATCATACCACCCTGGGAGAAGACTGTGGATCTACAGAGGCTGACGTGCATCACACCACCCTGGGAGAAGACTGTGGATCTACAGTCGCTGACATGCATCACACCACCCTGGGAGAAGACTGTGGATCTACAGTGGCTGACGTGCATCACACCACCCTGGGAAAAGACTGTGGATCTACAGAGGCTGACGTGCATCACACCACCCTGGGAAAAGACTGTGGATCTACAGTGGCTGACGTGCATCATACCGTCCTGGGAGAAGACTGTGGATTTACAGTCGCTGACGTGCATCACACCACCCTAGGAAAAGACTGTGGATCTACAGTCGCTGACGTGCATCACACCACCCTTGGAAAAGACTGTGGATCTACAGTGGCTGACATGCATCACACCACCCTGGGAGAAGACTGTGGATCTACAGTCGCTGAAGTGCATCATACCACCCTGGGAAAAGACTGTGGATCTACAGAGGCTGACGTGCATCACACCACCCTGGGAGAAGACTGTGGATCTACAGTCGCTGACATGCATCATACCACCCTGGGAGAAGACTGAGGATCTACAGAGGCTGACGTGCATCACACCACCCTGGGAGAAGACTGTGGATCTACAGTCGCTGACATGCATCACACCACCCTGTGAGAAGAGTGTGGATCTACAGTGGCTGACGTGCATCACACCACACTGGGAAAAGACTGTGGATCTACAGAGGCTGATGTGCATCACACCACCCTGGGAAAAGACTGTGGATCTACAGTGGCTGACGTGCATCATACCTTCCTGGGAGAAGACTGTGGATTTACAGTCGCTGACGTGCATCACACCACCCTAGGAAAAGACTGTGGATCTACAGTCGCTGACGTGCATCACACCACCCTGGGAAAAGACTGTGGATCTACAGTGGCTGACATGCATCACACCACCCTGGGAGAAGACTGTGGATCTACAGTCGCTGAAGTGCATCATACCACCCTGGGAAAAGACTGTGGATCTACAGAGGCTGACGTGCATCACACCACCCTGGGAGAAGACTGCTGATCTACAGTCGCTGACATGCATCACACCACCCTGGGAGAAGACTGTGGATCTACAGTGGCTGACGTGCATCACACCACCCTGGGAAAAGACTGTGGATCTACAGAGGCTGACGTGCATCACACCACCCTGGGAAAAGACTGTGGATCTACAGTGGCTGACGTGCATCATACCGTCCTGGGAGAAGACTGTGGATCTACAGTCGCTGACGTGCATCACACCACCCTGGGAGAAGACTGTGGATCTACAGTGGCTGACGTGCATCACACCACCCTGGGAAAAGACTGCGGATCTACAGTTGCTGACGTGCATCACACCACCCTGGGAGAAGACTGTGTATCTTCAGTCGCTGACGTGCATCACACCAACCTGGGAAAAGACTGTGGATCTACAGTGGCTGACGTGCATCATACCACCCTGGGAGAAGACTGTGGATCTACAGTCGCTGACGTGCATCATACCACCCTGGGAAAAGACTGTGGATCTACAGAGGCTGACGTGCATCACACCACCGTGGGAGAAGACTGTGGATCTACATTCGCTGACGTGCATCACACCACCCTGGGAGAAGACTGTGGATCTACAGTGGCTGACGTGCATCACACCAACCTGGGAGAAGACTATGGCTCTACAGTGGCTGACGTGCATCACACCACCCTGGGAGAAGACTGTGGATCTACAGTCGCTGACGTGCATCACACCACCCTGGGAGAAGACTGTGGATCTACAGTGGCTGACGTGCATCACACCACCCTGGGAAAAGACTGTGGATCTACAGTTGCTGACGTGCATCATACCACCCTGGGAAAAGACTATGGATCTACAGAGGCTGACGTGCATCATACCACCCTGGGAAAAGACTGTGGATCTACAGAGGCTGACGTGCATCACACCACCCTGGGAGAAGACTGTGGATCTACAGTGGCTGACGTGCATCACACCACCCTGGGAAAAGACTGTGGATCTACAGAGGCTGACGTGCATCACACCACCCTGGGAGAAGACTGTGTATCTTCAGTCGCTGACGTGCATCACACCAACCTGGGAAAAGACTGTGGATCTACAGTGGCTGACGTGCATCATACCGTCCTGGGAGAAGACTGTGGATTTACAGTCGCTGACGTGCATCACACCACCCTAGGAAAAGACTGTGGATCTACAGTCGCTGACGTGCATCACACCACCCTTGGAAAAGACTGTGGATCTACATTGGCTGACATGCATCACACCACCCTGGGAGAAGACTGTGGATCTACAGTCGCTGAAGTGCATCATACCACCCTGGGAAAAGACTGTGGATCTACAGAGGCTGACGTGCATCACACCACCCTGGGAGAAGACTGTGGATCTACAGTCGCTGACATGCATCATACCACCCTGGGAGAAGACTGTGGATCTACAGAGGCTGACGTGCATCACACCACCCTGGGAGAAGACTGTGGATCTACAGTCGCTGACATGCATCACACCACCCTGGGAGAAGACTGTGGATCTACAGTGGCTGACGTGCATCACACCACACTGGGAAAAGACTGTGGATCTACAGATGCTTATGTGCATCACACCACCCTGGGAAAAGACTGTGGATCTACAGTGGCTGACGTGCATCATACCTTCCTGGGAGAAGACTGTGGATTTACAGTCGCTGACGTGCATCACACCACCCTAGGAAAAGACTGTGGATCTACAGTGGCTGACGTGCATCACACCACCCTGGGAAAAGACTGCGGGTCTACAGTTGCTGACGTGCATCATACCAGCCTGGGAAAAGACTATGGATCTACAAAGGCTGACGTGCATCACACCACCCTGGGAAAAGACTGTGGATCTACAGTCGCTGACGTGCATCATACCACCCTGGGAAAAGACTGTGGATCTACAGAGGCTGACGTGCATCACACCACCCTGGGAGACGACTGTGGATCTACAGTCGCTGACGTGCATCACACCACCCTGGGAGAAGACTGTGGATCTACAGTGGCTGACGTGCATCACACAACCCTGGGAAAAGACTGTGGATCTACAGAGGCTGACGTGCATCACACCACCCTGGGAGAAGACTGTGTATCTTCAGTCGCTGACGTGCATCACACCAACCTGGGAAAAGACTGTGGATCTACAGTGGCTGACGTGCATCATACCACCCTGGGAGAAGACTGTGGATCTACAGTCGCTGACGTGCATCACACCACCCTGGGAAAAGACTGTGGATCTACAGTTGCTGACGTGCATCATACAACCCTGGGAAAAGACTGTGGATCTACAGAGGCTGACGTGCATCACACCACCCTGGGAAAAGACTGTGGATCTACAGTCGCTGACGTGCATCATACCACCCTGGGAAAAGACTGTGGATCTACAGAGGCTGACGTGCATCACACCACCCTGGGAGAAGACTGTGGATCTACAGTCGCTGACGTGCATCATACCACCCTGGGAGAAGACTGTGGATCTACAGTCGCTGACGTGCATCACACCACCCTGGGAAAAGACTGTGGATCTACAGAGGCTGACGTGCATCACACCACCCTGGGAGAAGTCTGTGTATCTTCAGTCGCTGACGTGCATCACACCAACCTGGGAAAAGACTGAGGATCTACAGTGGCTGACGTGCATCATACCACCCTGGGAGAAAACTGTGGATCTACAGTCGCTGACGTGCATCACACCACCCTAGGAAAAGACTGTGGATCTACAGTGGCTGACGTGCATCACACCACCCTGGGAAAAGACTGTGGATCTACAGTGGCTGACGTGCATCATACCACCCTGGGAAAAGACTGTGGATCTACAGAGGCTGACGTGCATCACACCACCCTGGGAGAAGACTGTGGATCTACAGTGGCTGACGTGCATCACACCACCCTGGGAGATGACTGTGGATCTACAGTGGCTGATGTGCATCACACCACCCTGGGAGAAGACTGTGGATCTACAGTGGCTGACGTGCATCACACCACCCTGGGAAAAGACTGTGGATCTACAGTCGCTGACGTGCATCATACCACCCTGGGAGAAGACTGTGGATCTACAGTCGCTGACGTGCATCACACCACCCTGGGAAAAGACTGTGGATCTACAGAGGCTGACGTGCATCACACCACCCTGGGAGAAGTCTGTGTATCTTCAGTCGCTGACGTGCATCACACCAACCTGGGAAAAGACTGAGGATCTACAGTGGCTGACGTGCATCATACCACCCTGGGAGAAAACTGTGGATCTACAGTCGCTGACGTGCATCACACCACCCTAGGAAAAGACTGTGGATCTACAGTGGCTGACGTGCATCACACCACCCTGGGAAAAGACTGTGGATCTACAGTGGCTGACGTGCATCATACCACCCTGGGAAAAGACTGTGGATCTACAGAGGCTGACGTGCATCACACCACCCTGGGAAAAGACTGTGGATCTACAGTCGCTGACGTGCATCATACCACCCTGGGAAAAGACTGTGGATCTACAGAGGCTGACGTGCATCACACCACCCTGGGAGAAGACTGTGGATCTACAGTCGCTGACGTGCATCATACCACCCTGGGAGAAGACTGTGGATCTACAGTCGCTGACGTGCATCACACCACCCTGGGAAAAGACTGTGGATCTACAGAGGCTGACGTGCATCACACCACTCTGGGAGAAGTCTGTGTATCTTCAGTCGCTGACGTGCATCACACCAACCTGGGAAAAGACTGAGGATCTACAGTGGCTGACGTGCATCATACCACCCTGGGAGAAGACTGTGGATCTACAGTCGCTGACGTGCTTCACACCACCCTAGGAAAAGACTGTGGATCTACAGTGGCTGACGTGCATCACACCACCCTGGGAAAAGACTGTGGATCTACAGTGGCTGACGTGCATCATACCACCCTGGGAAAAGTCTGTGGATCTACAGAGGCTGACGTGCATCACACCACCCTGGGAGAAGACTGTGGATCTACAGTGGCTGACGTGCATCACACCACCCTGGGAGATGACTGTGGATCTACAGTGGCTGATGTGCATCACACCACCCTGGGAGAAGACTGTGGATCTACAGTGGCTGACGTGCATCACACCACCCTGGGAAAAGACTGTGGATCTACAGTCGCTGACGTGCATCATACCACCCTGGGAGAAGACTGTGGATCTACAGTCGCTGATGTGCATCACACCAACCTGGGAAAAGACTGAGGATCTACAGTGGCTGACGTGCATCATACCACCCTGGGAGAAAACTGTGGATCTACAGTCGCTGACGTGCATCACACCACCCTAGGAAAAGACTGTGGATCTACAGTGGCTGACGTGCATCACACCACCCTGGGAAAAGACTGTGGATCTACAGTGGCTGACGTGCATCATACCACCCTGGGAAAAGACTGTGGATCTACAGAGGCTGACGTGCATCACACCACCCTGGGAAAAGACTGTGGATCTACAGTCGCTGACGTGCATCATACCACCCTGGGAAAAGACTGTGGATCTACAGAGGCTGACGTGCATCACACCACCCTGGGAGAAGACTGTGGATCTACAGTCGCTGACGTGCATCATACCACCCTGGGAGAAGACTGTGGATCTACAGTCGCTGACGTGCATCACACCACCCTGGGAAAAGACTGTGGATCTACAGAGGCTGACGTGCATCACACCACTCTGGGAGAAGTCTGTGTATCTTCAGTCGCTGACGTGCATCACACCAACCTGGGAAAAGACTGAGGATCTACAGTGGCTGACGTGCATCATACCACCCTGGGAGAAGACTGTGGATCTACAGTCGCTGACGTGCTTCACACCACCCTAGGAAAAGACTGTGGATCTACAGTGGCTGACGTGCATCACACCACCCTGGGAAAAGACTGTGGATCTACAGTGGCTGACGTGCATCATACCACCCTGGGAAAAGTCTGTGGATCTACAGAGGCTGACGTGCATCACACCACCCTGGGAGAAGACTGTGGATCTACAGTGGCTGACGTGCATCACACCACCCTGGGAGATGACTGTGGATCTACAGTGGCTGATGTGCATCACACCACCCTGGGAGAAGACTGTGGATCTACAGTGGCTGACGTGCATCACACCACCCTGGGAAAAGACTGTGGATCTACAGTCGCTGACGTGCATCATACCACCCTGGGAGAAGACTGTGGATCTACAGTCGCTGATGTGCATCACACCACCCTGGGAAAAGACTGTGGATCTACAGAGGCTGACGTGCATCACACCACCCTGGGAGAAGTCTGTGTATCTTCAGTCGCTGACGTGCATCACACCAACCTGGGAAAAGACTGAGGATCTACAGTGGCTGACGTGCATCATACCACCCTATGAGAAAACTGTGGATCTACAGTCGCTGACGTGCATCACACTACCCTAGGAAAAGACTGTGGATCTACAGTGGCTGACGTGCATCACACCACCCTGGGAAAAGACTGTGGATCTACAGTGGCTGACGTGCATCATACCACCCTGGGAAAAGACTGTGGATCTACAGAGGCTGACGTGCATCACACCACCCTGGGAGAAGACTGTGGATCTACAGTCGCTGACATGCATCATACCACCCTGGGAGAAGACTGTGGATCTACAGAGGCTGACGTGCATCACACCACCCTGGGAGAAGACTGTGGATCTACAGTGGCTGACGTGCATCACACCACCCTGGGAGATGACTGTGGATCTACAGTGGCTGATGTGCATCACACCACCCTGGGAGAAGACTGTGGATCTACAGTGGCTGACGTGCATCACACCACTCTGGGAGAAGTCTGTGTATCTTCAGTCGCTGACGTGCATCACACCAACCTGGGAAAAGACTGAGGATCTACAGTGGCTGACGTGCATCATACCACCCTGGGAGAAGACTGTGGATCTACAGTCGCTGACGTGCTTCACACCACCCTAGGAAAAGACTGTGGATCTACAGTGGCTGACGTGCATCACACCACCCTGGGAAAAGACTGTGGATCTACAGTGGCTGACGTGCATCATACCACCCTGGGAAAAGTCTGTGGATCTACAGAGGCTGACGTGCATCACACCACCCTGGGAGAAGACTGTGGATCTACAGTGGCTGACGTGCATCACACCACCCTGGGAGATGACTGTGGATCTACAGTGGCTGATGTGCATCACACCACCCTGGGAGAAGACTGTGGATCTACAGTGGCTGACGTGCATCACACCACCCTGGGAAAAGACTGTGGATCTACAGTCGCTGACGTGCATCATACCACCCTGGGAGAAGACTGTGGATCTACAGTCGCTGATGTGCATCACACCACCCTGGGAAAAGACTGTGGATCTACAGAGGCTGACGTGCATCACACCACCCTGGGAGAAGTCTGTGTATCTTCAGTCGCTGACGTGCATCACACCAACCTGGGAAAAGACTGAGGATCTACAGTGGCTGACGTGCATCATACCACCCTATGAGAAAACTGTGGATCTACAGTCGCTGACGTGCATCACACTACCCTAGGAAAAGACTGTGGATCTACAGTGGCTGACGTGCATCACACCACCCTGGGAAAAGACTGTGGATCTACAGTGGCTGACGTGCATCATACCACCCTGGGAAAAGACTGTGGATCTACAGAGGCTGACGTGCATCACACCACCCTGGGAGAAGACTGTGGATCTACAGTCGCTGACATGCATCATACCACCCTGGGAGAAGACTGTGGATCTACAGAGGCTGACGTGCATCACACCACCCTGGGAGAAGACTGTGGATCTACAGTGGCTGACGTGCATCACACCACCCTGGGAGATGACTGTGGATCTACAGTGGCTGATGTGCATCACACCACCCTGGGAGAAGACTGTGGATCTACAGTGGCTGACGTGCATCACACCACCCTGGGAAAAGACTGTGGATCTACAGTCGCTGACGTGCATCATACCACCCTGGGAAAAGACTGTGGATCTACAGAGGCTGACGTGCATCACACCACCCTGGGAAAAGACTGTGGATCTACAGTCGCTGACGTGCATCATACCACCCTGGGAAAAGACTGTGGATCTACAGAGGCTGACGTGCATCACACCACCCTGGGAGAAGACTGTGGATCTACAGTCGCTGACGTGCATCACACCACCCTGGGAGAAGACTGTGGATCTACAGTGGCTGACGTGCATCACACCAACCTGGGAGAAGACTATGGCTCTACAGTGGCTGAGGTGCATCACACCACCCTGGGAGAAGACTGTGGATCTACAGTCGCTGACGTGCATCACACCACCCTGGGAGAAGACTGTGGATCTACAGTTGCTGACGTGCATCACACCACCCTGGGAAAAGACTGTGGATCTACAGTTGCTGACGTGCATCATACCACCCTGGGAAAAGACTATGGATCTACAGAGGCTGACGTGCATCACACCACCCTGGGAAAAGACTGTGGATCTACAGTCGCTGACGTGCATCATACCACCCTGGGAAAAGACTATGGATCTACAGAGGCTGACGTGCATCACACCACCCTGGGAGAAGACTGTGGATCTACAGTCGCTGACGTGCATCATACAACCCTGGGAAAAGACTGTGGATCTACAGAGGCTGACATGCATCACACCACCCTGGGAAAAGACTGTGGATCTACAGAGGCTGACGTCTATCACACCACCCTGGGAGAAGACTGTGGATCTACAGTCGCTGACGTGCATCATACCACCCTGGGAGAAGACTGTGGATCTACAGTCGCTGACGTGCATCACACCACCCTGGGAAAAGACTGTGGATCTACAGAGGCTGACGTGCATCACACCACCCTGGGAGAAGTCTGTGTATCTTCAGTCGCTGACGTGCATCACACCAACCTGGGAAAAGACTGAGGATCTACAGTGGCTGACGTGCATCATACCACCCTGGGACAAAACTGTGGATCTACTGTCGCTGACGTGCATCACACCACCCTAGGAAAAGACTGTGGATCTACAGTGGCTGACGTGCATCACACCACCCTGGGAAAAGACTGTGGATCTACAGTGGCTGACGTGCATCATACCACCCTGGGAAAAGACTGTGGATCTACAGAGGCTGACATGCATCACACCACCTTGGGAGAAGACTGTGGATCTACAGTGGCTGACGTGCATCACACCACCCTGGGAGATGACTGTGGATCTACAGTGGCTGATGTGCATCACACCACCCTGGGAGAAGACTGTGGCTCTACAGTGGCTGACGTGCATCACACCACCCTGGGAAAAGACTGTGGATCTACAGTCGCTGACGTGCATCATACCACCCTGGGAAAAGACTGTGGATCTACAGAGGCTGACGTGCATCACACCACCCTGGGAAAAGACTGTGGATCTACAGTCGCTGACGTGCATCATACCACCCTGGGAAAAGACTGTGGATCTACAGAGGCTGACGTGCATCACACCACCCTGGGAGAAGACTGTGGATCTACAGTCGCTGACGTGCATCACACCACCCTGGGAGAAGACTGTGGATCTACAGTGGCTGACGTGCATCACACCAACCTGGGAGAAGACTATGGCTCTACAGTGGCTGAGGTGCATCACACCACCCTGGGAGAAGACTGTGGATCTACAGTCGCTGACGTGCATCACACCACCCTGGGAGAAGACTGTGGATCTACAGTTGCTGATGTGCATCACACCACCCTGGGAAAAGACTGTGGATCTACAGTTGCTGACGTGCATCATACCACCCTGGGAAAAGACTATGGATCTACAGAGGCTGACGTGCATCACACCACCCTGGGAAAAGACTGTGGATCTACAGTCGCTGACGTGCATCATACCACCCTGGGAAAAGACTATGGATCTACAGAGGCTGACGTGCATCACACCACCCTGGGAGAAGACTGTGGATCTACAGTCGCTGACGTGCATCATACAACCCTGGGAAAAGACTGTGGATCTACAGAGGCTGACATGCATCACACCACCCTGGGAAAAGACTGTGGATCTACAGAGGCTGACGTCTATCACACCACCCTGGGAGAAGACTGTGGATCTACAGTCGCTGACGTGCATCATACCACCCTGGGAGAAGACTGTGGATCTACAGTCGCTGACGTGCATCACACCACCCTGGGAAAAGACTGTGGATCTACAGAGGCTGACGTGCATCACACCACCCTGGGAGAAGTCTGTGTATCTTCAGTCGCTGACGTGCATCACACCAACCTGGGAAAAGACTGAGGATCTACAGTGGCTGACGTGCATCATACCACCCTGGGACAAAACTGTGGATCTACTGTCGCTGACGTGCATCACACCACCCTAGGAAAAGACTGTGGATCTACAGTGGCTGACGTGCATCACACCACCCTGGGAAAAGACTGTGGATCTACAGTGGCTGACGTGCATCATACCACCCTGGGAAAAGACTGTGGATCTACAGAGGCTGACATGCATCACACCACCTTGGGAGAAGACTGTGGATCTACAGTGGCTGACGTGCATCACACCACCCTGGGAGATGACTGTGGATCTACAGTGGCTGATGTGCATCACACCACCCTGGGAGAAGACTGTGGCTCTACAGTGGCTGACGTGCATCACACCACCCTGGGAAAAGACTGTGGATCTACAGTCGCTGACGTGCATCATACCACCCTGGGAAAAGACTGTGGATCTACAGAGGCTGACGTGCATCACACCACCCTGGGAAAAGACTGTGGATCTACAGTCGCTGACGTGCATCATACCACCCTGGGAAAAGACTGTGGATCTACAGAGGCTGACGTGCATCACACCACCCTGGGAGAAGACTGTGGATCTACAGTCGCTGACGTGCATCATACCACCCTGGGAGAAGACTGTGGATCTACAGTCGCTGACGTGCATCACACCACCCTGGGAAAAGACTGTGGATCTACAGAGGCTGACGTGCATCACACCACTCTGGGAGAAGTCTGTGTATCTTCAGTCGCTGACGTGCATCACACCAACCTGGGAAAAGACTGAGGATCTACAGTGGCTGACGTGCATCATACCACCCTGGGAGAAGACTGTGGATCTACAGTCGCTGACGTGCTTCACACCACCCTAGGAAAAGACTGTGGATCTACAGTGGCTGACGTGCATCACACCACCCTGGGAAAAGACTGTGGATCTACAGTGGCTGACGTGCATCATACCACCCTGGGAAAAGTCTGTGGATCTACAGAGGCTGACGTGCATCACACCACCCTGGGAGAAGACTGTGGATCTACAGTGGCTGACGTGCATCACACCACCCTGGGAGATGACTGTGGATCTACAGTGGCTGATGTGCATCACACCACCCTGGGAGAAGACTGTGGATCTACAGTGGCTGACGTGCATCACACCACCCTGGGAAAAGACTGTGGATCTACAGTCGCTGACGTGCATCATACCACCCTGGGAGAAGACTGTGGATCTACAGTCGCTGACGTGCATCACACCACCCTGGGAAAAGACTGTGGATCTACAGAGGCTGACGTGCATCACACCACCCTGGGAGAAGTCTGTGTATCTTCAGTCGCTGACGTGCATCACACCAACCTGGGAAAAGACTGAGGATCTACAGTGGCTGACGTGCATCATACCACCCTGGGAGAAAACTGTGGATCTACAGTCGCTGACGTGCATCACACCACCCTAGGAAAAGACTGTGGATCTACAGTGGCTGACGTGCATCACACCACCCTGGGAAAAGACTGTGGATCTACAGTGGCTGACGTGCATCATACCACCCTGGGAAAAGACTGTGGATCTACAGAGGCTGACGTGCATCACACCACCCTGGGAGAAGACTGTGGATCTACAGTCGCTGACATGCATCATACCACCCTGGTAGAAGACTGTGGATCTACAGAGGCTGACGTGCATCACACCACCCTGGGAGAAGACTGTGGATCTACAGTGGCTGATGTGCATCACACCACCCTGGGAGATGACTGTGGATCTACAGTGGCTGATGTGCATCACACCACCCTGGGAGAAGACTGTGGATCTACAGTCGCTGACGTGCATCACACCACCCTGGGAAAAGACTGTGGATCTACAGAGGCTGACGTGCATCACACCACTCTGGGAGAAGTCTGTGTATCTTCAGTCGCTGATGTGCATCACACCAACCTGGGAAAAGACTGAGGATCTACAGTGGCTGACGTGCATCATACCACCCTGGGAGAAGACTGTGGATCTACAGTCGCTGACGTGCTTCACACCACCCTAGGAAGAGACTGTGGATCTACAGTGGCTGACGTGCATCACACCACCCTGGGAAAAGACTGTGGATCTACAGTGGCTGACGTGCATCATACCACCCTGGGAAAAGTCTGTGGATCTACAGAGGCTGACGTGCATCACACCACCCTGGGAGAAGACTGTGGATCTACAGTGGCTGACGTGCATCACACCACCCTGGGAGATGACTGTGGATCTACAGTGGCTGATGTGCATCACACCACCCTGGGAGAAGACTGTGGATCTACAGTGGCTGACGTGCATCACACCACCCTGGGAAAAGACTGTGGATCTACAGTCGCTGACGTGCATCATACCACCCTGGGAGAAGACTGTGGATCTACAGTCGCTGACGTGCATCACACCACCCTGGGAAAAGACTGTGGATCTACAGAGGCTGACGTGCATCACACCACCCTGGGAGAAGTCTGTGTATCTTCAGTCGCTGACGTGCATCACACCAACCTGGGAAAAGACTGAGGATCTACAGCGGCTGACGTGCATCATACCACCCTGGGAGAAAACTGTGGATCTACAGTCGCTGACGTGCATCACACCACCCTAGGAAAAGACTGTGGATCTACAGTGGCTGACGTGCATCACACCACCCTGGGAAAAGACTGTGGATCTACAGTGGCTGACGTGCATCATACCACCCTGGGAAAAGACTGTGGATCTACAGAGGCTGACGTGCATCACACCACCCTGGGAGAAGACTGTGGATCTACAGTGGCTGACGTGCATCACACCACCCTGGGAGATGACTGTGGATCTACAGTGGCTGATGTGCATCACACCACCCTGGGAGAAGACTATGGCTCTACAGTGGCTGAGGTGCATCACACCACCCTGGGAGCAGACTGTGGATCTACAGTCGCTGACGTGCATCACACCACCCTGGGAGAAGACTGTGGATCTACAGTTGCTGACGTGCATCACACCACCCTGGGAAAAGACTGTGGATCTACAGTTGCTGACGTGCATCATACCACCCTGGGAAAAGACTATGGATCTACAGAGGCTGACGTGCATCACACCACCCTGGGAAAAGACTGTGGATCTACAGTCGCTGACGTGCATCATACCACCCTGGGAAAAGACTATGGATCTACAGAGGCTGACGTGCATCATACCACCCTGGGAAAAGACTGTGGATCTACAGAGGCTGACGTGCATCACACCACCCTGGGAAAAGACTGTGGATCTACAGTCGCTGACGTGCATCATACCACCCTGGGAAAAGACTGTGGATCTACAGAGGCTGACGTGCATCACACCACCCTGGGAGAAGACTGTGGATCTACAGTCGCTGACGTGCATCATACCACCCTTGGAGAAGACTGTGGATCTACAGTCGCTGACGTGCATCACACCACCCTGGGAAAAGACTGTGGATCTACAGAGGCTGACGTGCATCACACCACCCTGGGAGAAGTCTGTGTATCTTCAGTCGCTGACGTGCATCACACCAACCTGGGAAAAGACTGAGGATCTACAGTGGCTGACGTGCATCATACCACCCTGGGAGAAGACTGTGGATCTACAGTCGCTGACGTGCTTCACACCACCCTAGGAAAAGACTGTGGATCTACAGTGGCTGACGTGCATCACACCACCCTGGGAAAAGACTGTGGATCTACAGTGGCTGACGTGCATCATACCACCCTGGGAAAAGTCTGTGGATCTACAGAGGCTGACGTGCATCACACCACCCTGGGAGAAGACTGTGGATCTACAGTGGCTGACGTGCATCACACCACCCTGGGAGATGACTGTGGATCTACAGTGGCTGATGTGCATCACACCACCCTGGGAGAAGACTGTGGATCTACAGTGGCTGACGTGCATCACACCACCCTGGGAAAAGACTGTGGATCTACAGTCGCTTACGTGCATCATACCACCCTGGGAAAAAGACTGTGGATCTACAGAGGCTGACGTGCATCACACCATCCTGGGAGAAGACTGTGGATCTACAGTCGCTGACGTGCATCATACCACCCTGGGAAAAGACTGTGGATCAACAGAGGCTGACGTGCATCACACCACCCTGGGAGAAAACTGTGGATCTACAGTCGCTGACGTGCATCACACCACCCTGGGAGAAGACTGTGGATCTACAGTGGCTGACGTGCATCAAACCAACCTGGGAGAAGACTATGGCTCTACAGTGGCTGACGTGCATCACACCACCCTGGGAGAAGACTGTGGATCTACAGTCGCTGACGTGCATCACACCACCCTGGGAGAAGACTGTGGATCTACAGTGGCTGACGTGCATCACACCACCCTGGGAAAAGACTGTGGATCTACAGTTGCTGACGTGCATCATACCACCCTGGGAAAAGACTATGGATCTACAGAGGCTGACGTGCATCACACCACCCTGGGAAAAGACTGTGGATCTACAGTCGCTGACGTGCATCATACCACCCTGGGAAAAGACTGTGGATCTACAGAGGCTGACGTGCATCACACCACCCTGGGAGAAGACTGTGGATCTACAGTCGCTGACATGCATCACACCACCCTGGGAGAAGACTGTGGATCTACAGTGGCTGACGTGCATCACACCAACCTGGGAGACAGGCTGAGGCATCACACCACCCTGGGAAAGCTGGATCTACAGTGGCTGACGTGCATCACACCAACCTGGGAAAAGACTGTGGATCTACAGTGGCTGACGTGCATCATACCACCCTGGGAGAAGACTGTGGATCTACAGTCGCTGACGTGCATCACACCACCCTAGGAAAAGACTGTGGATCTACAATGGCTGACGTGCATCACACCACCCTGGGAAAAGACTGTGGATCTACAGTGGCTGACGTGCATCACACCACCCTGGGAAAAGACTGTGGATCTACAGAGGCTGACGTGCATCACACCACCCTGGGAGAAGACTGTGGATCTACAGTGGCTGACGTGCATCACACCACCCTGGGAAAAGACTGTGGATCTACAGTTGCTGACGTGCATCACACCACCCTGGGAAAAGACTGTGGATCTACAGTGGCTGACGTGCATCACACCACCCTGGGAGAAGACTGTGGATCTACAGTCGCTGACGTGCATCACACCACCCTGGGAAAAGACTGTGGATCTACAGTGGCTGACGTGCATCATACCACCCTGGGAGAAGACTGTGGATCTACAGTCGCTGACGTGCATCACACCACCCTGGGAAAAGACTGTGGATCTACAGTGGCTGACGTGCATCACACCACCCTAGGAAAAGACTGTGGATCTACAGTCTTTGAGCTGCATCACACCCTGGGAAAAGTGTCAAAGGAGGAAATGAGAATACCAGATCCAATTTCCTTGTTTGAATCCCTGAATAAAGTGACCAAGGACCAAGAGAATTCCTCTATTCCCAAACGTAGTGCTCTGAAATTAGGGACAAAACATTCTGCCAGAGCTCATGATTGATCAGTCTGGAGTGTTTTGTCAAAATTCTGCCATCCTTACATCCACTCCCCCCAGGCACTTCCTATAATCAAAGGCCCAGTGCCCACCCATGGCTAATTACATATTAAAATAAACTTCAGCAAGGCCTGATTTAAAGCAGCCTCCCTTGGACCTGAGCAACACAAAGGATGACTCCCAGACGGCACCCTATTCCATATATAGTGCACTACTTTTGACCAAGACCCAATAGGGGGAATAGAGTGCCATCTGGGACACAGCCATAGAGATAGATAAAGAGAGAGATCCAGATCAATATTGAAGGGGCCACTATTGTTTGCTAAAATGCCAGAGAGGGTGAGATAAATCAGATAGCTGAGGGAAGAGAAGAGACCCGCGATCTTGTTCTCACGGCTCCCCGGGCCACTGCACTCAGAACAGACACACCTGGCCTAACAAAGCCCAGGATTAGTGGGAGGGACAGATACACACATGCAAACACAGATGCATGCGCACCCACTCACATGCTCACACAGACGCGCACACACAACCAATGTTAGACACGCTTTTGAACCGGATGCATTTCACTAACGTTATTGTATATACTATGGTACACATACAAAACCGGAGGGCAAAGCAGCACATTTACATGTATGTGTATCTGCAGCTGCAGGCTCATTCTCTAAGGTTAAACAGGGTGGACAGAGATGCAGGCATTGTCAGAACACTGAGGAAGTACACTGAAGGTTTATACGTGCTGAGCCACTCTTGTTACTCTTCTGTTAAGATGCAGTAGACTGTTATATTTATTTATTTTTATTTTATTTCACCTTTATTTAACCAGGTAGGCTAGTTGAGAACAAGTTCTCATTTACAACTGCGACCTGGCCAAGATAAAGCAAAGCAGTGTGACACAGACAACACAGAGTTACACATGGAGTAAACAATAAACAAGCCAATAACACAATAAACATAGATCACTGCCAGACTGTAAAGTCAACAGTACCTCAACGTGCCAGTTTGTAGAATGTGCCTTCAAAGCACCTGTAACCATACAGGAAAAGCCCACTTTCTCTCTCAGCCTTTGGGTTTGCAGATGGCTCTTCAGGATGCGTCAGTGTGCCAGACCACACCGCATTACAGTACCTAAAGAGGGCTGAAGGAGTGCCCGCTTCCAAACTTCACAGAATAGGATAAAAAAGGGGATATGTAACTGAGAGATGACTGAATTGGGGGTGGTGAGAGACGGGAAATAATCAGTTTTGGGGGAAAGCGAGACGTGTGAGACTAACCGAATAATCACACAGAGGGGCTGAAGTCCAAACTTACAGGGTTACAGCTTTCTCTGAATAAACTCACTTTTTCACTCCTCCCCTCCTCCCCTTCTCCCCTCCTCCTCCCCTTCTCCCCTCCTCCTCTCTCCTTCTCCCCTCCTCCCCTTCTCCCCTCCTCCTCCCCTTCTCCTCTCTCCTTCTCCCCTTCTCCCCTCCTCCTCCCCTTCTCCCCTCCTCCTCTCTCATTCTCCCCTCCTCCCCTCCTCCCCTCCTCCTCCCCTTCTCCCCTCCTCCTCACTCCTACTCCTCTCTCCCCTCCTCTCCTCCTCCCCTTCTCCCCTCCTCCTCACTCCTCCTTTCCTCCCCCCCTCCTCCCCCCCTCCTCCTCCCTCCTTTTCGACCCAGTTCTTAATCATCTGTTGTTGGATTCCTCCTTAAATCATTCTGTCACTTCTCACACTCAGCGCCTGTGGAGCGTGAGCCGAGCCTGAGCTGGTTTCAATTTAAGTCCCGGTAGAAGTTAATAAGTTTGTGATAAATTCTGCTGAGTCTGGCTGAAGCTGGAGCTGATTTGGAAGCGGTGTATGCTTTCGGCTCCTGCCTTGATTACCTACCCAGCTACCTCTCGTCCTAGACTTCATTGGGAAAACACAAAGAGAACCTCTGTTTTCCACTCTGACCCCTGATGCAACACAACCCCATGCAGAGAGAAGCCTGCTATTGTTGCTTCTTAGAGGGCTCAGGTTACAGGTGGGCCCAGGTATTAAAAAGATAACACTTGTCGTGGTGAATGCATGGCTGCTGGCTACTGCAATAGTATATGTGGTGTCAAGGGGGGAAAGTAGATTTCTTGGCGGTACAGGACACAAAAGGGCACGCACGCATTTTTTTATACTACAAAAATGACAGGTGACATACTCTGCTGACACTGACAATCAGATCAATAAAAATGATGTTGTCTGATCCGTATAATCGGCCTAAGAAAAAGGGAGACACAAATACAATATGACGTCCATCTAACCTGGAGGAGGAAATTATTGTCCATAAACAAACAAAAGTGGCACTGACCCAATGAAAAAGACAGTGAATATGCACATTTACCGGGGATATGGCCGATGTTCTCCAATGGTGCCAATAAGAGGCCACTATTCGCTCAATTAAATGAAGAATTTTGATACTTGAATGACAGATTAGAGTCTTTTCATTGTCATCTCATTAAAGCAATAGCCATTTGCTTTCCAAAACAGTTTTTCCGCAATTGCATTTTTTTATATTGCAAATGCCTCTCTGCTGTTCACAGACAGTCGCAACTCAACAATAATCTATTTGGTATTTGCAGCGCGTGCTGCCCAAATTGCAGGTCCTTCCGACAGTAGTCTATGCTATTTAAAACAATCCACAGCTTTTTAAAGAAGCTAATGATCCTCTGTGGCCAAATCATGCTTTCTGGTGTATTAGCCTATTTTGAATGAGTGTATTTATTTATGTATAGAGAGGAGTAAGCTAATTAGGTTATATCATTTAGCCAATTTAATTCAATTTACTTTAGCTTCCTCTAGCCTTATGGACCTATGCCTTTTAATGTGTCATAAACACCACCAGTCATGATGTTTTCATCTGATGGTCAAACAATCATCTAACAAAGGCGCTCCTGCAGCCTACACGTGCACATTCGTCCACTCACAAAAAGAATTCAGCATCCAAACCTCAACAGTGCGCTGTGCACCCGCAATCTGATGAATGGAATGAGGCATCTGTTATAAAACACCTAGGTGTAATGTAATGACATTCTGCCATTGTCATCAGGCCTACACTTGTAGCCTAATTGATGAAGCCACTGTTGTCCTCGTGCCCTTTGACTTCGGTCTCGGCCACAAATCTCTGCATTGACAAAATGTAAGTGTTCTCCTCAAACCACAATGCAATTTGGAGCGTACACCATCCAGTTTCATGTCAATTTGCTAATTGTTCATGTGGCTGACCTGCAGTAATGTTAACTAATGGTGTAGTAGCCTATAGTGTTTTGGGCATGCTGCATTAATTGTGATTGGCTCACGTTTTAAAGGTATGGAGTACCGCACTATTTATTTTGCAGGACACTGTACTGGACCTATCGCCTTACTTTCACCCCTGGTGGTGTCCCTAGTGAATGCTTGGGAAAAACATCAGGAACTTACGGAAGGAAGTCTGCCTGATCCACAACATCAACACAATAACAATAAGGGCTGGAAAATGTAACACTTCATTAAAGAGAGTTGTGTCACAATCCGAGGATTTTCAAATCAAACATCTGTTTTGCTCCAACTAAATGTAAAATTAAGTTGCTCTTGTAGAAATGAAGTGCTTGAGCAATTGGTTTGTGGATTAAGGACCAGCCCCTGTTCCTCTTGTGTTATTACAAAAACCTCACAATGGACCACTGAGCTCGACATAGACGTATTGCAGCATGATCATTATTCGTTATTTTCTAGGACCTACTCTACTTTTTCAGACAAGTCTTCATTGTACCTGGAGATAAATGATTCCCAGTCGTAGAGGGGCTGACTGGGGGCTAGCAGCTAGCAGCTACACCATAAGTGACAATGGCATTTAGTAAAACAAACCTCGCAGCCATTTAATAGTCATCCATAGTAACCTTTGGAAAATGGCATGATGTTGGTAAGCAACCGTTTGGCCATCATTAACCAGCTGGACATGAGTAGAGCCTTTCACTGCCAGGCAAAGTGATTGGACGGCATCCGCCAGTAACCCAACGCAGCGGCCAATTAGAGATAATTTAAGACTAAAGTAATTTGGACAGCTTTTCTGGAAATGACTGTAGAGGTCTTGTTGCCATTGTTGAACACGTACAAATGAGCGAGCGAGTGAAGGGGATATTTTGACAGGTTTTTGCCAAAAAACAGAGAGAGAGAGAGAGAGATCATGGAGAGACAGAGGTTATATGTTGCCTAACATCCCTGTGTTGATTGGAGGTAAAGTAATGGGGTTAAGCGAGGTCTAGCTAGCACGGTTGTGGATTACCAGAGAAAATTCATTGGGCACAGACGTCAATTCATTGTCTATTCCACATTGGATCAATGTAATTTAATTGAAATGACGTGGAAACAACTTTGATTCAACCAGTGTGTGACCAGTGGAAAATTAAACAAAACAAAGGGTCTCCCAACTTCAACTCACCTGTCCCCCAATTACCTCTCAATAAACATGCTGGCTGAATCGCTGCATGAACACACAGAGGATAAATGTACCTAGGTGGTCGGACTTCCCCACTTAAGAAATCTGACGATTGTTCTTGTAGGAAAACAGCGCAAAATTTGTCCAGCAGCCAAAGAACATAAGGCTAGTCTTTAGTCTGGGCATGCTTTACTGAGAACATTCAACTCTGGTGCTTTCATTTATTACTTTCCAAAATTCTGGGTAAAGTTGTGGATAAAGTTGTGGATAAAGTTATTGATATAATTGTGGATAAAAATTGAAATGTAATTCTTTACACGTACATTACCAATCAAAAGTTTAGACACACCTACTTATTCAAGGAATTTCTTAATTTGTACTATTTTCTACATTATATAATATTAGTGAAGATATCAAAACTATGAAATAACATATATGGAATCATGTAAACAAAAAAGTGTTAAACCAATCAAAATATATTTTAGATTTTAAATTCTTCAAAGTAGCCACCCTTTGCCTTGATGACAGCTTTGCACACTCTTGACATTCTCTCAACCAGCTTCACCTGGAAAGCTTTTCCAACAGTCTTGAAGGAGTTCCCACATATGCCGAGCACTTGTTGGTTGCTTTTCCTTCACTCTGCGGTCCAACTCATCCCAAACCGTCTCAATTGGGTTGAGGTCGGGTGATTGTGGAAGCCAGGTCATCTGATGCAGCACTCCATCACTCTCCTAATTTGTCAAATAGCCCTTCCACAGCCTGGAGATTTGTTTTGGGTATTGTCCTGTTGAAAAACAACTGATAGTCCAACTAATCGCAAACCCGATGGGGTGGCATATCCCTGCAGAATGCTGTGGTAGCCATGCTGGTTAAGTGTGCCTTGAATTCTAAATAAGTCACAGACAGTGTCACCAGAAAAGCACCCCCACACCATCACGCCTCCTCCTCTGAGCTTCACAGTGGGAACCACTCATGCGGAGATCACTCGTTCACCTACTCTGCGTCTCACAAAGACACGGCGGTTGGAACCAAAAATCGCAAATTTGGACTCATCAGACCAAAGGACAGATTTCCACCAGTCTAATGCCCATTGCTCATGTTTCTTGGACCAAGCAAGCCTCTTCTTCTTATTGGTGTCCTTCAGTATTGGTTTCTTTGCAGCAATTCGACCATGAAGGCCTGATTCAGCCAGTCTCCTCTGAACAGTTGATGTTGAGATGTTTCTGTTACTTGAACTCTGTGAAGTATTTATTTGGGCTGCAATCTCATGTGCAGTTATTCTGCAATTTCTGTGCAGTTATTGTGCAGTTATTCTGCGAATTCTTCAATTTCTGAGGCTGGTAACTCTAATGAACTTATCCTCTGCAGCAGAGGTAACTCTGGGTCTTCCTTTCCTGTGGCGGTCCTCATGAGAGACAGTTTTATCATAGTGTTTGAAGAATTTGTTTAACACTTTCTGGGTTACTACATGATTCCATATGTGTTATTTCATAGTTTTGATGTCTTCACTATTATTCTACAATCTAGAACATAGTAAAAATAAAGAAAGACCCTGCAATGAGTAGGTGTGTCCAAAGTTTTGACTGGTACTGTATGTGTACAGTGAAGAGTAATTGATTCCTCTATTAGTTCATGAAAATAATATACTCCTTGGAAAGCAGTGAGAATTGTTGTTGAGTGGACTATCCTGGCTAAATAAAGAATTGTATTGAACCCATCAAGAGGAGCCCTGCTCCCATTGTCCTCATAGACTTCCTCATAGTCCTAACAGACCTCTCTATAACACATTACTGACTTTGGCCCATCGTTGACATGCATTGACTCACTCCGGGGCCCTGCCACTCTGGGGCCCTGCCACTCTTCCCTGAGGTACGGGGACCTGACCATGATCAGCCCCTTGACCTGGCTGTGTGAACAGGTGGAAGGGCCCTGTGTGTTTGCCATCCATCTCTCACTGTTTGCTCGGGGATGGTCTTACAGGAAACCGGCCAGACTGCGGTTGGCTGAACCGGCCGGCGCTGAGTCCTTTTCGGCTAGGTGTGAGGAAGAATTGGTGACATCACCTCACTGGTGGAATCCTCCTCAGCCAGAGAAAAGGGGAGGTGAGGAAAGGAGAAGGAAGGGAGGAGGGGAGGAGGAGGAAGTGAGAAGGGGAAGAGGAGAAAGGGAGGAGGAGATGAGGGGAGGGAGGAGACAGGTTGAGTCTATTTCAAGCAGTACTTACATAGACACTGACCTGGATGAGACATTACCTAAGAACAAGGCTGTGGATAAAGCCCTTAGTGTTTTACAACATATCTCAGCTTGGTCCAAGAGGTTTTTCTGGTTCAGGTTGTAGAGTCAGGACGAACCCCTGGCCCTAGTCATAGTGTTGTGTAATAAGTTGTTGAAGACCGATTCCATTGACGGATTAGAAACAGGATCCATTTACTGCATGGATTAATATGTGATATGTTGGTTTCTACACATTAATGACGTATTGACTGCTACTCATGACTGTCAGATATACTATCCCTGTGTGAAGTAGAGAGCCTGGCATCTCCCACTATACACACAGCCAATCAGAGTTACAACCAAATAAACCCATTGGCATCGACACAAGGTTGGACAGCATTGCTCTTCTTGGTGAATAATGTAGAACATTTAGTGAGAACATAACTGCTTGTGGGATATGGTGTACCATGCAAGCCTCAGCCAGGCCTAATCCACTGTGCTTCCTGCTGCTGGTCCTGCCCAGTGTCAGAGGTTTACTGTCCCATGGCGCTATCCACCAATAGTCACGTCCAACCAGCCCACCAGCTCACACAGTGTGTGAGTGTGGGTGCATGTGTGGGTGTGTGTATGGGGGCGTGGGGTGGTGATTGTGTGTGTGTGTGTGTGTGCATGTCTGTCTTATATGTGTGTGTGGTACTATTCACATCACACACACACACACACACACACACACACACACACACACACACACACACACACACACACACACACACACACACACACACACACACACACACACACACACACACACACACACACACACACACACACACACTGCCCTCCTCTCCTCTTTTGGTCTACCAACACCTCTTCGCCCTGAGACTCAATTAGGAGCCCTTGGCCGGAAAGCCGCCGACGTCCACTCACTGGGTCCAGACGCTGAGACAAGAACAGGCTCACCAGGCAATTCCCCTTCTCCCCTCCACCCTCCACCCCTCTCCCCTTCTCCCCTTTCCCCTTTCCTCGGCACCCCTCTCCCCTTCTCCGCTCTTCCCTTTCCCCTCCACCCCTCTCCCCTCCAAACCTCTCCCCTCCACCCCTTCTCCCCTCCACCCCTCTGAATCTCTGACAGCTCTTTGGCAAAATGCAGACAACCAGAGATGTCAGGGCAAGGCAAAAGTGCAATCTGTCTCAACACACTTGGCTGACTGCGGGAGCTGATGCTAGCCTGACACACAGCATCTCTCTTGCTTGCTTTGCACCGAGCCATGCATGGACATGTCTACATAGAGAGAGGGAAACAGGAGGGGTCTGGGTTTAGTGGAGGACAACATATGGACATGTCTACATAGAGAGAGGGAAACAGGAGGGGTCTGGGTTTAGTGGAGGACAACATATGGACATGTCTACATAGAGAGAGGGAAACAGGAGGGGTCTGGGTTTAGTGGAGGACAACATATGGACATGTCTACATAGAGAGAGGGAAACAGGAGGGGTCTGGGTTTAGTGGAGGACAACATATGGACATGTCTACATAGAGAGAGGGAAACAGGAGGGGTATGGGTTTAGTGGAGGACAACATATGGACATGTCTACATAGAGAGAGGGAAACAGGAGGGGTATGGGTTTAGTGGAGGACAACATATGGACATGTCTACATAGAGAGAGGGAAACAGGAGGGGTCTGGGTTTAGTGGAGGCCAGCGTTTTATATCTGTTGAGCAGGAGGTCCAGAAGCCCATTGATGCTTTTTCTCTGCTGTAGACCAACTGGACTCATGAGCCAATGAGAAAACGTGTAGTCTCGACTTCTATCCAACGAGAGAACGTGATTGGACGCTGATTAAAAACAGATGGGCGATCTATCTTCATTTTCAGTTTGGAAATAGAAAATAGATTTTGAAATCCTTCCTGATTGCTACAGGACACAGTCATTTTTCAATAGTATTAGAAAAAAAACTATTTCGTTGCTGGATTTACTCTGAGATCGAGTAAACAACTTCAATGGCATAGTTAGTTAATTTCATGGCATAGTACCAATGCAACTAACAGCAGCTAATATGCTGAGTCACTGAATAACTACCGACTGCAAAATTACCCATAATATATTCCCTGGGTTCAAATGACAGATCTTCCCCATAAAAACAGTTTATATTTAGGATAGTGTCCTGATGAATGGCCCAGGGCACCCCATTAACCTCTGACTTCTGACCTCTAACTAGGCACTAAGCTACTGGTGGTTTACAGCTGGGAGTTTCACGCTGGGGTCAGACCTTGGTTCAAATATGATTTGAAGCTATTTCAAATATTTTATCTGCGCTTGATTGAACTTGCCTGGCTTAATGGACAGACAGAATACTCCCAAAAATGTAAACTCTCTCTGCTACTCCCAGCAAGCTAGCGATATACGTTATTTGAATGATTTCAAACTCTATCTGAACCCAGGTCTGGTTAAGGTGGGTAGAAGTTCTTTCATGAAGTTTGAATCCAAGCAAGAAAAAATGTAGGCAGCCAGTACGATTCCCAGACGACTTCAGTGATGTTTAGATGTGTGAATCTTCTGTCCATCAGCAAGCTCATTAAGATTTTAATAGACTAAATTATTCATACCAGAATAATACATCAGGGTTTTATATTATTGCTGTTATACCTGTGTAGTGTCACTGAAATGACACAATCCAGCCACTCAACTACATTTATATGTAAATACAAAGTATTTTCTAAAGTATCATGTTATTACAGCATTAAAACATAAGTAGAAGCAACTTCTTTGTGTGTAACGTAGATAAGAAAATGAGATAGAGAAGATTCCATAATGAATCATCTTATCTACTGTTTGAGCCTTCATCTTATGAAAGAGTTTGTGAAGGATTAGTTTGTTTATCCAACCAGGAATGAACAGCTGTTGAAGACGAAGTGCTTTGAGAGGTTGCGACACTTCTGTGACAAGTGAGACTGTAGTGTCGGAGTGTCACCAGTCACCTGATCTCCCCTGATAACACGACAGGAGTGTGTCAAGTGTTACTAAGGGTTCTATTCAGCCTGTATGACAGAAGCATTACAGATTCCTCAATGGAAATGTGAAGGTCATTTCTGATTGAGGGACATATACAGCATCAGCCATGAATGCATGTCTCTGCTACGGCTGGAACGTTGTCTTTACATTTCAATCACGCTCTAAAGCTGACCTTCCGCAGTAAGGGTTGAATAATGCCCTTAGCTGTGACCTTTTGATGTGAAATCTCCCTCTTTTCACCACCCTTTAACTTGGTACTTTTCTCCACATCTGAGAGATTTCCCATCACATTCCTTCTCCTTCAGATTATCTCAAACAACGGACAAGTAAACAAACATGTCCTGACAAAAATATGTGTAGAAGACAAACTAAATCAGCGCCCATTCCAGAAAGATAGAACACTGGCAAACTGGAATACTTCCGCCTCCTCATTCCCAATGTCTCTAATTGGTTGCTGGTGTTTGACACGGAGGTGACAGGTGTTTGTATTTCTCTTCCTGAACCCCACCCAAGGTTTATTTAGGTTTTCACACCCTGGCTACATCCACCAACCCACCAGCTCAGCTCTAGTCCTTCAGCAGAGGCAAGGCGTTGCATGTGTGACTCACATCTCACCTATATCTCTCTGTGTGTGTGTGTGTGTGTGTGTGTGTGTGTGTGTGTGTGTGTGTGTGTGTGTAAACCAACTGAAACTGACTGAATCCTACAATTCTAAACCATTTCTTGGCCAAAGCAGAGACGTGTTCCCTTTGCTGATCTCCGTTACTTCCCTTGCCTGCATTCAGTGTTTTCAACGTTTCAAAGTGTATTCCCCACGTGCACAGGATACAACAGGTGTAAAACACTACGTTGAAATTATTCCGTGAGAGCTCTTTCCCTGCATTGCAGTGTGCAGTTGATGTAATATAATTTGCAGTCAACATTGAAGAAGCCATGAGAACATACAGTTATGATACATCACATACCAGTCAAATTAACCACACAGCAATAGAAATCTGCTGATCAGATAGTCAGTCACAGTTACAGTGTAGTATTGTATTGAGTGGGACTGATCTGACAGTCAGTTACAGTGTAGTATTATATTGAGTGGTCTGATCAGACAGTCAGTTACAGTGTAGTATTGTACTGAGTGGACTGATCTGACAGTCAGTCCCAGTTACAATGTAGTATTGTACTGAGTGGGCTGATCAAACAGTCAGTTACAGTGTAGAATTGTACTGAATGGACTGATCAGACAGTCAGTCCCAGTAACAGTGTAGTATTGTACTGAGTGGGCTGATCAGACAGTCAGTTACAGTGTAGTTTTGTACTGAGTGAGCTGATCAGACAGTCAGTTACAGTAACAGTGTAGTATTGTACTGAGTGGGCTGATCAGACAGTCAGTTACAGTGTAGTTTTGTACTGAGTGAGCTGATCAGACAGTCAGTTACAGTGTAGTATTGTACTGAGTGGACTGATCAGACAGTCAGTCCCAGTTACAGTGTAGTATTGTATTGAGTGGGGCTGATCAGACAGCCAGTTACAGTTACAGTGTAGTATTGTACTGAGTGAGCTGATCAGACAGTCAGTTACAGTGTAGTATTGTACTGAGTGGACTGATCTGACAGTCAGTCCCAGTTACAGTGTAGTATTGTATTGAGTGGGGCTGATCAGACAGCCAGTTACAGTTACAGTGTAGTATTGTACTGAGTGGACTGATCCGACAGTCAGTCCCAGGTACAGTGTAGTATTGTACTGAGTGGACTGATCCGACAGTCAGTCCCTGGTACAGTGTAGTATTGTATTGAGTGGGCTGATCCGATAGTCAGTCCCAGTTACAGTATAGTATGATGCCATCTATTTTGTGAAGTGCACCAGTCCCTCCTGCAGCAAAGCACCTCCACAACATGATGCTGCCACCCCGTGCTTCACGGTTGGGATGGGGTTCTTCGGCTTGCAAGCCTCCCCCTTTTTCCTCCAAACATAACGATGGTCATTATGGCCAAACAGTTCCATTTTTGTTTTCATCAGATCAGAGGACATTTCTCCAAAAAGTACGATCTTTGTCCCCATGTGCAGTTGCAAACCGTAGTCTGGCTTTTTTATGGCGGTTTTGGAGCAGTGGCTTCTTCCTTGCTGAGCGGCCTTTCAGGTTAAGTCGATATAGGACTCGTTTTACTGTTGATACAGATACTTTGTACCTTTTTCCTCCAGCATCTTCACAAGGTCCTTTGTTGTTCTTCTGGGATTGATTTGCACTTTTCGCACCAAAGTACGTTCATCTCTGAGCGGTATGACAGCTGCGTGGTCCCATGGTGTTTACATTTGCCTGCTATTGTTTGTACAGATGAACGTGGTACCTTCAGGCATTTGGAAATTGCTCCCAATGATGAACCAGACTTGTGGAGGTCTACAATTTTTTCTGAGGTCTTGGCTGATTTCTTTTGATTTTCCTATGATGTCGAGCAAAGAGGCACGGAGTTTGAAGGTAGGCCTTAAAATACATCCACAGGTACACCACAAATTGACTCAAATTATGTCAATCAGCCTATCAGAAGCTTCTAAAGCCATGACATCATTTTTCTGGAATTTTCCAAACTGTTTAAAGGCACAGTCAACTTAGTGTATGTAAACTTCTGACCCACTGGAATTGTGATACAGTGAATTATAAGTGAAATAATCTGTCTGTAAACAATTGTTGGAAAAATTACTTGTGTCATGCACAAAGTAGATGTCCTAACCGACTTTCCAAAACTATAGTTTGTTATCAAGAGTGGTTGTTTGTTGTTTGTTGTGGAGTGGTTGAAAACGAGGTTTAATGATTCCAACCTAAGTGTATGTAAACGTCCGACTTCAACTGTACATATTAGAGTACAATACAGTATGTTCACATTTTTTACATGTACTGACATTTTGAAATATATTGGTTTCTGTTTTTCAGTAGGATCCAAAGGCAGAATATTATCGATGCGCAAGAAATTACTATTGTTGCCATGGTAATTGGCAACAATGCAATAAAACTGTGGGAAATTTGGGACAGAGTGCTGGCAGACAATATCCCTTTTGGGAATGTGAATACGGTCAGCACAACATTTGCCAGAGTCCTAGAGAAACATAAAATAAGGATGAAGCATTTGTACACTGTACCTTTTGAAAGAAACGGTGAACATGTGAGAACTTCGGTATCAATATGTCCAGGTAAGATGTCTGTTCAATAGCCAAACAGGGTGCATACACAGCGATGCATAATGTAAAGTATTGTAAAACTGAGGATTTACTGCATTTTAGAGAGTAATGGAGATGGAAGCCAGGTAAACTGCACATACATTCATCTTTGTGGATGAAGCTGGATTCAACCTGGCAAAAACACGCCGTAGGGGAAGAAATGTGATTGGACAGAGAGCAACCGTGGATGTCCCAGGCCAGAGAGGAGCTAACATCACAATGTGTGCAGCACTGTCCAATGATGGTTTGCTGTTACACAAACCACTCATTGGCCCCCACAATACAGAGGCTCATTTATTTTCTGGATGACCTGCATAATCAACTTGTGCCAGTGGAGGAGAGAGGGGCAAGAAACTACCCTACCTTCGTTGTTGTGTGGGATAATGTGGCATTCCACCACTCTGCTGCAGTCAGACTGGTTTACTGCACATCCCAGGATGTCAGTACTGTTCCTGCCTCCAAACTCCCCCTTCCTAAACCCCATAAAAACAAAGGCAGGAGAGGGGGAGAACTAGAACCCTCACAGTACTGTACAGTATGACTGATTATACTATACATGTTGATGAGAACTAGAACCCTCACAGTACTGTACAGTATGAGTGTTATACTATACATGTTGATGAGAACTAGAACCCTCACAGTACCGTACAGTATGAGTGATTATACTATACATGTTGATGAGAACTAGAACCCTCACAGTACTGTACAGTATGAGTGTTATACTAGACATGTTGATGAGAACTAGAACCCTCACAGTACTGTACAGTATGAGTGATTATACTATACATGTTGATGAGAACTAGAACCCTCACAGTACTGTACAGTATGAGTGTTATACTATACATGTTGATGAGAACTAGAACCCTCACAGTACCGTACAGTATGAGTGATTATACTATACATGTTGATGAGAACTAGAACCCTCACAGTACTGTACAGTATGAGTGATTATACTATACATGTTGATGAGAACTAGAACCCTCACAGTACTGTACAGTATGAGTGATTATACTAGACATGTCGATGAGAACTAGAACCCTCACAGTACTGTACAGTATGAGTGATTATACTATACATGTTGATGAGAACTAGAACCCTCACAGTACTGTACAGTATGAGTGATTATACTGTACATGTTGATGAGAACTAGAACCCTCACAGTACTGTACAGTATGAGTGATTATACTACACATGTTGATGAGAACTAGAACCCTCACAGTACTGTACAGTATGAGTGTTATACTATACATGTTGATGAGAACTAGAACCCTCACAGTACTGTACAGTATGAGTGATTATACTATACATGTTGTTGAGAACTAGAACCCTCACAGTACTGTACAGTATGAGTGATTATACTATACATGTTGTTGAGAACTAGAACCCTCACAGTACTGTACAGTATGAGTGATTATACTATACATGTTGTTGAGAACTAGAACCCTCACAGTACTGTACAGTATGAGTGATTATACTATACATGTTGATGAGAACTAGAACCCTCACAGTACTGTTCAGCATGAGTGATTATACTATACATGTTGTTGAGAACTAGAACCCTCACAGTACTGTACAGCATGAGTGATTATACTATACATGTTGATGAGAACTAGAACCCTCACAGTACTGTACAGTATGAGTGTTATACTATACATGTTGATGAGAACTAGAACCCTCACAGTACCGTACAGTATGAGTGATTATACTATACATGTTGATGAGAACTAGAACCCTCACAGTACTGTACAGTATGAGTGATTATACTATACATGTTGATGAGAACTAGAACCCTCACAGTACTGTTCAGCATGAGTGATTATACTATACATGTTGTTGAGAACTAGAACCCTCACAGTACTGTACAGTATGAGTGATTATACTATACATGTTGATGAGAACTAGAACCCTCACAGTACTGTACAGTATGAGTGATTATACTATACATGTTGATGAGAACTAGAACCCTCACAGTACTGTACAGTATGAGTGTTATACTAGACATGTTGATGAGAACTAGAACCCTCACAGTACTGTACAGTATGAGTGATTATACTATGCATGTTGATGAGAACTAGAAACCTCACAGTACTGTACAGTATGAGTGATTATACTATGCATGTTGATGAGAACTAGAACCCTCACAGTACTGTACAGTATGAGTGTTATACTATACATGTTGATGAGAACTAGAAACCTCACAGTACTGTACAGTATGAGTGATTATACTATGCATGTTGATGAGAACTAGAACCCTCACAGTACTGTACAGTATGAGTGATTATACTATACATGTTGATGAGAACTAGAACCCTCACAGTACTGTACAGTATGAGTGATTATACTATACATGTTGATGAGAACTAGAACCCTCACAGTACTGTACAGTATGAGTGATTATACTATACATGTTGATGAGAACTAGAACCCTCACAGTACCGTACAGTATGAGTGATTATACTATACATGTTGATGAGAACTAGAACCATCACAGTACTATACAGTATGAGTGTTATACTATACATGTTGATGAGAACTAGAACCCTCACAGTACTGTACAGTATGAGTGATTATACTATACATGTTGATGAGAACTAGAACCCTCACAGTACCGTACAGTATGAGTGATTATACTATACATGTTGATGAGAACTAGAACCCTCACAGTACTGTACAGTATGAGTGATTATACTATACATGTTGATGAGAACTAGAACCCTCACAGTACTGTACAGTATGAGTGATTATACTATACATGTTGATGAGAACTAGAACCCTCACAGTACTGTACAGTATGAGTGATTATACTATACATGTTGATGAGAACTAGAACCCTCACAGTACCGTACAGTATGAGTGATTATACTATACATGTTGATGAGAACTAGAACCCTCACAGTACTGTACAGTATGAGTGATTATACTATACATGTTGATGAGAACTAGAACCCTCACAGTACTGTACAGTATGAGTGATTATACTATACATGTTGATGAGAACTAGAATCCTCACAGTACTGTACAGTATGAGTGATTATACTATACATGTTGATGAGAACTAGAACCCTCACAGTACCGTACAGTATGAGTGATTATACTATACATGTTGATGTTTTTTTTGTAATTATTATTGCAGCCCTGGAATTTCAGGAATTCCTTTTTGTTTCAACTTTTCATTTTTCACAAGTAAATTACAGTTTTTCCCAATTGTTTACACACTAAAATTGGAACTTGAAACGCAATCACCGAAACCTGAAATTCAAGTACCAAATCCCTAAACCAAGTCTGCAAAATTTCAAGCACAATTCCTGCTTTACACTCAATTTTCAATTCTATATCACACTTTTTGCAAAACATTACACACAGTTCTCTACATTAGGCACAACATTCAAAATTAAAATCCCTTTAGTCCCTTTGGAAAGCAACGCCAATCACAATGCCAAGCTCTATACACCAATTGGCAACACCCACTCCTCACAGGTGTAAACACGAGTTGCTGAATTGTTCGCTTAGAAATCAGAGCTTTAGCACTATAAAAGGCCACAGATGAGCTCTCCTGTTTTGGAGGAAAATGGAAGTCAATGGTGAAGCAAGAGCTAGAGGTGAAGGAGTGAGAGTAAATGGAGGAAGAGGAGGACGAGAGGACAGTTGTCTCAGATGAGATCAGGGCCACATTGGTTGACCATGTGCTCAACCATGGATTGAGTATGAGGGAGGCTGGGCAGAGAGTTCAGCCCAACTTGAGCCGCTACACGGTTGCATCTATCATCCGTACATTCAGAAATGACGACCGGTAAGTTACCTACCATCTACACTATGCTTTTTATGTAGGTATACTGTAGTATACTGCAGTCTGACATATCAGTTGGCCAATGTTACAGTAATGTAATTTCATATTGAAAGAAAATAGATTATTTTAGCTTACTGTAACCAATTATGTCATATTTGTGGATCTTCTGCAGAACTGAGAGCTGGCCAGGCCGTGGTGGAAGACCCCGGCTGTTCACACCAGAACAGGGGACCAGTATTGTGAACATGATGGTGGCAAACAATACCATTAGACTACGAGAAATCCAGAACAACATAATTGCAGACAACACAATATTCAATAATGTTCACCAGGTGGGCTTGTCTACACTGGACCGTGTATTACAGCACAACCGAATCCGTATGAAACGGGTCTACAGGGTGCCATTTGAGCAAAACTCAGAGGGTTAAAGAACAGCGCTATGAATATGTGCAAGTAAATACGATACTGTGAATCTACTATCAGATCAGCACTGTATAGATATATTACAGTACTGTAATCCAGTGTATTGTGCCTCACCATATTGACTGCTCTAGGTCTATGTCACATATTGTCTTGTTGTCTGTTTCAGAGAGTCTTGGAGCTGGATGCCGCTGCAATTCAGCATGTTTATATTTGCATTGATGAGGCTGGCTACAACCTAGCCAAAAGAAGGGTCGGGGACGGAACATTATTGGCCACCGTGCCATTGTGAATGTCCCTGGACAGCGTGGAGGGAATATCACCATGTACGCAGCCGTTAGCCAGCAAGGCGTCCTCCATCCCCATGCCAACCTTGGTCCCTACAACACCCCCCTTCTCATCACATTCCAGGACACACTACATGACATCCTCATTCCAGCCGAGCAGAGGGGTGGACCAGAGCAGCCCAGGTATGTTGTCATCTGGCACAACGTGAGTTTCCACCGGGCTGCTCTGGTCCACAAATGGTTCATCGACTACCCACAATTTATTTTCTATACCTCCCACCATATTCCCCATTCCCAAACCCAATTGAATAGTTTTTTCAGCATGGCGATGGAAGGTGTATGACCCCATCCCCTCGCACGCGTGCCTCTTCTCCAGGCAATGGAGGATGCATGTTGTGAAGTTGATGTGGGGGCTTTCAGCGGCTGGATCCATCACTCCAGAATATATTTTCTCCGCTGTTTAGCCAGGAAGACCATTGCTTGTGATGGAGATGAGGTGCTGTGGTCAGACCAAAATAGGAAGCAGGATGCAGCCTAATGTCTTTATTCTTACATTTTGCATGTGTTTTTGTTTTATTGTGTTTAGAGTTTTGAAAGAATGATGTCTTTTGCACACCAGTATCTCTACTTGCACATCATCATATGCTCATTTATCACTTCAGTGTTAATCTGCTAAATTGTAATTATTCGCTCAAATGGCCTATTTATTGCCTACCTCCTCATGCCTTTTGCACACACTGTATATAGACTTCCTTTTTTTGCTACTGTGTCATTGACTTGTTTATTGTTTACTCCATGTGTAACTCTGTGTTGTTGTCTGTGTCACACTGCTTTGCTTTATCTTGGCCAGGTCGCAGTTCTAAATGAGTACTTGTTCTCAACTAGCCTACCTGGTTAAATAAAGATGAAATACAAATAAAAATTAAAAAACAATAACACTGAAAATGCATAAAGCATAAACCTACTGATAGTAGTGTTTTGTGTTGAGCACATCAGTGTGTTGGTTGGTAGACAGATCTATTCACATGACGCATGTGTGTCATTTTGATGCAAACAAAAACAACATTTTCGAAAAAGAGAAAACAGTTCTGAATGCAGTGTCTGCCTTGCTAGAGATTTGTGGAGTTTTGTGATTTTGTGTTTAGATTTTGGGGAAAATGGCCCAAAGATTCAGCAAACATGTGTAAACAATTGTGGGAAAACTGTGCTATATGCAAAGATATATAAAAAATGAAGTATATTGAAGCAAATTGCTGCATTTCTGATTCATTCTTGTTACATATACTTTAGTACAGTCAAAGTGAAAAGGTGTTATTCTTATTCTATAATGAAATACTGATTTATGAGAAAAATCATTCAAACTTCAAAGAGAAGTTTATCATTTATGTAATGCTCCCTGTTTGTGTTTCTTAGATCAGTGTGTTATGAGTGACAATGTATGCTTTCTGAGAATTGTTGCCAGTGTTATGGTCGGCCGAGCTTATTTTGAGACATGTATGAAGTGTTTTGGTGGTTTGAGTGAGTTTTCGAGGTGAGATGAACTGTTTGGCCAAGATGCATGTTGGTAATGCAGACTGAAGAGTTTTGAAAAAGTGGCTTCAGTATTGACCGATGCTTGTTAGCAATTGAAAAAAACTAAAACTGGCCAGCAATTACTCATATTTTAGCTGTAATTTACAACTCAGCTCATATGAAGTGGAAATGTAAAAACATACTTTTTATAGGATAAACTGCAGAGAAAATGTCTTGTAATGCATCATACAGCGTAGTGTGGAAACAATTATTTTGTGGCAAGCCTAGCTTTGTTGGCAGATCCCTAGCTGTGTGTGTGTGTGTGTGTGTGTGTGTGTGTGTGTGTGTGTGTGTGTGTGTGTGTGTGTGTGTGTGTGTGTGTGTGTGTGGATACACTTCAGCACAGGGGGAATAATTGCCTATGAAACATCACTAAGTTCGCTTTGACAAGTGTGCTGCGCTTCAGCCAAACATCATCTGGACCTAGAGAATCCAAGCACTGCCAGACACATGTATTATGAGTCTCAACTCTGCAGGAGAAGGCCTGCCAGGCTGAGTGAGAAATAACACAGTCAGAACACTACTACAGCTCAACAAAGTAAGTCTGCTACCTCATGTGTGAACGGACTCAAACCCTGGGCCCCTAGGCGGACGGACTGGACTCAAACCCGAGGACTCTGGGCGGACCGATTGGACTCAAACCCGGGTAACATCTGTGACTATGTTAGCCTGTTAGCCTAAAGCCTAGACATTCATACTCATCATGTTGCTCATCACATGTATGGGTCACCAACCACCTCTGTAACACATGACTATTAACCAACTAAAGACAATATTTGTTTACCTTTTAACCTAAATGTAACCTTTATTTCATAATTTAAGAATACAGACAAAGCTACAATAACACGTATTGATCCTATATAGCTAATATTATGGACCCACTCCATGTGGACTGAGTACAAAACACCACAACCTGTTAAGAGCTTCAGTAAGTTGTGTGTTGTGGTGTGCATGTGCAGTGTAGACAGTGCTCGACACAAAAATGTCAGAGAAAAGGAGTCAGGGACAGTAGGTTGGTGGGGATCATACAAACACAAATAAAACTGTTCCCAAAATACAAGCACAGGATTATAGTCACCCCTGAGAGGCAGTAAAGCTCATGAAATAAAGTTGACTAACACATAAAGACATAATAAGTATTCCTGTCAGCCATTAACAGAACGGGGTAACTTAACGAGGGGATGCCATGGCCACATGAACACACTAAACCTGATTCTGACACACCAATGGCCATCATGGATATTTATCTGAAGGGAGAGACATACATTACAGTACCAGTCAAAGGTTTGGACAAAGCTACTCATTATTTTTTACTATTTTCTACATTGTAGAATAACAGTGAAGACATCAAACCTATGAAATAACCCATATGGAATCAGGTAGTAACCCAAAAAGTGTTCAACAAATCAAAACATATTTCATATTTGAGATTCCTCAAAATAGCTACCCTTTGCCTTGATGACAGCATTGCACACTCTTGGCATTCTGTCACGTCCTGACCAGTGTGAGGGGTTATTGGTTGTTGTAGTTTGGTCAGGACGTGGCAGGGGGTATTTGTTTTATGTGGTTCGGGATTTATTGGGATATGTATTTATGTAAGAGGGGTGTTTGTTTTATGTGTTCCGGGGTTTTTGGGTAATGTTCTTGTTTTGTATTTCTATGGTTTTCTATGTTGTGTATTTCTTTGTTGGCCTGGTATGGCTCTCAATCAGGAACTGCTGTACATTGTTGTTTCTGATTGGGAGTCATACTTAGGTAGCCCTTTTTTCACCTGTGGTTTGTGGGAAGTTGTTGTTGCACTGCTGTGTGTTAGCCTGTTCGTTTGATCGTTTTCTTGTTTTGTTTGTTACGTGTTCAAATAAAGTTAAGATGAGCACTCAACCCGCTGCGCCTTGGTCCATTACGTACGACGTTCATTACACATTCTCTCAACCAGCTTCACTGGAATGCTTTTCGAACAGTCTTGAAGGAGTTCCCACTAATGCTGAGCACTTGTTGGTTGCTTTTCCTTCACTCTGCAGATCAACTCATCCCAAAC